>NC_134704.1:149193624-149503624 GCF_043290135.1 Rhipicephalus microplus | reverse complement strand
CTATCGGCTGCGAAGAAGCAAGCAGGGGAAAAAGTAAAAAAACAAAATGACGACCGAGACTCCCTATTCGCAAAGAGAGCAGCTCTCATGACCAATGCCGTTTCTCAGCGAGAACATGTGAGCTCGCGTCGTACAGCCACAGCTCTCTCCACGTGGATGTTCTCCATCACCGACTTCGCCGTCGCTGCCGCCGCCATCGCCAAGGAAACGAGTTCTTTCTCTGCACCGAGCCTGCGATCGCACGTTTTCTATTCCATGCGCTTTGTTTGCTTCACTTGTCTCGTTGAAAATGGCCAGCAAGCCAACTGTACAACGAAAGCCAATCGAGCTTTCAAGGAAAGCAGAAATTTTGTCCGAAGTGAGAGCTGGCAAGCTCACGAAGACCGAGATTGCACGCAAGTTCAGGATTGCAAAGAGCACGCTAACGGGCATCGTGAAGGATAGTGCGCGGGTAACCGCTGCATTGAGCGATGGAGACTTCGCGCCGAAGCGAAAGAAGAAAGAAAGGAGGGCTCGGAGGATGTTCTGCTCGCATGGATCCAATGTGCTCGTAGCGTGAATCTGCCTGTGAACGGCGTAGTTCTGAAGACAAAAGCGGAGGAAATTGCCCTACGAATGAACATCGAGTTTGCCTGCAGCGACGGATGGCTCGATTGCTTCAGAAAAAGACACGGACTTGTGTTCCGATCTATTGCCGGTGAGGCCGTCGCCGTTGACTAAGTGACCTGCAACGATTGAAGGCTGACTAAGCTGAAGGAGATCCTTCAGGATTATGACCCCAGCGACGTCTTCAACGTCGATGAGACAGCCCTCTTTTACCAGCTGCTTCACAGAAGACGCTCGCTTTCGCTGGCGACGACTGCACAGGGGGAAAGCACAGCAAGGTGAGGGTTACCGTACTCGTTGGCGCAAACATGTCAGGAAGCGACAAGCTGAAACTGTTGGTCATCGGCAAATCAAGAACCCCGCACTGCTTCAAGCACGCTAAAACCCCGCCGGTGACCTACACGGCCAACTCGAAATCCTGGATGACTCAGTCGATTTTCGAGGAGCGGCTGCGAGACATGGATCGTCGTTTCCAGAAAGAAGAGAGACGCGTCATATTCCTGTTGGACAACTGCGCTGGGCATGGGCACGTCGCCGACTTTCAGGCCATTCGCTTGGAGTTTTTGCCCGCTAACACCACAGCCAAGCTCCAGCCAATGGACCAGGGGGTGATCAGCAGCCTGAAGAGGCACTATCGCCGATCTCTTCTGCAGAGAATGTTACTGTGCATGGAGAGCGACAAACAGTACACAGTGGACCTACTGACAGCACTTCACCTCCTCATAAATGCCTGGAGCCAGGTGACTAACATGACTATAATAAATTCATCTCGTCATGCTGGTTTTGTGGTGCCCGAGTGCTCGGCGCAGGACAGTTGCGAAGACGATGAGGAAGAGGTGAGCCTCTTTGCCTCGCTAGGCAATAAAGGACTCGTCGTGGACATAGGCAGTTATGTCCCTGTCGATGAAGATGTGCCAACCTGCAGGGAGGACACATTGGACACATTGATTGATGAGGTTCTAGAGGTTCTTTCGGAGGTGACGTCGGAGGATGACGAAGATGCCAGCATGGAGCCTGCGCCAGTAGCAAATGATGCTGCTGATCTCTACATTAGTTCGTTAAGGAACTATTTTGAGCAGCATGAAGGAACTGAAGTGTTTTTGAGATCGCTAGGAGATCATTTGTGGCTGCTCATTGTGGCGTCATTTGTGGCTGCTCGCCGATGTGCACAACAGCGACAGACGTCCATTATGGACTGGATCAAGTCGAGCAAGAGCACTTGAACGCAGTTGCCTATCAGGTTACTCCCTCAAATAAATTATTTTTGTGTCTTTTTCCTTCACTGTAAGTGTACTTGATACTTTGTTTTGAACTAAGATATTTGCATGCACCTAGGTATGTAGCCTATTCTTTTTTCGAGGGTGCTTCTGATAAGACGAACATCTGATAAGACGAACAATTCTTCATGGTCCCTTCGAGTTCATCTTAAAGGGAGTTCACTGTAATTTAACACCTCTTACTTGAGTGATGACGATCGCGGTGTCGGCGGCGAATTTATTCACCCACGGCTTCCACAACCAGCCACTCTTCAAAAAGTTGTGACCCTCGAGGGCCTTTCTGGACTTTGTCTGCTCCCGGGTTTTCAAACTCGTCCTCGGAGCGAGAAATTCATGAATATGGGAGCTGTCGACGCGCGTGGCCACAAGTCCACGTCACTAACACAGTCGCCCGCACGAAACGTGAATGAGTCCACTCGGAGCCCGAAGTGTTTCTGGCACAGCGCTGCGGTGTAGTCTTCCGGTGAAGCTGATATCGTGCTCGACACTTCCTGGAGTTAAATTTGCGTCGCGCTTGCACTCGATCACGCTTGCAAGCTACCCCAATGCTCGCAAACACGACTGCGCTGCGGCACTTCCCGGCCGCCTATGACAAAAAAATGGCTGCCTACCCAGAGTGCATAGCGTCGCCGCCTATCATGCAAGCTCCCTATACGTACAAGCTAAAAGTTACACAGTTACACCGTTGTTCTGTTGTCGCGAGCCTGCCATTGTCGCGTTTGTCGGACTACGACCGGCTGTCTGGATTGCTTGGCATCGACGGTGCCGGCTTCAGTAGCAACCGCGGCACATAAGGAAAAAAAATTTTCTTTTGTTTCGAGTTGATAACTGTCATATTAATTAAAAATGATTTACTGAAAGTAGTTTTCTTGATGTCACTATGTATGTTTAATTCAACATTTTAAATCGTAAAAATAATTGAACAATACTTAGGCGACAAGACGATATGGCGCTGCGAGCGCATGTTACCTTCTTGCGGCCCGCGTTTGCGTGCGCACTGCTATAAGGCATTCTAATTGGGTATGGGTTGGGTACGCAACGCCGCACGCCCCCAAGCCCACAATGCCCCAAGAGCTTGCGTACCCATCACTAAAGCTCTCTATTAACTCTTATGCCTATCTGTTCCCATTTTAGGCCTCTGAAAACCCCCTGCCTTACACCCTTATCGATGTATCGAACTATTTCACGATCCCCTTCGAGTTCGATATATCCAGGATCGACTGTGTGTGTGTATATATACAGTAATACCTTGTTAATTCGAAGTCGTAAAGACAAAGGAAAATTTTTAGACAAACGACATAAGCAAAGTTACGCTGATCACCATTAAAATGAGAGCTTTTCAGAAAAATCACTACTATTTACTGGCTCTTCAGCGGCAGTTTCTAATCTTTATTCTCTTGCAGGTTTAAAAAAGAAAAAGAATAATATACAAGGGACTTTAACCGGCTGGGTTTTGCCGCACCAGCCGCTGCTGCAACTGAAGACTGTGTGCCCCATTTGCAAGAGTGTCTGCCTTCTCCATAATTATTGCTGAGGTGACTGGAAGGTTGGCCACTCTGGCATTACAGCCTTACACCATCAACGCCGCTTCAACGTGTCGGAACTTTGACCCTTGAACCTGCTTTCGCTAGCTGGAAAAGCTCTGCTGAAATCCATCTAGCGCCTCTTGCTTGTTTTTCAGCACTTTCAAAAGCGTAGACAAAGCCGAATTTCTGCGTGATGCTCAATTTCGTTCGGCCTCCTTTCTCTACTCCCTTAATTCGGCTTCCTTTCTCACCGACTTTTTAAAGATTTGTAGCTGTGATGGATTACACAAATGATTACCCTTTAGCGACAAGCGCAATCATGTATCGCCGCCATAAGTCAAATCGACGCGCTGAGTTAATCCCCCCCCCCCCCCTATTTTCGGCACAAAAAAAAAACTAAGCAAAAACACATCACATAAATCAAGTAGGGGGGGGGGGGGGTCCCAAACGCAAGCACAAATGTAGTGTTGCGGTCTCATAATGACTTGGAGTGGCCGAACACACGAAGGTAGGGTTTCCCACTAAGGTGAGAGTCTCAAAAGGGGAGTGCAAATGTTCCCGAAATTTCGCATAATCACAACAATAATCGATTTTCGTCAAAACAACGCGTGTAGTCTTCACACGTGAACGGACGGGACGGCACAGCTGGCTGCCGCAAAAGCGCGGGTGAAAGCTTCGACTTTGCTTGCTACTAGATTCTATGAACAGGAATGCAAAAACCCTTTTAGCCTTTTTTTGCGTCTTTACCGCCTTTCATCCTGTCGCTGCGTCAGCCACGTGCTCTGGGAGCTCGTAGATCGCTATCACATCGCTGTGACCGCGGTTTTTTGCGTGGTGGTTTGCGGCAAACGGTAGTTTTATTTTCAATGTACATGGGTTCAAAACTAAGCTGTTTTATGCTATCTATGATCACAACTGCCGTGGTTTTGTCCACAGAGTTTGCGGAAAGCAGAGCAATAGCCACCCCCACACTTTCGGAGTTTTGTCAGTAATGTCGTCGCCATTCATGATCATGTCGAACGACTGCGGCTTCGTCAACAGCAGTTGTGGCAATGACAACCACACAGACTGTAGAAGACAGTGCGCGCGCTGGTCGCACCCACTGTTCGAAGCTTTAAGCAGGCTGCTCTCCATTGGCCTTCGTTAGACGGTTCCTGTACAACAGTTCATATCACCCGCTGCAATTAGGAAAACTGTTCAGAACATTCAAATTTTGGCCCAATGTACACAAATTTGGCTGGGGATTTTCGTGAATTCGTATCTGCTGCAGTTTTGCATCACCGAGACTCTTCTGTACGTTTACATGAATGCCTCTTAAATTCGTTTGTAATAAAATGTGGTTGGCTCGCAAAAAACCTGGAATAGACTGACCTGCATTTTTGTCAATGTGGCCAGATCTCGCACACGATTTTCGATTTCTGGGAGATTTTCATGGAAATCGTACTAACGTAAGAAACAGTTGAAACCTGGGAGTCTCCCCGACAATGCAGGAGACTTGGCAGGTATGCATATAGAAAAATGTTTGGTGCCGACTTAGCCGATTTTTCGAGACATGCGAGTTCGAGTTAACGAGGTATGTATTACTGTATATATTTTATGAGGCAGGTTTATGAAAGATTAATGCCACGCCCACACAGCTCAGACATACAATCAAAAATTAGGAGAACCTCGAGCTAACTGAGGAGGTTAGCAGGCACATGGCTGAAAACGGCGTAAGGGCCCAAGTAATCAAGACAAGAGGGGTGGGGAACAGCCCTGCCCTTACATGAGCCTACAGAGTAAGTCCTCATGAAACTCCATGAACATACCAGGCTCTCTTTTTGTTCTACGGACAACAGGCACGCTTCGCATGGGCTTGGCCGGCGGCATGGCGGCCACTGCAGAAAGGAGCGGCCGCGCCTGGCCGTTGGTCGTCATGACCGCTTGTCGCACAGTGAGCACGTTGTTGCTGCTGGCGGTCTGCAGTAGTGGCCTCGTTATGACGTCGTTGCCATAGAAGGTGCGCTTGGTGATCTTCGCTTCGGTCGGCTGCAGTTGCTGGCTGCCGGCACCAGATCCGCTGCCGCCGCTTGCCGTCGTTCCTCCATCTAAGTTGAGGCGTCGTTTCGGACCACAAACTCTGCATGCAGGGTAGTGCAAAGTTGTAGACACTTAGCCAGGGGTGCAAATGGGTATGCATTGTATGACAGAATGTTTGTTCTCGATGTACACGATTGGTCAATGCTTCTGCTCACATCCCCTGCTCCCGACATTTACACAAGCCTTGATCAAGCTTGTGCAAACGTTCAGTTAATGTGCTGAAGACTCATTTGAAAGGCGCATCTTAAGAACTAGTTTCTACATGTGAACTATAATGCTAGAGACATCATATGCATTCAGTAACAAGACTCACAAGTTTTTAATTCTTCATCAACTATACTGTGTTGTACAAGAGTCAATGAATTAACTTGGAAAATTCTGAGAACCTTCACTGAGCCAAAATAGCACACATGCAAGACTAATGCCTGCAATCCATGATTTCAAGCTCATGTATTGGTTATATGATTACTGTCATAAAAGAAGAACAGAAACTTCTCGAGCTTTACGTAACCAATCAGTTTAGTAGGGCATTGAAAACATTTGACAGAATACCAATATCATGAACTTCGGCGCTTCTTTTATTTCAATGTTTCATTTAACGAAACACTAATGCAGCTTAAAGACTGCTTTCTCAGTCTCTATCGTGCCGCTGATAGGTCGCTGAAACTCCTCAGAACATGTGAACCAAGCAGGGGTGCAACAGCCAAAATAGAATTTAGAGCAATTTTCGGAGCAGCGAAATGTTACTTTTGGAGCACTAAAATTCGGATTTTTAGCAGGTTATGGCAAAAATAATAAATGTTTATTCATAAAAGACCCAATTTAGAGCAGTATAACAAATAAGGCTAGCCATTAGAAAAAAATAAACACATGTACAAAACATTCAACTAACCAAATCATGCAGAATGAACATGAGCACTGCTATTTCAATAAAGGTAGATTTCTGAACTAGCATTCTGATAGCAAACAATGAAGTCCACATTAGCATTTTTGTGTCTGTCGAATTTTTTACCGACTCTACAAATTCAAATGTGGCTCATGCTGGCAACCTTGACATTAGAGATATTCGTCAAATTAAGAAGTAATGGTGGTGACAAAAAAAAAAAAAAAAACTAGCACACAGGTGTCTGTTTTTTATTTTTTAGGGCAGCTGAAATGTCATTCGCTTTGCCGCTACAAATGATTGCCAGTAACTTTTATAGACGTCAGTGATCATACTAGCACTAAAATATGTGGCGTATACACATATGAATAATTGAACAAAATGTGCTGTGTCCTGTGACTGGCGCTAATAGCCCTTTCCAAATCATAATACTCTTTTCCGCAAAACATCGGTGTACAGAGGTGAATGTGGCTTAGCAGCGTTCTGCACGGTTTTGAAAAAGGTCAACCAATTTTCGAACCACCGCCCCCCCCCCCCCACCCGCCAAACCTGCCCGCACTCTTTCCCTCCTCTTTCTCAACAATCGACCACATTCATACTATCAATCAGGTAATAGAGAAATGCTCAGAATATAACCAACCACTATACATAGCCTTCATAGATTACGAGAAGGTGTTTGATTCAGTAGAAATACCAGCCGTCATGCACTGTTTAGGGCATAACTTTTAGGCTCACTTACAAGGTGTGTTCGACCTGATAAAGTAACAACAATCCGGGCCCGTTGGCCCGGTGACGGCACCGGATATCTATCGCCGAGACAATTCAAATTCAAGCTTGAAAAATATCTTGCGTGCAGTTGCTGTGGGAACTAACGTGGTGGCTGGCAAAGACAGCGTTTGCAGTACGTCGACCTTGTTCGTGCGCGGAAAACCTGGCATACGTTCTTAGTACGCCATAACTGCTTTTGCCGACTAGCAAATTCATACTTCCCATGAAGCATCGATGGCTACAGCAATGCTATTTTTTATTTTTGGCATGAAGTTTAGCCACTTTATCATACCTTATATGGTCGATCGCATCTCAGGAGTGTCCTCACCTAACGAGTGTATAACTTACACCGTGGATTAAATAATTGATATGTGGGGTTTAACGTTCCAAAACTACCATATGATTGAGAGACGCCGCAGTGAAGGGCTCTGAAAATTTCCACCACCTGGGGTTCTTTAACGTGCGCCCACATCTCAGAAAACGGGCCTACAGCATTCCGCCTCCATCGAAAATGCAGCCGCCGCAGCCGAGATTGGATCCCGCGACTTGCGGGTCAGCAGCGAAGTGCCTTAGCCACTAGACTACCACGGCTGGGCTTTACACCGCGGCTTAGATTAGGGTCTGTGCGCTTGGTTTGATTGATGACACAAAACACAGGTGGCCAATGTGGCTGCCATTCCTCGAGGAAATCAGCACACCTGAGATAATTTCGAGGCTGGTGGGGCATATTGGCGCAGCGCGGCGCAATTTCAGAAAATGTCATGGTTTCGGCGTAGCTGTTGCACCCCTGACCAAGCATTATAAGGCAGCTCGTGGCCTAAAATTGAGAACTAATAATGAAGTCTACTAGAAAACACTCCCCTTTCTCTTGACAAACAATACAAACTCAAATGACAGAGCTATAAACCCAAAGTCCACCGCCATTGATTGGTTTGAGTATCGTAAGGTCCGGCATAGATACCGTGGCTGCCACATGACCCTGTGTGTGCTTGAATTCACACTGGAAGTGAGTAGTGCATTTGAAGAAACAAAGAAAAGAAAAAGTGTTCAAGGTCGTGAAGCACGCTGACAAAAGGGCTTTTAAGGGGAGACGCTCCTCGAAAAAGGTTTTTTTTTTATTTCTAGTAATATAGACTTGAAAAGTTTGTTATTAGTATAGTTTTTTATGCAGATTTCAAATATGCAATCATTTTTTGTGTAGCTGCTATAATTATTGAGTTATGCCATAAATAATAGCAAAAAGTTACATTTTTTGCGGGCACTCTTTTATGTACTAAACTTTCAGTAAAAGCACTGTGTCTGATGTTATTTGACTCTTGGTAGATTGAAAAGTGCAAATATCTATATAGATATGTCACAGAAATATGGGAACCAAGAAAAAAAAAATTGTATTGAATGACTTATTATTTTCAATCTCCCTTGAAACAATAAGCTAATATTTTCACACCTAATGCTGGTAGGCATTGCAATTTAGAGTAGATATTTGCATTCTGCATGTGTTGAAGAATATGTGTGCCAAGTTTCGTTACTATACAATGAATATAAGTTTCTAAAAGGCTGCCCGGAAAACGTGAAACTGTCAGAAAAAATGAAAATGAGAAAAACAAGTTTGAAAGTTCGCAAAGTTGGCATTTATTAGGAAATCATTCTTTTTGCATCAAATTGGGGCACAATGAAAAGTACCTTGCCTTGAATGCACTGCAAGTGTCTAGAAGTCCCCTGCACCATAGCTTGGTCCTTCACGGCTCTTGCGGTCAGTGTCCTCAACACGAGCTCTCTTCGCTGTGTTGCGACGGTGTGCCCTCGCTTCTGCAGTTTGCTTCAGGTTCATCTTCCTGATGCGCATGACGTCACAGTGGTCACCATGTGTGGCCAGATCTTGTGAGGGGAGAATTCCAATGCCTTCGAACACTTCTTCAAAGCCCCTGTGGCCTTTGTTGTACCAGAGTACAGCAAGAGCGGTGGCTGTCTCCACAGTTGTTCTGGAGGCGAACTTTGTTTTTGGACATAGCAGCCATATCTTGCTGTTCAGCGATTCGGCTGCATTCTGTGTCTTGCCATGAAGGCACCGAATAAGGAGCTTCTCTTCTGTAAGGCGCTTGTAGATAGGCATAATTGCCAATCCTTGAGCCTTCGTCAACAGTGGGGTGTGGCGTGGTGCAGGCTCCCCCAGTGCTTCCGCACGCTTGTGCTTGCACCACGAATTTGGTCCCGCGGGGCAAAAGTTGTGGCTACTGGCACCATCACTGGAGCAGCAATGAAAATACGATGCCCATATGGCAGTGTACATATTTCGGACACTGTCCTTGTTGCTCGTGATGGCGATCTTGTAATATGTTTGTAGTTTTATTATTGTCGCATCTTTCAGTTTTTCGCCTCGTGGCAGTGGCGTTGCCAATTTCCGTAGGGCAGTTCCCAAGCGCTTTGCAACGTGGTTCGTGCACTCTTCTTTGTCAATGGGGGTGTCACAGTATACATTTGCCTCGCAGACTGCAGTGTAGGCCTTGCTGTCACCATCACTTAGGAAGCTGGTGAATCGCAGTGGAGTTTCATAAGACAAGGTCCTCTGCCATATATTGACAGCTGCCGCAGGTTCCATTGCATGGGATGAGCAGTCAGTGTTTTTTTGGCAAACTGGAAGATGAAAAGCTCGCCATATCTCTTCATCCTCCCCAAGGTCCCTGTGTATACTGCAAGCATGGCAGTAGTTCGAAAGAACTTCAAAATCGAGGCAGAGCCCCGTGTCCAGGGACACGACTGTGCCCACTCCATTGTGGCTTTTATGACCTCTTTTCTGCCAGGTGCCATCAAACATGACTGGCACATCTCTGCCGCCGACTGCGTCCTTCGTGATGTTTCGTGCCTGGTGCAAGTTTTTGCTCACTGCCGTCATCGCCGCACCATGGAGCTTCTTGCAAATGCCGTTGAATGTCTTGTGATGCATCGGGCTCGGAAGACCGAGAATCGCACAAAATCGTGAAAGTTGGTCGTGGCCTGCGCCTATAGCGCGTGCTGCCAGAACTGCCTTCATGTTTACAGCAAAGCTGTCACGCGAGCTGCCACTGTCAAAACGAGCGCTCGTTCCTTGGTCCCCGGCCGAAGCAGTACGTCTCGACGTGTGCGTGAACGAAAGTGCAGATTCAGGGCAATCAGAATTTTGACAGCACAGTTCGAGGAATGCCGAAAGTCCTTTGCGCTTTCCAGCTGCCTCTCGCACGCCGAGCTTCCGTTCGCGGCAGGTTGGGCATTGCGCACCCGCCACAAGTGCCGTCAGTGCATCGATTTCGCAAAGCAGCATGTTCGCAGTAGCAGCATCTACCGGTCTACGTTCACTCTCGAAGAATCCAATCTTCCTTTGGGATGCACTGACGAATTCCACGGCAGCGGCTATTTCACAACCACTGTCACAGGGTTCGGTGACGGTGTTAGGCCTATCCGAAGTCGGAGCGTCGGGGCGTTGGTCGGGGGCGACATCGTCGTTCGCTGTCGCTTTGCGAAGCGTCCGACGCCGTTTCCCTCGATACTTGTGGCGAGTTCTGAACTTTCGATTATCTGAACTGCACTTCTTCAAGCTTGCCATGACGCAAAAATGCAGAGAAACGCAGAAAAACTCGATCGCGACGTCCGAGGCTTCGCTCTTTTGCCGGAGAGATAGGAGGGGGAGGAGCGTGGAGCGCACCGCCGTCCAATGGCGGCCTCGCGCTGTGTGCCGCGATATTCAAAACGCGTGACGTACGCGTTGTTTTTCTCGTTTTTTGTTTATCCTGCGCGAAGGCACGAGACTGGCTACTAGTGGATTATGAAGGATACGGCCTTCGCAGCATGCGTGCACGATTGCAAATGGCGGCCAACGCGTCGTTTTCGCGACAGGACGACGCGAACTTCGCCGTTTTTCGCGACTTTCGCGCATTTCTCGCGTCACCGCTGCCCACTTGGAAGCATTTTTTGATAATTTCTCGTGCGAATTTCAGCTTGATATTTTCAGAAGTAATAGATTATAGTCCAAGGATGCCAATACAGCCGGAAAAAAAAAAGCGAAAATTTTCCGGAAAACCGCGACTTTTCGACCCGCGTCTCCCCTTAAGCTTTCAGTCTACCCGCTGGTTTGAAATTAGAGAGAAGGCCCGTGAAACATGTGACACATCCCTGTAACCCAGCTCATAGTTAACAGATTCTAAAACTCTTTTCTACAGAGATTCGCGAAGCAAAGAACTTCTTCAATGTAGACATTCGATGATTACTTGTAAGTGCTGCAGGGCAACGTTATCGGCACACATGACTTTTGTGCACCATCACAGAGGACTCACCTTGGCTTGCTCCTGTCGGCGACAGAGATCTGGCGAGAGCAGAAATCACAGTTGTTGAGGTCATGGCTGATCTGGCCACAGCGGCTGCACACAACGTACAGGCTGGCATCACTCACCTGGCCTTGCGTGCCCACCACTGTGACCTGAATGAAACAACAAAGGACAAGAGAGTCTCACGCCAGACAATTCTCAATGATAAAATGTCACTGCCACAGCAGGAAAAAAGATTAGCTGTTCAATGTTGTACCGGCCCACACACTATGCGAAATCAAACAAAGACTGGTAAGCCAACCTTGGCGCAAGATACCATTGCATGAAAACGATACCCTTAACAGGACCACCAAGGGCCGACCACAATTATCGCTGCAGTGAAAGGTCAATACTAGGGCTGTGCAAATAAGAACCTCGTTGATATGTTCCCACTTAAAACGATTTCCCAGCTCTTATGCTCGAAATCGCGAAAACATAACCCCATAGAGCTACAGTGGAACCCCGATTATACGACTTGCAGGAGACCACGCCAGACAGTCGTATAACCCGGGTGTCGTATAATCCAAAAACTAAGAGTACAGCCACGACACGCAGCCTTGCCCCAAAAAATGGGCATAGACAGCCTGAATAAGCTCCTGGCACGACCTTGTGCCTCTACTAGAAAGGTAGATTAAATTATTCTTGCCAGCGATAGCTAATGGCAGCCTAACTTAGTTGAAAGAGGTGCGAGCGAATCTTTATTCTCAAGTTGAAAAAGAATTGAATACAATGTGCATCTTTCTACCAATAAATAGAGTCCGAAAATGGCCTCCGCATGAAAACGAAACCGTGTTGCCAATAGTCTCCCGTCAGAAGAGTCACAATGTCATCGCAATCACATAATGACGACTGACCACAAGCGTGCGTAGAATGCCTTCGTGTGCGATTGATCTATGCACGTCGTAATTTGTGGCCTTGTGAAGTGCAACTAGCGATGTCCCAGTGCTAGTATGAACGTCGGCGTCAAGTGAAAGTAATCTTTCACAGTGAAAACTGCTGCATCGCGCCCTTATGCGTCCGCAAGCCTGTGACTGCGAGAGCGACAAAGGCAGGAGATCAGCTGTATGTCGACCAGAAAATGTTTCCATGGACCAAAAACATTAAATTATCCACTTTTCGGGCGGCTGGAGATACTTTGTGTGGATAGAGCTTGACTAGGTAACGACCCCCTAAATATGTGCTCACTCGATTGCGGCGTGTGTAGAAGCGCATCAACTTCCAGGAGAATAAATGTTCCATTTTAGGAAAACATTTGTTTCGCTCTCTACTTTTCTAATCGTCAACCTAGGGGAACAGAAGTTTATATTTTCCACTAGTGAATATTTGGTCCACGCTTGATTCGAGTAAAGGTGTTCATTTCTTTTTTTGACGAAATCTGAGCGCGGTCATAAGATGCGGGGTCGACGTAAAACAGCGTTGTATAACCAAGGTTTTTAACACATTATTCCTATGGGGATTTTGCCGGGACCTAACCAATTTGTCGGAAAATGCGGGTCGTCGCGAAATCGGGGGACGTATAATCGAAGTTCCACTGTATGTGTTAATATGTTAATACAATCCGCTTAATACATTCCCGGAAAATACAATTACTTGGCAGCAACATTCGGCACAGTGGCGAACAGCGGTTGTATGATACATTCCGCAGGCACAAATTCTCAATCAGGTGTACAAACACACACAAAAACCTGCTCTCGCGTGCTTGTGAACCGCCAAGTGGCAGACTGCCGCCGCGAAACGACAGCCGTATCTTTGCTGCGTCCAATTGACACCCTCTCCCGCACACTCTGAGCAGTCAGAAGTCTTGAAACGGTTTTCCAAAAATGCCTGTTATTTTCTGTAGCACAGTGGTTTTCACGATTTAGTGTGGCTTGTAATGCTGCCGGATCATCGGTACGCAGTTGTTGCCAGCACTCAATCTACCGAGCCAATTTTCATGCCCGTACTGCACCACCGGCCCGGAAAATGTGAGCTTCCTCACGTTTTCACTGTCCACACTCTGCTATGGTTGCCCGTGGCCCACCCATGTGGAGGCTGTGCATGGGGCGTCCGCGCTCTGCGCCACAGCGACGACGAGATGGACCGTGCCACCCTTAACGCAGCCAACAGCGCACGTGGTTCAGATGCTGAGAATGACTGAACTGATATCATAGCCAATGGAGACCAATCTCTACTTTGACACCAATGTCGAGACTTTAGGATGTAGTGACATGTGTCCCGAAGGAGTACGGCCACTAGCGTGGGTCCGGTCTTAGCGAGCCGCAGGGCACGCGTTAACCGCCGCCGTGGCGAAAACACGATACTGCTCAAAGTCGCACCACTTTATTGTCTGCGGCAACACCAAACGCAGTACACCCCGTTGCAAAGGCGCTCGCGTTGGCTTAGAAGGGAGACGGGTCGGCGTAGCTAGGCCACGCACTAGGACACCATACCACCATTTCGGCCTAGCGTTCGGGAGGGGGGGGGGGGGGGGCGACATAAGGTAAGCGTTCGCCGCGGGCGCAAGGCGCCGTCGGGGAAGTCCGAACAAGCCCTGCAGGGGGCTGACGGACGGAAAAGAAAAGCGTGCTTACCCCAATGTCGTCCCCAGAGAGGTCTCTGGCCCGCTCTCGACGCACGCGCGCAAAACCTCTCGAGAGACTCCGCGCGCAGCGCCACAGTCAACATCCCAACCGGGTGAGGGGGCTAAACGTCACTCCGCTCCCCCAGCGCGGCAGACAGCGGAGGAGGGGAGACATGTCGGGACATGAGAACGGCAGAAAAGGCGGCAAAGCCCGCGCAAAGGCAGCGGGCTAGCCTGAATTCCCACAAGGAATATGCAGGCCGCGCCATGCTTTCTCTGGCCGGGCCCTGTGCCAGGCTGCATGTTGCTCAGTGTACATAGTTCGCGATTTGAGACAGTTGCGTGTAGCGTGGCGTCGAAGAAGCGCAAGCCCTTGCTAATTCAGAAAAAGCTGAATATCCTTGCGGTTGCCGACAGGAACCTGAAAAGGAAGCAAATTGACATAGCGAACGAACTTTGACTGCCAGCGTCTACTGTGAACACTGTGATGTCCAAGCAGAAAAAGATCAAGACGAACAGCTGCCCAGTGCATGAACAAGAGCAGCAGTGGGCAGTTCCTGCTTGCACTTGGCCACCCAAGCCCAGACTTCAGCACCAGCCTAGCGAACACGAATTCTGTTATGGTTCTGTTGCTGGTGCTGTTCTTTGAAAGCTGTCTGCTGTTTCGGAGCTAGTATAATCCGTTGCCTACTCGCATGATAGTTATCATTTGAAACTGCTGCATGCGAGCTCGGTGGCACGACTGTGAAGTTTAATGTTGCGAGAAAAAATGGATTTTTGTTTCACCTAGTCATACACAGCTTTTGCTGTGAAAAAACTTGATGGTGCTACCACACTGATTAGGAACGTTCGACATTCTGGCGCAGTATGCCCAAGGCAGTGATTGCAAAGTAACAACTTGATTACATGAAAGAAGAAAAAGCTCATGAGGCAGTATTGATTTGCTCGTTATTGAACAGTGGAGTAGCCAGGGGTTGAACAAGTTCGCCTGCTTTTGTTCGGTCAGCCACGAAATGATACGCATAATACAAATGCTGGCTCATACACTAGATGCCTACAAATGGCGACCTTTCTTGTCTCAAGTGCAAGGCACTACTCCCGGGCTGCAAACTTTCTCTGAGGTGTTCTAATGCTCGCCAATGAGAAACGTGACAATGACAAGCTTGCAAATTAATAAATGAATAGTATAACTCCAAATATACGACTTTGAGGGGCCACGCAAAACCACCGTATAATCAAAAAAGTAAGAATATAGACAGCGACACACAGCCTTGCTGCAAAAACAAATACAGACCACGTGAGCAGGGCTGACGCTCGTTTACACCCCGAAAATTCAAGGGTTTTCAAAGACTTTCAAGGCTGTGAGTGCGAATTTTCAACGACTACATTGTCCATTAGTTACCAAATGAACACATATTCAGGGGAGAACAAATGCTTCAACTATGTACAATTCATCGTAAAAGCAGCCGACATCAAAAACATGGCTTCAATGACATTTTATTTCTACACAACTGCCAATCACAGTTTTTTAATGTTACAAAGGTAATCCCTTTCAGAATGACAGAAGTTGCAAGCTTTTATTCAGATAGGAAAAACTAGGGTACAGTTATCAGGCAATGCCTTATTGCTTTTTCTGAATTTTCATAGCAATATCCACTATCTCCTCTCCTATCTCCTCTCCTATCTCCTATCCACTATACGAGTCTGCTGTAGCTGTTAATTCCTTAACAGTGGCTTCTAGTTTCTTTTTTCTGTAAGCATTTCGACATCCTCAATGCAACTTTTCGTTTTTCTGTTTTCCATCCTCCAGCTCCTGCCTTTTCTGAGTTTCCAGAAATGCACGGTGATGGCTGTTCGCAAAAGTTACTGATGTTCAAATTTTTTGTGATGGGCACATTACATGTGTCCCCTGCTACATTTATGGCATCACAAATAACACACTGTGAACTGTGCAACAATATTCATTAGGAAGAAAAGTAAATTCAAGCATTTTCAAGGATTTACAAAATTCGAGCACTTTCAAGGCCTTGAAAACAAACTTTTCGAATTCAAGGGTCTTCAAGAATTTCAAGGACCCACATGAATAAGCTTAAGGCATGGCCACGTGCTTCTCCAAAAATGGTGGATTAAATTATTTTTGATTAATGGCAGCTCATGGCAGCATTACTTAGTTCAAGGTACGAGTGAATATTTGCTCCCAACTTCGAAGATTCAAATTCAACGTGCTTCTTTCTCTCGATAAATCGAGTCCAAAAACTGTCTACGCTTGCAAATGAAACCCAAGCCACATTGGCAACAGCCTCCAGTAAAAAGAGTCAGACACAGAGTCATCGCCATCATAATGCCGACAGAGCACGAACTTGTGTAGGATGCTTTTCTACACAACTGAGCTGTGCATGCGGTAATTGTTCCCTTGAGAAGAGCATCTGGTGATGTGCCACTGTTATTATGAATGCTGGCGTCAAGTGAATGTTATTTCACATGAAGAGAAAGCTGCATCGCGTCCTTTTGCGTGTTCAAGGCCTGGTACTGCGAGTACAACTGAGCTGTGCATGCGGTAATTGTTCCCTTGAGAAGAGCATCTGGTGATGTGCCACTGTTATTATGAATGCTGGCGTCAAGTGAATGTTATTTCACATGAAGAGAAAGCTGCATCGCGTCCTTTTGCGTGTTCAAGGCCTGGTACTGCGAGTGTCGCAAGGGCAGACACTCAGCTTTATGTTGACCAGGAAAAGCTTCCATGGACATCAAAATATCCAGATCTCAAAGATAAGCTTTCCGGCAAGCTGAAGCTACTCTGTGAGGGTAGAGCTTTTCTACATAACGACCCGGGATATGCACGTGACAGAGGTGGATCCAGACGTTATCTGAAAGCCAGGAAAACTGGACTGCAGAAGTGCCTGAAGTACCAGGAGAATTAATTTGCCATTCTAAAAAAGGTATAGTGTCTCACTCTTTTCCCATATTTGACCTAGGGGAACGGAAGTTCATATTTTGCACGAGTAAATACCACGTCAGCATTCGGTTCCTGTGAAATAAAAAAAAAGGCGATTTTTTTCTCTAGGGCGGAAACGAATGCGCAATAATTGCCTTTTAATTGACAATTGCACAAGCATGAACGCTCAACCTTGAGCAACATAGGTGGGCGCTGGGGATGGGGTCGGCCGTTTCGCCGTTTCAGATATCCGATGCGGTTAAGAGTGGACAGACAGACAAGTGTACAGACAGACCAAAATTTTTGCGTCGAAGGTCCCCAAGAAAGACTATCGTCTTTAAAATTGGTGTTGCATTCAAGAGATGCTGATCTATTGAAGCTCTACTGTCCTTACTCTCATTTCCCCTATTAGATGGAACGGAACTTTTAAACAATTTCTGGGAAGAAGCTGGGTGCTTGGATATGCCACTCACCCTTTGTTGTTGCTGAGAAGGCGTCAGTCTGCACACTGCACTGGGAGTCGTACTGCGGGCAGGTGATCTGCATTGCATGAAAGTCCCTTTTACTTGGCTGCCATAACCAAAACGTACATCCAGAATTAATGACATCAATATATTTCATTCCCTGAAGCCGAGAGAGCTATAAGTAGGACAGCAGTTCTACAGAAAGTGTCAGAGCCTTACTCTTTTGTTTCATAGCTTCGATAAACTGCTACACCTTCTCCCAAAATGAAGGCACTAATGCAAAGTGGTTAAGTTATCAGGTTCGGTGCTTCAACACAAGCAGGAGCTTCACATCCCCAAATTATCAACAAAGATCCTTTATATCCGAAGTCATACTCTAGACTGAACACTTCCTACGCTGCCTGATCTGGTTGTTATAGTTGGATACAATCTTAGAACTCCATGCCATTCTCTCCTCCAAGGGTGGATACACACAATGCTGGTGCCAATGAGTGCACACCCCAGACCAACAGCATGAGCCGGACAGTCAGTGACCTCGCGTTTGAAGAACTTTGACAAGTGCTTGAGTGGGACTATTTCTCTAGTGGCAGAGGCAATAGCTTAAAGTGCTTCAGCCTGCCAGCAGCACCTCTCTCCTGACTTTTTAAGTTGCATCTGACTATTGTCCAATGCATCACCGAAGTGAAGCCTTCTCAGGGCTCTAGTCATTTCATCCGAGATGTGTGGGCTTCTATGCACTAGCTGCCATATAATAGAAAGACGACCGAACTTGAACCCCCTCCAGAGTGACGAGAGGGTCCGACGTGTACTGTGGGCAACACCAGTGCGCGATACCTGTCGATGATGACAACCGCAGATGCGGTGGGGCGGTGGTGGTGGGGCGGGGGGTGGTGGTGCTGTTGCTGCTGCCTCGGGGAGGAGCAGCTCGTGTCCATCTCCCCTGGCTGGGTGGACCAGGCACCATGGGGCGCCGCAGCTGCCGACGCCAGTCAGCCGACGTCCCTCACTGAAACGCACATGACCCACTGACTCACTCACTTTTCTCACCTTTGCACAATGCCTAACAAAACACGCCTCTTGCCATGAGAAGTTGCTTGACGAACCAGAAAACACAGCCGTATAAACTCACTGAAAGGTTAGATCTCGGTTGCTTATGATAAGTGCACAATGCTTTGTTGTAAAAAAAAGTGACTCACGCTATGTTCATGGGAAAATTTTATTCTCCAGTGTATCAAAGATGAATTAGAAATACACTCAAACTTCAATGTAACGAACCCAGATATAATGAAATATTTGTAATAACGAAGTAAATGAAGGATAGTCTTGCAATAGACAGAGTTTAAAAAGTATATAAAAATTTTTTGGATATATTAAACTTATTTTCGTAGAAGATGTAACTTCTTTATAATGAGGCTTGTATATTGAAATTTGTCCTGTTTTATGCTCGTTAGAAGCTGGAAAAATTAAAAGAAGAGAAGGCAACACCAACTCTAATAAGTTTCGAAAATTCTCGAAAAGCTGTTCACTGAAGCTTGACATAACATTATTTGAACACGCATAAAAATCAGACTTGTAGGCTAAAAATTATATATGTAGTCAATCGCATATTTTTGGAATGATTCAGGTGTAATCAAAAACACTTTTTGGCAGTTTTGCAATTAGTAAATCATTAGGCCGCTAACAATTGCTATATTATGTCACTTTTATGGTTAATTGCATGCAATTGGTTGCCTTATTTATTTTAAGCAATGCTTTCTGTAATTAACTTACTTTTTGAATGACAAACTTCAAGTTCTCAGTCACTTTGTTAAAAAAAGTGCACAAATTAGAGCACTAGAATTTCATAATAAATTTCATTTTATGTTAACAATCCACCAGATATTACCCCCAACTAATTTAATCAGTGCATTTATGCCCTTATGGCAACGAAACCTGCCACGAGTTCACAGACCCCCCCCCCCCCCCATGACACAAGCTAACACAAAATACCTAATTTCTTGTGTATAAGGTCTTTACGTATGCCTTATAATGCCACCCTTTCTTACAGTGTGCACATCTGAGAAGCTTTCAGTGTGACTGCTGACCTTTTTGAAAATGAAATGAGGAAGAATTACCAATGAAATCACAAAAACCAGTTTCAGTGACAATAAATAACGTGTGAAAGGCTGCAGAAGACCTGGGCAAATAACCTCATTAGGCATTTTATTTACTGCATTTACGCAGTGTAGAACATAAAAATTGTAGTTCACTGCCACCTGTACAAGAATTCTAGAAATGTATTGCCTGGTGACAGGAATACTTCGTTCCGGCCATGTTTCGAACAGTCCCTTTGTTGTAAAGAGTTTCCAGTATCCAAGGCCAAAATTTTGTAATGGCACCTCCTGCTTGATTTCTTGTCACTCTTCATTGTGTCCTTTGCATCATGTTCTATCACAATGTCCTCATATTATGTCCTTTGCATTCCAATATCGTGGTATCATTACGAAGGACACCATAGCAGAGGGCTCGGGAAATTTCGACCAAGTGATTTTTTTAATGTTCACTGTTCGACCAAAATGCAACAGCCACAGCAGGGATCCAAGGCCAAAATTTTGTACTGGCACCTCCTGCTTGATTTCTTGTCACTCTTCATCGTGTCCTTTGCATCATGTTCTACCATAATGTCCTGATATTATGTCCTTTGTATTCCAATATCGTGGTATCATTACGAAGGACACCACAGCAGAGGGCTTGGGAAATTTTGACCAAGTGGTGTTTTTTAATAGTCACTGTTCGACCAAAATGCAACAGCCACAGCAGGGATCGAAACCAAGACCTTCGGGTCATCAGCCTGAGCACCATAGCCCTGTCACACTTACCAACCTACATTCGCGACCAGCCAATCCCTTTGATGACTAGAGTGAATCATTATGACAACCAAAACATGCAAAAAGAAATGGCTACCTAAAAGTGATCGCTTCAAGGTTACTCTTACTAGTCTTTTAACCCGTGTACAAGTGTTTTTCACTTAAGTTAAAGAAGCGCGTGAAACTCACGGCCCGAGTTTCTATTTCGCTTAGCATGCTCGGCAAGAACAACTCACCCAAAGATTTCGCACACGATGACGATGCAGAAAGCCCAACACAGATTGCCTCTCTAGGGACTCAAACTTGTTCCGAAGCACCATGCTGCTACTCTAACTGCAAAGAGAAAGAGAGCATGTCAGTAGAGTGTTGGCAAAAGGAACCAACCTAAATTCCTTTACTTTACTGATCCGAATTTCCCTGAAACATCAGAGCCCAGTAACCCCTATTTACTGGACACAGTAACAACACACTGGATAGTACAATTCTGATGAATCTAATTGCGGCATCAATTATTTTTAAATGTAACGACCGGTATGCACAGTTGCCCGAGATAACCATGTCACGTTGCAATTAATCTTGTCTAATCGTAAAGTTGGCTTTAATCAATGCTTTCAAAGAGTCAAAATTACACCAATATCACCAAAACTAAAGACTGTGGGAACGAAAGTATGTTACATTGCTTTAAATTGTACTATTAAAATCTACGAGTACTGTGCATGACAGCCCAATAAAATATCACTGACAGCTTAAGAAACGTCTTTTCTATGTCAATCCTCATTTGACTTCCCGTCCTTGTTAAGAAAAAAAAAAAAACTTGCTTCCAAAGGAAAGTAAAACTTACAAGGCGGTTCACCTGTGAGCTGCACTGGTGCACTCAACTACAGTTAGGTTATGGCGAACGTGACAGTTTTCACAAATTTAAGGCACTGTACGTATGCACACTGAGACTCGTGCAGTGTGAAAAACCTAGACAAAGCCCAAGTGCTTTGTGATTCAAACGATCTTGTTTATAGAAAGGACAAGGTAGCATACCCGCAGTGAATCATGCCCTAGGTAGGTATGGCAGAAAATGACTCAGGCCAATTTAGTCTCAGTGGCGCGCATGTGCGGAGTGAGCGAAATTGATTTACAAGTAGCAGAAAAAAAAAAAGAGGAATGCAGGGTCATGGCTGTAAGAGCAATGGAGCAAAAACAAAGATGCATCAGCAGGGAAAACACAAAGCACTCCAGGTGGATTTACAAATGCGCATGAAAGAGACAAAAAAAAGGGGGGGGAGGCTATCAAGCGATGTGCATGCATTCATAACAGCATCTCCTACCCATTCAAAGGCAGCCGGTAAGCCCATTCATATTATAAAAGGTACAGCAGGGGGTGGATTTCTGTGCGTATGAAAATTGAGTCTATGGTCCCAATACACTTTTTTTTTTCTTCTTGCCTGAGAATCTTCTGTCCTACAGTCAGCTTAAAGCAGTAGGCAGTCAGTCCTTGATTGTCAGAAAAAAAGACTGCACAAAGATGACAGCCATAGCGTCGCCACAGTTACGAGAGCGATGTAGACCACCACAGGCATCAAAGTCGACATCTCTGAATTACTTCGTCAAGTGGACTTCTTAACTGTGCATAAAAGTTAACCGCATTTCTTACACTCCATGCATACGAAAATGAATTTCTGATGGCTTGGAAATGAACTTACAGTCTTACACTAGGCAACAGGCAGAATATTACCACACTCAAGAGACCTTCACAACAAGGATACGTTTCTCAAGTACTAACTTAAAGCTGTGACAGATTATGTTGCTTAGAACTGCTCAAGATGTTAAAAATGATATCTGGGGTCTTACATGCCAAAGCAATGGCATGGCGAGGCATGTCGTAGTGAAGTGCTTTCGATATTTAGACTATTACGTGTTCTTTGACACACACTGACGCAACACAAGCCTCCAGGATTTCGTCTACACCAAAACGAAACCACCTTAATTGTAATCAAACCCACTTCAACGCGTCCCAAACAGCAGTGAAAAGTCCACTAACTTAAGAAACTGAATAATTATAAAAAGGAATGAAGGAAGATATTCAACAGCAATAATTGAGCGTACAAGAAAAAAATAAAGGATGCAAAAAAAGTGGCACCATATCCACGGAGTGAATGATGGAGAGTGGGGCGAAGCATTCATCCATCCGTTCGTTCTTGCTTCCGTCCGTCTATGCGTCCATCTGTGTGACCGTCCATGCGTCCATCTGCCCGTCCGTGTGTGCGTCTGTTCGTGCGTCCGCACGTCCATCCGTGTGTTCGTCCCTGCGTTTGTCCATGCGTCCAATCGTCCGTGCAGCCATCTGTGCGTCTATCCATGCATTTGTCTGTGAGTCCGTTCGTCCATCTAGTCAACACTAAGTGCCACCATCTCTCATCTTTTCATCATATATTGCGAATATAGAAGCATCGCCATCTAGCAGACATTCCAAGGACTAAACGAGAAGTGGCTTACACACACTTTCTTATGCCTTGCGCTTCTTGTTTACTTCCCACCTTTAACCACCTCGAGTTCATGGTATATACTAGTTCACTGTATTCATGGCACTGCGGCCCAACGCTCGCTAAACCTTTCTAAAACCAAGGAGGTTACGCCCAGCGAGTATAACAAAACAACCCTCTCTTGTCAGATAGTGCTCAATGTACATGCCAATGACTGCTAATTGGGAATGAGAGACAGGAGAATTCGGCTTTTGGTTTAATGCGTACGCACCGAATTCTTTATTGTTCAACGCACAGAAGAAATCTCCCACTGGCACCACCTTGCAGGTCAAAGCGTAAGACTGGTTACACAGTACGACGAGGGACGAATGGGTGCCGCTTTAAAGAGCTTCGCCCCTAAAAATGTATGCTATGGAAGCAAACCAGTGCTGCCCCCCCCCCCCAAGACAAGCTAAGTGAAATTGCGGTAACTTGAAGCGTATATCTAAAATTTGCCCAAGATTAGCAAGTACTGCACAAGATACAAAGCAAAAGTGTGAAAAATGCAATAACAAGGAAGCATATAAGGTCAATAAGCAGGAAAACTTGGAAACATAACTGATCATCCTGCAAATATGACATTACGTGGTGTTGGTGAAAAAATGCATAGTTAGAAAACACCAATGGTAATCTTTAACAGAAAGAACCTTATGTTAGAAAGACCATTGCAGATCTCCATCAGAATACTGCCTGCGGACTCTGACGTTACTTTCTGTGCCTTTGGTGTCAAAATTTCAAGTTTTCTCAGCTTCTCAAACCTTGCCTCGCTCGCAATATGCCGTCAGTGGCTAAAAGAATGGAATTTATAATACTTTTGTTCCATTTTTATGTCCAAATGAGCATAGTTCGCTTTTTGATAAGAATTTATTTGCACTTATTAAATAGCAACAATGAACCTAAAGAACGAATCAAGGAGGATAACATTCTTCTTATTAAAATAATCTTGAATACTTGCATATTGTTTGAACAGCAGTTAAAAAAGCTGCTTTCAGGCATCTATTACCGCCCCCTCTGTGCAACTGAATAGTTATACTACGATATCTCCTCATACGCATGGCATACAAAGCTAGCGACGGCATTATTTGAATTCAACTGAAGGAATGAACAACTTGAGCCATGAGTTTTGGTTTCTTTTCCTAAACAGCATACACTAAAAGGAGCTGCATACCACTCAACATATTCAAAGGTTTCCATAATTTCAATCTGACTGAGCGTTGACAGTAACCAACACAGAGAAACTATGGCATTGCTATGATTAATATTAGGAAGTTTGTGGAAGGTTCAGTCTGTGTATGTGGCCCAAAGGTCATATGGGGGGGGGGAAGGGGGGGGGGAATGCGCCTTGTAATGAATGCCACCGAACAAAGTCTCTTTTTCAACACGAAGCAAATCGTCTACTATTGTTACCTACCATAGACAATATATATACTTCTACAGCACCCTTGAGTGCGAAGGACATTGATAAGTGGTAGTCATCTTAACAGTGCACTACTCAGCAGAGAAAAATTTTTTTAAAAAGTGTTCTCACAGATTCTGCACTTAGTAACATTCATGCATGACAAAAAATCTGTTGTGTAACACATACCAACAAAGATCATGTTATGATCGCTCAAATTCAAATTCTCTGGGATGAGAGGGTCTACAAACTTGTCCCCAGTTTTGATATTTTGTTAGTTTAAGCACAAGTCAGTGTTGCTGTTTCCTATTGTATATTTCTTTGCAACTCGCATGAATGTGCTTACTGTTAGCTAAACCCTTATATTTATAACATTCGCACCGCGCAGTGTATATGCGCAGTGTATATGTGCAGACAGCTTCGCACAAGTAAGAAAATAACACGAATCTCCGATAGATACCAAAAACAACATCGAACCGCATTAGTGGATGTCACAGTGCAAATCCAATAAGAAAATTAATATTTGTGCAGTGGGTAAAAAAATACATATGTTCAGTTCTCCTATTATCATATTGTTCCAGTTTGCCGATTCCACACAACACGCTTTGCACAATGTATAATTTGCTATTCATGCTCGCCACCAATGCACAGAAAGCTATCTAATGACAAAAATGTGGGCATACCGCCAGCTACATTCAAATAAACTTAAATTAACAGCAATTTTTGAATCATGTTTTCTGTGGGGAACAGCGCAAAAAACAGGACGTAGAAAGATTAAACACACAGAAATGCAGCCATTTTTTCTGTTAACCTCAAAATCACGTATCAATTGGCCCTTCGAGAAACCCTTCTGCAATTGTATTTACATGTCAGCTTCTCTCAAAGGGCCACTCACAAGGTTTGACAATATTGAGCTGACAAGCGCAATGCGTAGACGAGGTGTTCATGATCACGTCTGCCAAAATTTGCAACGCTACGCGCTGCGGAAATGGGTCAAATTTCAAGATGAAAGCTGCTCCCCCTCCCCTCTGCCGACGCAGGCAAAGAGAATGAGGGCATGACATAGGCGTAGGAATGGCCCTACTTACACGGCAATGCACTGACGTTGGTCCTCTACATAGACGACTCTGCTCTGACGTGAACAGTATACCACGTGACACGGCAAAAATTATTTAACACAACATGCGTAGTTTATGTATTTGTTGCTTTAAAAGATGAATAAAACTTGAAATAAATAATAAGACGCAATAGAAAATTGTGTGCGTTTTTCTTACATTCTTTCCCCGTGAAATGCTAAGAGATGCGGGGCTAATGTACCAGCGTTTCGCGTGCGTTCGGGTCCCCGCGGTCAGTGCATTGAGCAGACGACCCCCGTGAAACGCTCCTTCACGCTCGCGCTCTCATTGTGCACATCTACTCTACCGCGTCTAAACCAGCATTTCCAAACGATCCCGCAGAAACAGGCAGAAGACCACAAAATAACGCTGGTCAACAAAGCAACGCCGCTCGCGTGCACGGAGGCTGGGCTTGTTCGGGCACGTCATGCACACGTCATCTCTTGGTCGGTTGCTGGAGAGAGTGTGGAAGAGATTTGCCTTTCGAAGGCTACGCGGAGGAGCGGCAAGGCTTTTGAGCTCACCTCCTCTCATCCTCGTTTCGCGCCTCTTGAAAAGACCTGTTTTCTGCACTCGTAATGAACCGATTCGAAAAATATTTGTGGCAAAACGTTCTTCATCGGACACCCAACAACTTCCAATGTCTAACTAAAATTCGGTATGTGGCCTAGTGAGTGGCCTTTTAAGAGTTGGATTAAGCGCATGGTACAGAGGCCTAGGATTGCATAAAATTAAAGAAACTGTCTACGCATCAATTTAGGATTCTCACTAACGTCCTCTCTAAATAATAAATCGTTTCCACCAATTTTTTTAGCTTCTCTAAAGAATGTGCCCCCTTTTGTGTGCAACATTAGCAGGCATATTTTCTACTCAAATGTGTTGTTCTTAACTTAACCATGTTATATAAACTGTGTTATTGTGTTCTTGATAAAACTACTCTTGATCAAACTTTTTATGCCAACCATAAAAAAAACCAACAAAAACAAGAGCACATCTTGACTAATTTCCTTAAAGAAAAAGCAAATAGGACGTTATCACTTTTATGCCCTCAAAAAGCAAGAAAAAACCATAAGTTTCACAAACAAATGAAAAAAATGCATACAGAACGCAAAGCTCTGGGTGTACAAAACATGAGTACACGGGCAGAAAATAAATTTCACAGTGCCAAAGATAGAGCTATGCAGTTGAACTGGGCCCGAAAAGTGCATAAGGGCAACTCTAGAGTGCTTTCTGACATAGCAAGCAACACCGAACAGTCAAGATCGGACATAAATGCTATTATGCCCATTTCAAAATGTTGTTGGATGTCTGGCAGGCCAGATGGAAAATGCAGCCATTTACAAACACATAACAATTACACCAGCAGCAAGCTAGGATTTACATTTTTTCTATTTGGTGAATGGAAAGTTAAAAAACAAATAAGCCTACCTACATAGTTCTGACTTACATCTCAGCATGAATTAATCCCAACAAAATAGCCAGACACACTTCTATTAACATTTGAGCAACGTAAGCACGTTCTTCAACTTTAGCAGCTGGCTCTGAACAAAAAAAAAAAAAAAAAAAAAACACATCATCAAGCAGCCTGCTGTACCCTACAGTCCTTTTTGTTTCTTTTTTTCAAAAACAGTGTTAATCGACTCTAGAGCACTGTGTAGCCACTAATCATGATGGAAGCTCGTACTTGACTCGCACAGATGTTACATCATAGAAGGAAGTATTCAGTTTCTGATGAGAGCTGTCAACCATAAACCCGAAATGATGGTTCATAAGCAGAAGGCAGTTTTTTTTTTTTTTTTCAATCTGCTTCCACGACAAAAAATCAGTTATAGTGCCAAGCTTATTCTAGCTTGACATCCAAATAGAAAGCACTACTAGGATAATGCAATGAATGCCTGAAAACACACACACTCCTCGGATGGATAACTTTTAACAGTGCTTTCGAGACAGCCTCATCTTTTAAATTGAAAGAGCAGAGGTTCCTTGCCAATATATAAGGAGAAAACAACAACTCCCATTGACTGATTGATTGAATTTACTACTTTATAGAAGTACTGCAGCTAACAGAAGCCCTGCTGGAGAGGTCTTAATTTGAATGCCAGATGAGTGATGTTCAATGCATAGGTTTCCCACAGGCAGTCCAATTTCGAATGCAACCACTCCAGAAGCTGTTCCAATGACAAACAATTTACGGCCTTTCTACCAACAAACTGCAGTCGAAATTATGGTTACCAGGGGCACAAAACAGTCGCTTTGAGAACAGCTCTAATATTGTCTTCTCATTATGCCTTTCTAAGGACAAAAAGGTTAACGTGAGCCTAAAGCATTTGGGGACTCGGCAGTACTGAACTGCAGCTGCTGAGGAGAGAAATAAACAATTAATTGAATGCTGTAGTTTTACGCAACAAAACCACAACAGTATTATGAGGCATGTCAATGCAAGGGGATGATGGCATATTGACAGTGACCACCAGGGGTTTGCACTAAAATTGACAGGCACAAGTTTTTAGCCTCTAACCTCACAAGAGTGAGGCAGTAGTGACCTTGAATCGAGCCCACAGCACTGCTTAACAGCGCAGTGCCTATGTCACAACTAAGCAACCACAGCAACTTGATCAACGGCAAGACAAAGTGCAAGGAGCTAAGGACAGGAAAATATATGTTGGCACTCCAGCAGTACAATGTTTCAATATTATGGGCAGCCTGAACGCGCAACTCCACTCAAGCAAGGCCATAATAGTAATACCTGGGTTCTTACGTCCTCAAACCACGACATGATTATGACAGATGCCATTGTGAAGGGTTCCAGAAATTTTAACCATCTGGTGTTCTTTAACATGCCCTGGATCACACAATACACAGGCCTGTAATATTTCACCTCCATCGAAATGCTGCTGTCCCGGCCAGGATCGAACCCGTAACCTTCTGGTCAGAAATCAACTACAGCAGACTCTCGGCGAGGTAGGGAAAGTTACCACTGAAATTCCACAGATATCTTTCAAAGAGCAGCCTCGGCAGTAAAAGAAGAAATGCCATTGTTTCCTAGCAATCCTATCTGAAGCCAACTCTTTTTCTGGGGCAATCACTTTAATGCCTAAGCTAGCCAGTAGGCTACAAGGCTGCAGAGTGAGGCTGAATGAATCACAAACTCAATGCAGAGGCCTTGCTTCCATTGTGTAAGGTGTATGTCAATTTTTCCCTGAAGAAACCTTGCTTCAACTTGCATTGCTAAATGGACCTTCTAAACTCGAATTTATCAATTTCCTGCTTGCTAAGCTAGGTTAGAACAGATGCAACCACCTCAAGTTATTTGATAGCTAGCGATTAGTGTCGTTGCAATAGAGCATCCAACAGACAAAAAGACATACAGAGCAATGAAGTTAAGAGCCAATAAAGCAAGATATAATCTTTGTCATTCCATTGATCCTTTTTCGCATGCTTACTGTACTGTTATAACACTACAGTGGGTAGCACAGAAGCCAAGCCAAGACTGTTAAATGACCAAAGGCAGTGTTGTTCTCTTGATGTTAGTTTAGGTGCATTAATTAATAGGAAGTTACGAGCCATAATTACGATACAATGATGAGTCACGATTGTGGGCAATTTCGAACATATTTTGGCTCCCCCCTGGGGTTTTTTGAAGCACACCATAAAAGGTTGCGAGTGTTACTGCATTTTGGCCTATTAAAATGTGGCTGGAAATTAAATGCAGACCCTCAGCAACACAAATACCAATCTCAGTTTATCAGCAAATAAAGCTGACAGCCCCAATATGGTTAGCCACAACAAAGGAAAACAACTCAACTATTATTTGAGTTGTTTTCTAACCTGAAATCTAACCTGAAATGTCGATTTGAAAGTGCCGCCCCAAAACTCCACCTGTCCAACTGCCCTTTTAACACAGACCGTGAGATATCGAAAAATCGAGAGCTGCTGCTGTGTTGACTGCTTCCAAACTGCTATACAGCAGCCTGGACATACTGCTATGCATGCTTTGGCATCCACTAGCCACGGTGTCAACAGTTCTAACCCCCAATTCCTTCGCTCGCACAGAAACATATTGCAATAGATTACACCAGCTGCAGCAAACTGATACCTATAAGAAAAAAACAAATTGCTCCATGGCAACCATACATATCTTTACGATATTTCAGCTTCTGTTTAAAATAGAGAATCATTTCTGGGGTACGTGAATGCATTCCATTACTGCTAATGGCTCCCAAACTAATGTATGGCTAAACTATGACATCAGACACTTAAAATACAGATTTTTGAAGCACTAAATGTGCCAATACAGTGCCACGACAATGCAAAGAAAATGGTGCTAAGTTTAGCAACCTCTAGCTAAACAAATCTTTCACATTCTTGTGTGGCTTAGCATGCTTTCAATTTCCAAATTGTAGAATGAGAAGTGTAAACAATAATTTTTATGCATACAACACGGCAGCAACACCAAACACATACTCAGTGCAATGAAGACGTTGCACATTGACTTACAAAATTTGAATTCCTCAATTTAAGAAAAATTCAGCCTTAATCTAACTGTCCCTAATTTTGCACTCTGACCAAACAATATAATGTTCATATTATACCCCATCCAGCAAAAACTAAAAAAAAAGAAATTTTACACATTTTTGTGTCTTTTGTGAAATCATTTTAACCCGATACTACGTGCTAGACAAAAACAAACCAGCACTGGCAAAATATTTTTTGCCTGCACGTTTAAGATGAAAACGAGTCAATACTAAATGCTCTTCTATTCATGTGGCTAACTTAAGAAACACTTCGCAAGCGATCGCTGAGTCGCATATTGTCAGAAATTTCATTCCACTATGAAGAGTTCTGTTTCCATAGGTGCTTTACAAACTACACATCGGCTCTTTATGGGCAGTATCATTAACAAAAGTACAGCTGTTTACATGCCATTTTACTATGTCTTTATAGAATCCTCTGCATTCTCTAATGATGCTCGTACAGAACTGTGTGCTTTGTTTTATAAATCAGTATTTGGTAGGTTGAATCAATTAAGACTTATAAACTTTTAAAAAATGTCCCCTTTTCTTTTTAAAGAGTTATGCCCCTGACACACGGGCACCCTGAAGTCCTTTAGACAAGGGGACATCTTTCGGAAAGGCGTTCGGGCACAGTGACACACGACAAAGGAGTAACTCCTTTCCGGCAAAGATCCTTTTCGCAAAAGCAGATCCCGCATCTACTTTTCTCGCAGGAAGGGAGTACTCTCGCATACAGTGTGCATAATTTATCAATAGAAGAAAACGTGTCGCAACACTGCGGTGCCCTGTCAGTATTTTTTTGCGCTGAGAAAATGTTTTCATTTTCAGCAGCAGTGCGATTTGTTGAAAAGTGAAGGCCTATAGTCTGTCCATACTCTCAAACGCCTGCATTACGTCACTAGCGCGATCATGTTAGGGTTGGCAGCGGCAGTTGCTGTGTCGGCGACGTAGTATTTTGTAACAATAGAGTCGGCTCAGTCGGTGAAGAATAAACCGCACGTCCAGTGGACTGAAAATGAGACCTGGGCGCTGATAAAGCTATGGAAGGTCCATTTGGACGCCTTGCGAGAGCAAAAGCACAACGGTGAAGTGTACCAGGCGATTGCTGAAAGCCTCACCGACGCCGGTATTCCGCGTACACGGGCGCAAGTTCACAGCAAAATTGACAACTTGACACAGACATTCAGATAAGACGGTCACTCACGCTACGCGTTGTCGCGCGCGTCCTGCTTGCTTGTTTAGTGTGAAGATCGGGCCTGTAAAACCCGACATGCATGGGCACCTCGCATATCGAGGAACAAAAACAGCAAAGCACCGACTGTTTATAGTTGCCAGACGAACTTAAGTTGCTGCTAAAAACGCAAAAAAGCGAAAGAAAATTACAGGTATGCGCAATATAGGCCACCAGACAATAAAAAAAACGGTTTTATGCTCCGGCGTCGCTGAATGTGATGTACATGCGCAGATTCTTTTTAATATTTCCAATCTTGCTGCTTCCACAAACAGCGCCATTTTTTCTGCAGCGTTCTTCTGAGGCACCGCCTAAAGCAGTAGTCCGGTGCCGTGTGTCATCAGCGCCACTCCTTTCTGCAAATGGTCCCCTTAGGCGACAAAAGGGGTTTACTTCAAAGTACTTTACTTTTGCCCGTGTGTCACGGGTATTACCAAGGGAAAAACCTTCACATGGCATAACCTGAGAGATTTACCTAGCCCTGTTTTGACCAAGCAAGATTTAGGAACATAATGTAATGATGGTATAATAACGATTCTCTAAAACTGTTCTCAGTAGACAGCACAATATGAATAATATTTCCGAAAATGTACAAGCGAACACTATGGCATTTTGTCTAAATGTGGCCCTTTCACACACCACATTATTGTGGACAAGAGGTCTGCAGAGGTCCCATAATATCAACTATACACTTTATTCCAATCAGTGCAGCAAAATAATCTGTTTTGACCAATAACAGTAGTACATTGTTGCTACACTAAGAAATCAGATAAACACTACCAAAAAGATCATCAGAGTTATAAATTTAAACTATTAGGTGTGAGAACCTGTGTCTGCAATGTCTAGAAACACTCAAAAACTGCAGTGAGCACAGTTGTTGGTCATCAAACGTACACTAAAAACAAAAGCCTTTCGGGGATCTTTATACCACACATCACTTTCAGTATTTGTGTTCCTTTCCTTGAAAACCGTACGTTTGCAACGTTTTCGTTTATTAAGAGTGCTATGTCACGCTGATAATAACCGCACACCGCTAGTGACCAGAAAGTACCAGGAAAGCGGAGATAATGTAAAGGAGGCACGCAGTGTAGATCATGATTGTGGCGTGGCAGGAAGATGCCACAAATATTTTTTTTTGGCAAAAGGATAATTTTGCGAGTAAAAGTTGTCCTCTATTATCATATCTTTCTGGATTCTAGATTGATCGAGTTTTTGAGGAAAAAAAATGCCAGGCCTGTGCGGCAAGCGAAACACAGTCACAGCAAAGGTGAAAGAGAGGCCCTTCCTTGTTTGTTTCTCTATATTACGGCACATACCTATTCCGAGGGATTGGCCAAAAAAGCATAACGTGACCTTTAAGTGAACACTATAATACTGCTTATTAATCCATTTATGAAGAAAAACAATAAAAAACCTTAGGTAGCACTCAGAAACTCTCTTGGGGATGCTAATGTAAGTATGCTTGCAAGGTACTCACTACATCATAAATCATAGTTTTGGCAAGTTGGGAAATGCCCACTACGTCATCCCACTACTAAATGCCCACTACGTCATCATTCCTCATTGTGCGGAGAAGCCAGATAACTCCTATGCGTTGGTCGGGCATTATGAGCACTTTGTTGATGTGGGGTCTGATCATAAGAAATTATGGGTGAGCCCTATGTAATGAGTTGAATGCATTCAATGACCCCCTCTTTACGCAATTCACATTGTGTGATGCCTGGTTGTTAATTTATTTTTTCATTACACTATGGTTCATACGTTAACATCGTTCTCCTTCCTAACATGAAGCCTGTGTGAGGTCATTTTACAAAGCAATTTCTAGAACTGGTGCGGCTTTGTGCTTGAATACCGAGCTAAAAGACCCAGGTTTGAACCCGATTTCAGCTCCGACATTCTTTTCTTATTTCATTCCTTTTTACTATTTTGCACGACAGGGGTTACAGCAGACAGCTAGGGCATAAAAAAAAACGGTCCTTGCAGTAATCTCATAAGAGCTTTCACTCTTCAAAAAAAAAAAAAAAATCGCCTGGTTGTATTGTGTTTCTTTTTGTTTTTTTTTTTCGAAAGATTTAAGCAACAACTCAAGTGACAAAAGAAGCTTGTGCATTTGCCAGTAGAGACAAACCTGTATTTTTTATTTTTTTTTTTTTGCTATGAAGCTTATGTCGTGCTATTCCCACCAGCCTGTACTCCTGAATAGCATGTCGGCCGTAAAACCTACAGCTCTACAGATGCATGCAAGTGGAGCCAACTTGAAACGTATGCCTACTTCTAGACCTAAACAAATGAAGCGATGATGGACATAAAGGTAACAGTTCAATAACTTAGAGAGCACAAACGAAGAATGAAAGACAAAAACCATGGAGGTTAAAGGCTTGACTCTTAGTGTTGTCCCGTGTCTTACATAACCTTCATCTGCTTTTTGTGCCGATTAAAATGTACAAGACGAGTGGAACAAGTACTCTGCTGGCATATCCACATGAAGACTGTCCCATTGTGTTGTCTGCAGCCTAACCTGTCCGGCATGGCAATGTCCAAATAAACGAAGAAAAAGCCTTTTAAGGAATTTATTCTGATACATCCTGCAGAGAGAGCCGTTTCCCCAGATGCGAGCAGGGCTGATGATTATATTGCTACATGCATGCTTACCGAGATTCTAGAGGGCGACGCGTGTGTGTGCCTGACGAGGAAGACGAAGTATGGTCTCTGCTCCATCACTGGTGAACTGGTCACGCTATTGCAGCTGGTTTCAAATACATCTAATCCACAGCCTCGTCAATATGGCGTCTCTTCTTTTCCATAACATAAAATCATAGCGTGGTTTTGGGACGTTAAACCCCACAAATCAATCAATTTTCCATAACATATTTGGTGGAAGTGGAACGTATATGAACTTGATTGAGGTGTATGAGGACGGTATTTCTTTGACGGCGTTAGTTGATACCAGAGCTCAAGTGTCCATAATGAGTGCTCATTTGTGTCGCCTGCTCAAAAAAGCCCTCCCACCTGCAGCAACTAAAGCCCTCCGTGTTGATGATGGTGGAACTGTGGCCATCGCTGGTGTAGCGGAAGCTGCTCAGCACCACCGCATTCTTTTCTATCCCGTCTGCAGCCGGCCGTCGACAGCGCGCCTACTCGCGGCGCCAGCGCATCCTCCTCCGTGTTCGGGGAACAACGTGTTGTCGGGGCCGGCTCCGGGGATTAGCACCGGCGGCATGCTACGTCTGCTCGCTCGGGGGCCCCCTTTTCCTCTTTCTTGTAGAAGAACGCGGGGGTGCCTCCTTCTCTCCCTCGTCGAGGGGAACTCTCGTCGCTCGCACGGAGTGGAAATAAACAGTCTTGCCCTGCAACTCCAAACCAGCTTCACGTCTTCTTTCTCGCTGCCTCCGGCAGCCGACATTCCCGGCCGCTACAAAATTGGTGACCCGAACGCTTCAACGAACACGCCGCGATGAGCTCCGACGACAACGCTGCTGCCTCCACGCTTGCGGTCATCGCCACAGAACTGACGCTACCAAATTTTTGGCCGAAAAATCTAAGAGTTTGGTTCAGCCAAGTGGGGGCCCGTTTTCAGCTCCGGCACATCACCTCGCAGTTGACAAAATACCTTCACGTCGTTGCAGCCCTGCCCCCCGAAATCGCCGACGCTATCGACGACATTTTGGTTTCACCCCCCGCGCAAGAAGAATATGACACCCTCAAAAAGACGGTGCTGCACCGCCTCGAGGCGCCTGAAGAAAGCAGACTGCAGCAGCTCTTGTGTCGCGAAGAGCTGGACGACCAACGACCTTCCCAACTGCTGCACCGTATGCGGCAACTACTCGGTGTGCACGCGCGTCAGGACGGCCAGCTCCCACTTCTTCGTGAACTTTTCCTGCAACGGCTCCCCCAGTCGGTGCGCGTGGTTCTCGCGGGTTCAAATGAGACGTCCCTTGATCGACTAGCGCAACTTGCCGATCGCATCACGGAATACTCAACTCCAACCTTTGCCCCCATAGCTGCTGCAAGAACACATGAGCAACCAGATCGACTGTCGCGCCTTGAGGAGAAACTGCAACACCTTACCAAGACCATGCAGAAACTTGTGCTATCTGGCGCTCCCCAACAGGACGAGCAACGACGCAACCGATCCCCTTCAAGACACCCAAGCTCTTCCCAGAGAAGCCATGCACGAGATACACAGGACGGAGTTTGCTGGTATCACCGTCGTTTCGGCACGGGTGCTAGCCGCTGCACTCAACCTTGCTCGTTTCCGGGAAACGCTCCGGCCAGTCGTTAACGGCGGCTTACGACATCGGCCCTCCACCCAGCCGCCTGTTTTTCGTAGTCGACCGCGTAAGCAACTCGCGCCTGCTAGTCGACACGGGAGCCGAAATCTCTATTGTCCGGCAACCCCCGAGGATCGCCGACGTAGCAAGAACACATCGTCGCTGCAGGCAGTGAACAACACTGCCATCGCTACGTACGGCTTCCGCTCGCTGACAATAGACGTCGGACTCAGGCGCCTGTTTCGCTGGGTCTTCGTGGTGGCGGATGTTAATTTCGCCATACTCGGAGCAGATTTTCTCAGCCACTTCAACCTGGATGTGAGCGTACGTGACCGTTGCCTCAAGGATAACAACACATCCCTCAAAGTATGTGGTTTGGAGTCAAACATCTGCTCATCTGGCATCTGCGCCTTCCAGCCAGTATCAGCCTACCACCACGTCCTGGCCGAATTCCCCTCGCTCACCAAGCCCCGCAACACGGAACAGCCGGTGAAACATAACGTGACTCACCACATCGTCACCACCGGGCCGCCAGTCACCGCCCGGCCACGACGGCTGTCCAGCAAAAGGCTTCAAGCTGCACGCAGGGAGTTCGAGCATATGCTGCAACTGGGAATTGTTCGCCCTTCGTCTAGCAACCATTCATCGCCGCTACACATGGTGCCTAAGGACGACGATTGGCGCCCGTGTGGTGATTACAGAGCCTTGAACGCATCGACAGCGCCGGACCAGTATCCTCTGCCACACAGTCACGATTTCAGCGCGCGGCTGGCAGGTACGAAAATATACAGCAAGATCGACCTCGTAGCGGCATACCACCAAATCCCCGTCGAACCGCAGGACATACCAAAAACAGCCATAACAACTCCGTTCGGCCTGTTTGAGTTTGTCCGCATGCCCTACGGCTTGAAAAATGCCGCACAGACCTTTCAAAGGTTCATGGATGAGGTCACCCGGGGCCTTCCTTTCATCTTTGTCTACCTGGATGACATTTTGGTGGCCAGCAGAACGCCTGCGGAGCACGAAGAGCACCTCCGCCAGCTCTTTCAGCGTCTGGATGAGCACGGTCTGGTGTTGAAACCTCAAAAGTGCGTGTTTGGAGTAGAAGCGCTCAACTTCCTCGGCCACCACATCACTGCTGAAGGCATTATGCCATTGGAATCGAGGGTGGAATCCATCAAGAAGTTTCCAGCTCCAACATCTTTTCGCAAGCTGAGGGAGTTCCTCGGGCTCTTAAACTTCCACCGGCGGTTCATTCCGTCTTGTGCTCGAGTGCTCCAGCCATTGACCAACCTGCTGCGCCGAGACGACCAAAAGGCACCAGAATTTTGTTGGTCTGACGAACACCAGAACGCTTTCCAGAAAGCTAAGGACGAGCTAGCCGCGGCTACCCTCCTCATTCATCCACGGCCTGAAGCTCCTACACGCCTCATGGTGGACGCTTCCTCCACATCGGTCGGAGCAGTGCTGCAGCAACAGGAGGGCGCCCAGTGGAAGCCACTGGGCTTCTTTTCGAAACGTCTGCAGCCTGCAGAAGCACGGTACAGCACTTTTGGAAGGGAGATGCTCGCAATCTATTGTTCCATTAGGCATTTCCGCTACTTCCTCGAAGGCCGTGAGTTCTACATCTTGACAGACCACAAGCCCCTCGCCTACGTATTCAACAACAACAGTTCCTCCTACTCAGAACGAGAGATCCGTCAGCTCTCATTCATCTCCGAGTTTTCTACAGACATCCGCCACGTTCCCGGGGTCGAAAACGAAGCAGCTGACGCCTTGTCTCGCGTCAACGCTTCTGGCACAGAAGTCCTGGACTTCGAAGCTATGGCCGCAGCTCAGCGGGACGACCCCGAGTTGACAAGACTGAAGGGAGGGGGATCTTCACTCGTGCTCTCGGAGGTTGCACTTCCCTACGTCCAGAGCACGATAACCTGCGATAACTCCCAGGCAGCACCACGACCTTTCGTCCCACTGAACTTTCGCCGAGTGGTATTCAACACTTTCCACTCCATCAGCCACCCAGGTGTCCGTGCCACCCAGCGGCTGATAACGCAACGCTTCGTTTGGCCCGGAGTCAACGCGGACGTGCGACGATGGGCTCGGACATGTGAAACGTGTCAGCAAGTGAAAGTGACTCGCCACAATCGGGCTGCACTACAGGAATTTCGGACTCCTGAGTCGCGGTTTGACCACGTTCACCTCGACCTCGTGGGACCACTACCGCCCTGCCAAGGATTTAGGTACCTGCTCACATGCATCGACAGGTACAGCCGGTGGCCCGAAGCTATACCAATTGCGGACATATCAGCTGAGACCGTCGCGCAGGCCTTCATTCAAACATGGGTATCCCACTTTGGCTGCCCCGCCCGCATAACAACTGACCAGGGACGGCAATTCCAGAGCAACCTCTTTTCCGCACTTTCAACGCTCCTCGGCACGAAGCTGCAGCATACAACCGCCTACCACCCCGCCAGCAACGGAATGGTTGAGCGCTTCCACCGGCAACTCAAAGCCACACTGGCAGCGAAACTCGACCGCCAGCACTGGGTGGAGAAGCTCCCGCTCGTTCTTCTTGGGTACGCTCAACGGTGAAGGAAGACCTCGGCTTCAGCGCAGCGGAAATGGTCTACGGCTCAACAGTGCGCCTCCCGAGAGAATTCTTCTCCGACCAGACACCTTCCGCCCCAACAGCCTCCGATCACATCGAGAAGCTGCGCGCATGGCTCGCGCAACTCAGGCCAACAGCACCTCGCATCGCCCGCAACAGGAAAGTTTTCACTTTTCCGGACATGGACTCTGCTACCCATGTGTTCGTACGACACGACGCAACGAAGCCGCCCCTTACTCCGCCGTACGATGGCCCATTCAAAGTTTTGGGACGTACGAACAAAACCATCGCAATCGACGTGCGGGGAAAACGAGAAGTCGTCGCCGTTGACCGCACCAAGCCTGCTCATATTGAGGTTGCCATTCAAGCAGCCTCTCACGTACGATTTCAGTGCTAACCATTGGACTGTGACCTTTCACTATTCAGCCCGCAACTGCTGTCCTTCTTTAAAAGCTCCGCAATCTAGGGGGGGAGCCTTTGTAGCGGAAGCTGCTCAGCACCACCGCATTCTTTTCTATCCCGTCTGCAGCCGGCCGTCGACAGCGCGCCTACTCGCGGCGCCAGCGCCTCCTCCTCCGTGTTCGGGGAACAACGTGTTGTCGGGGCCGGCTCCGGGGATTAGCACCGGCGGCATGCTACGTCTGCTCGCTCGGGGGCCCCCTTTTCCTCTTTCTTGTAGAAGAACGCGGGGGTGCCTCCTTCTCTCCCTCGTCGAGGGGAACTCTCGTCGCTCGCACGGAGTGGAAATAAACAGTCTTGCCCTGCAACTCCAAACCAGCTTCACGTCTCCTTTCTCGCTGCCTCCGGCAGCCGACATTCCCGGCCGCTACACTGGAATGTGTACCGCTCGCGTTAGTATAGCCAGCAGCCATGTCGCCGTTTTATTTACGGTGCTTGAAGATTGCCCTCACGACTTAATCTTCGGCATGGACTTCCTATTGACGCATTCTGCCCTTATCGATTGTGCCATCAGTACTCTCTGTCTAGAACTTCCTCTTCTCCCAAATTCTCATTCTGAACTTCCGAACAGCTTGTGCACCACGGACTTCTTCCGGATACCACCTAATCCCTCACATTCGTTGAATTGGCAACACCCTCTCCCGTGCTTGACGGTAATTATATTGTGACGCCGATTCCTGATGTTCTCCTGGCGCGTGATATTACTGTCCCGCACTCTGTCGTAACCATGGTCTCTAACCGAACATATTTACATGTTATCGATTTCGGTTTCATAAAACACGATACCTCAAGGAATATCGGTCGCCATGCTAGGACCCTCAATCGACGACCACGTCACCCGTTTTGCGGCGGATGATTGTCCCGATCACCCACGTCACTCACTGGATGCCACGTGCCTCGATGCAACCTTACGATCCCAGACCTCGAACCTGAGAAGTCAGCCGCCTTCTGGCTTCAAACCGTGACATATTCGACATAGACAGCCGTCCACTCGGCCAGGCTTCACTCCTCAAGCACCGCATCAACACAGGTGATTCTCATCTCATTCATCGGCGACCATACCAGGTGTCTGCCACTGAGCGTAAAGTAATTCAACAAGAAGTCAGCAAGACGACAGCCAAAGGAATTGTAGAACCCTCTTCGAGCCCTTGGGCGTCCCTCGTTGTGCTCGTTAAAAAGAAAAGTGGCACGTGGCGCTTCTGCGTGGATTACCGCCACCAGAATAGAATCACGAAAAAGAATGTTTACCCTTTACCCCGCATCGATGACGCTCTCTATTGTCTCCACGGCACCCGATACTTTTCTTCAATAGATCTACGTTCCGGCTAGTGGCAGATTTCTGTCGACGAAAAATACCAAGAGAATACTGCGTTTGTAACTCCAGACGGCCTATATCAGTTCAAGGTTATGCCGTTTGGGCTATGCAATGCCCCAGCCAAGTTCGAGCGCATGATGGACTCTCTGCTACAAGGGTTCAAATGGTCAACATGTCTTTGTTATCTTGACGACGTCGTTGTATATTCCCTGACATTTGAGACCACCTTCAGCGTTTGTCAGCTAGTCTCTACATATTCTGCACTGCAGGCCCTTAATCAAACTCGTCGAAGTGCCACTTCGGACGACGGCGAATTACGGTGTTGGGACACCTTGTCGACGCATATGGTGTACAGCCGGACACGGAGAAAATTGTGCAGTCACCAGTTTTTCCTGTACCCCGGTCAGTCAAAGACGTCCGGAGTTTTGTAGGACTTTGTTCCTACTTTATAAGGTTTGTGAAAGGTTTCGCAACCATCGCTCGACCCCTCACTGAACTTCTGAAGAAAGACGTCATGTTTACATGGGGTACCCACCAAGCTGCTGCTTTTCCTCATCTAATCACGCTTCTGACCACTCCACCTATATTGGCTTACTTTGACCCATCCGCTCCAACAGAAGTCCGAACCGATGCTAGTGGTCACGGGATCGAAGCCGTCCTAGCCCAACGCCAATGGGGACACGACCGAGTTGTCGCCTACGCTAGCCGCCTCCTCACAGCTGTTGAGCGCAACTATTCCATTACAGAGCGTGTCTTGCTCTTGTTTGGGAAGTGTCAAAGTTCCGCCCATTTTTATATGGCACAAATTTCTACCATCATGCGCTATGCTGGCTTACGTCACTGAAGGATCCTACAGGCCGGCTCGGGCGCTGGGCTCTGCGACTGCAAGAGTATACCTACACGGTAACATACAAATCCGGACGCCTACATTAGGACGCAGGCTGCCTGTCCCGCTACCAGGTTGCCGAGTCAAGCATTATGCCTGACACCGACACCAAGCCTTGCGTCTTTTCCCTTTGGCAAATGACATCCATCGGTGACGAGCAGCGCCATGATGCGTCCTTGCGTGCTATCATTGAGCGCATCGAATCACCATCTTCAAATCAGTCCCATGGCTCATTCGTGCTCCATGATGGTGTATTATACCGTCAAAGTTTTGAGCCAGATGGACCGACCCTGCTGCTTGTCATTCAGAAACACCTTCGCTCGGAAGTTATAAATGAACTTCATAACCTTCCGACTGCCGGTCACCTCGGTGTTTCACGCACTTACGATCGAATACGCCGACGCTTCTTTTGGCCAGGGCTTGCACGCTCAGTCAGAAGATACGTTGCAGCTTGTGAGAAATGTCGGCACCGCAAAACGCCATCGACACTTCCCGCCAGACGCCTTCAACTACTTGACATTCCGTCAGAACCGCTCCTCCGCGTTGGCTTGTACCTACTTGGCCCTTTCCCCTTGTCTTCCTCGGGTAACAAGTGGATAGCTGTGGCCACCACTATGCCACACGTTATGCCATCACACGAGCTCTTCCAACAAGCTGCGCCACAGACGTCACCGACTTCCTCCACAACGTGATTTTGCAACACAGAGCCGCACGGCAGCTGCTTACAGATCGTGGCCGCACCTTTTTGTCGAAGGTCATAGCCGACATCTTGCAGTCCTGTCACACGAGAAACAAGCTCACCACGTCATACCATCCGCAAACTAACGGACTCGCGGAGCGTCTAAATCGAACTCTTACAGACATGCTCGCTAAGTATGTTTCTACCAACCACACCGACTGGGATCTTGCGTTGCCGTATGTCACATTTGCCTATAATTCTTCGCGCCGTGACACTGCCGGTTACTCTCCATTTTTTCTGCTGTTTGGCTGAGAACCAACATTGCCTCTAGACACCGTCATAACGTCCCCTGCAGTACCGAACAGTGAATATGCCATAGACGCTATTACTCAGGTCGCTCACGCACGCAAAATCACCTGTACTCGCCTTCTGACCTCAAGAGAAGCAACGGCGTTTGTATGACCAACAACACCGCGACGTACACTTTCCGCCCAGTTTTTTGGTCCGGCTCTGGTCTCCAACCCATCAAGCTGGCTTGCAAAACAACCACTTACTCGCTACACAGGTCCATACCGAGTCATTCGTATGGTTACTCCTTTGAAACATGAAATAGGTCCTGTCGCCCCATCGCCTTCATGTGCCCAACAGGCTACCGATATTGTACATGTTGCGCGCTTGAAGCCCTACCACTCTCCTAGTGACGTTGACATTTAGATGCGCCGAGACTGCGCTTGTGCCGCCGGGGATTATGCTACGTGCATGCATACTGAGATTCTTGGAGGTGACGCGCGCGTGTGCTTGACGAGGAAGACGAAGTGTGGTCTCCACTCGATCGCGGGTGAATTGGTCATGTTATTACCGCTGGTTTCAAATACATCTAATAAACAGCCTCGTCGATACGGCGTCTCTTCTTTTCCGTAACAATAGGGTCCTGACATCACTGCCCTTGTCGAACTGCACAGCTTGAACACTGCCAGCTTAGAGCACCCAGTTTGTATGAAGCTTCCGACTAAAGCACAGTCTTAACTCCTCCCTGGACTACGAGTAGTTCCTTTCAGGGATCTGACAAAACATGATCAGACACCAAACTCCATTTACAGCAAGCAGCTGATTAAAAGCTAATAAACAATATTACCATGGCTCAATTGAAGAAATCAGCTAAGTGCATGACATCGAGTGCATTGTTACGCCCTATTACATTTTGACAAAAAATGATCAGACCCCAAATTTTGTTTAGAGCAAGCCATAAATTAAACGGTAATGAACAACATTAACACTTCTCAATTGAATAAATTAGCTGAGTGCATGACATAGAGTGCATTGCTATACCCTATTACATTTCACAGCTTTCGTTTTCTTGCTTTGATTTGCTACACCTCACTATTTACTTGACTATTTATTTGTATTATGTAATGCAAACCCTTGGATAAGAACGCAGGCAGTTTTAAGTGTTGACAAAATGGGAAAAAAAAGGAACTATGCAATCAGACTCCACATTATTCCAATAACAGAGGTGTGGTGTAGTGCAACCGAGGAGCTTTTGCGGGGATAAAATGAGAAAATGCCTGAACTGATTTTTCCAAATTCAATGGAAACCATGATTTTCTATATGCTTTTTTACAAACCAGATTACATCTTTGAGCATGAATGTTACATTAAGTGACTAGAATCTTTCACACGGAGTGCCTGGACATCGCAAATCCACTTACGGAAACTTAGCGTGGAGTAAAACCAGATTAGTTAACTAGAGACCTTGCTGGAAGCACTCAAAGCGCTGCCTTTCATTTATCTTATGTATCTTAAACACCAGGCAATCTTTTGTTCTTTTTTTCTTTATGGACATATACTTGTCCAATGCTGCTGCTTTTTTGCAATATTTAACATAGCCAACTTCCATCAACTGGAAATAAATAGAACTGCAAGACTGCAATACAACTGCAGGACTATATTACTGTTATAACTATACCACAATAGAGCTTTAGTGGAAGTTATGTAAAAACTTAAATTGAAAAGTGTCTACAGACTTAGTACATCCTTTGAGTAATAGTAAGCATACAATACTGTTACTAAGTAATTATTTAAATAACAATACTATAACAAGAAAAGACGTGAAAGTTTTTTTGTTGTTGTTAGACACGATATTGCTATGGGCTCTCACGTAAAATGCCTTTTCACCTAACAATATTAACGAGAACATTAAGTAATGCCTAAGAAAGTATTGGGGATGTTATTAGTAGCAATGATAATGTAAATGCAAAGAAAAAAAAGTGGACAGAAAGATAACTCGTCACTGGCAGCATCCAAACCTGCAACCTTCAATTAATGTCTCCGATGCACTACCATTGAGCTACCGTGGCGGTCGTCCCCTAGTCTACTTTATGGGGTGCATAAACGCAAAAGTGTTATTGTCAGCGTCTTTATGACAGCCATGACAGCGAGCGTGGAAGTTGGAACACTCTTTTTCTGTCTGTTGCTGTCATGTGGTCTTATTATCAGCGAGCAGCTGACCAGTAATCCCTTACTAACGAAAGCATCAGGCCTGCCAGAACGAGACTCCCTATGAATGAAGGAAAGAAGTGTAAATTTTGGGCTAGCTTTCCTTGTTAGATTCAATATTAATGAGACTGAGAACTAACAATGATACCAAGGAGAGTACAGTGGGTGTTATTATGGAAATGTGAAGAAAAGTGGACAAAAAGATAACTCGCCACTGGCAGTCTTGTCTTTTTGTCCACTTTTCTTTCTTCCCATTTACATTATGATTACTAACAACATCCCATATACTTTCCTTAGCATCATAGTCTAACAGACTATATACAATAGACTACACTTTCCTTGACCCACGCTTACCTGTCGAGGCTCTATGAAGCCTTAGTTCTCATTAATACTATAACAAGCCATTCCGCACTTTCTTTACCTTAATCGCAAGCTACATTAGCTTTATATTTGCAAAGAATGAAAAATTAGACACAGCTTTAGACTGCCAGAAGTTGGCTGGATGTCAAATCCACTGCACAGATATTAAAACAGTGCCAATCAAGAATCGAGAGGGCTAGGGGGAGACAGAAGGTTAGGTGGGCAGATGAAATTAAAAAGTTTGCGGGTATAAATTGGCAGCAGCAAGCACAGGACCGAGTTAACTGGCAGAACATGGGAGAGGCCTTTGTTCTGCAGTGGATGTAGTAAAGATGATGATGATTATCAATCAAGAATAACCCTACAACTTTTACCTTAAAAAATATTATTTATAAAAGAAGAGAATGCTTTCTCTTAAGCTTCGTGAAACTACTACCCGATGCCTACAAGCGTTCTAATCGCGTCGCATTATCCAATGCCGTTCTGTTTGAAAGCGCTGTACATGTACTTCGGCAACGAATCTGAATTTGGTCCTCTGTCTGAAACATACTTCACCTGCACCAAAAATGTCCCTCTCAACATCAACTAGAATACTGGCGGCTTATGTGCAATCTATATTATTATTGAACTGTCTGATGAAAATAGGCCTATAACTGATAGATCCTTTCTTATTCTTATTATGACAACCTCAAATTCAAAACCCTTTTCTTGTTCATATTGAATTTTGGTCTCATACATTAGCACTGCTGAACCAGAGAGCTTATTCTTCCAGATGTTGGTTTTAACTGTGCAACGTAATTGCTGATAAAAAACATGACATCGTAAAAAGCTCAAACAAAACAGCCTGGGTTTCCTATTTGTGTTTATTTCCTCTGGCTTCATGTCATTTTATCAAAAACTATGCAATCTAGTACTCACAAGTATTGCAAAATCGTGGGCAGTATCCCCCTCCCCCCCAAAAAATGCAGAAAATACCAAGGGTGCAATATCAATTTATTTCTCAGCAGCACAAAGGCAAGAAACGCTTTCCGAGGTCGATATTGTTTTGTGTGCCTTCTACTAAATGGCCAAGTTTCGAATGCCTGTCAGTGTCCGTAACAGCTTTTATGAGTGGCTAATTTGAGTGCCTATACCTTCACGCAGTCAGTGTGTTGTATATTTTTGTGAACCACAGCATCCTGCACATGGTGCTTGTGGCGGCTAGCTTCAAAAATCAAGTGCTAGGAGATCTCCACATAGACAACCTTACGCTGAACTTCACTGTAATGACAGTGCTGGCAATTCTAAATCTAAAACTAGAGGGCTTTCCTTTGTTCCAGAGCTCGTTGGTTCAATGAAAGTTGGTGACAAGAAGAAGTTGAAGCATTTTTTTAGTAATCGGAACGTACTTTGCAACAGAACGCTCCATGTATCAAAAAGTAAACATCTAGGGTCATTTATTTCTTTTTTTGACTTCCTGCCCCAAGAATATTTTTCACATGCTACATATAAAGTACAAAGTATTACTGCAAATTTACAAATTTCTTGGGGCTTAGGATATCGGAGCTTTGAAAATGGGTATGCCTCACAAATATTGTGCCAAGGTTTATAAGGCATAAAAAAATTTAGCCAGGAAACTGTCTTGTTTGCTTTTTTTATTTAGTACATAATGCAGTCTGTAGACCAAGCAAAAGGGGCCAAAAAAAAAAAACAGTGAAAAAAGTGAACAAATCGTTTTCCGAGAGTGCTACTGACACAAACAATTTATTCCTGTCCATTGAGTGTTGCTAGAAATATTAATCTTAATTTCCTTAGCGGTCAGCTTTGAAGGTGTTGACTACATGTAGACACTTTAAAATAAATTAATTCAGTATATGATTTTAATGCATTAGGCCATGCCTGTCATACATCATAAAGTTTTAATGTAGAACAAAGAAATATTTAGCCACAAAATATGGAAAACATGAAACTTACAATCCGGTAACACTTGTATTAGTTCACTAGAGTGATTACTTTTTCTCTTCCAATAGGCTCCAGTCACATTCGGGAAATGAGGGCGTTTAGCACACGTTCAGCTTTTGTTTTACCCTTCTGTGAACTTTTTCATTTCGTGCTGGTACCAAATGACGACTGGCCTAGAGAGTAGTAGGTTTTCATTCATACTGCAGAAAACCTGTTGTCCTTTAGCCGGGTTATGTGAAACTGCCAACCTATTTTTTACCTTTTTTAGCCAAGACAAACAATTTGTTGCAAGCCACACAAAACAATGACCTACACATCATCACCAAATTGGAGGACGCCAAGATTTGCATAGTTAACTTTCATTTCTGAAACTCCCCACTTTAAATGCTTCAAATTTGCATTATTCCATTCACTGCCAAGCTTCCTGTTTCTTATGCAAATAATTACAGTAGATGTTGAATCTGTAAATTTTCCGAAGATACTGACTTATACTTTCTGTGCACCATGGGCACGCAATGCCACACACACAATGATGCATACACAGCAATGCAGTGAGTCGGCTTGCACTCTGTGACCTTGCTCTATGAAGACTGCTTCCGTGGTGACAATAAAGTGATAGAAAATTTTTTGTCAGTGAATCTATGCATGTACTAAAACTGCTTTTCAGTTTGTAATTTTTTTTGCAAACTTGTTTTACAATGCTGTCAAAGATGAGATGGATAGCAAGAAATGAAGCTCTAATGAAAAATCGATTTGGTATTTCATTAACACTAATGTAAATATAGCAGTCCTGTTGGTTGAGTAAGCAGCTTTAGGGCAATAGAAAATGAGGTTCTGGTAACACTGGCCTCGTTGCTGTTGTGCTGGCACAGTATAAAAGTGTATACATAAACGCCTCGCCATGCAATAGCCACGAACAAAGTATTTATCCTTCTCCAACAAGGTTAGTATAACGACAATAAAAAATTAAAATTGTGGCAATTTCTCTTCTATGCAAACATCTTCCTCCAGTTCATTTCCCACATTCTGCGAAGCTCAACTTGATGGACATAGCTACACCATGGCAAGCACGTCCTCAGTGTGTTTTGTGACACCACTATGCAATATGCAAGAAGAGAGTTCCACATTAGCTCCCATAGCTGCAGGTGCACTGGCCGATGGAACGGGTACCACAGTAGCTCAATCAGCTGCACACCACACAACAAAAATGAAGACATTGCCAATTTGTATCCCTATATTAAAAACATTATTTCTCTTTATTTCATCTCCCCTTTATTATGTGATTCCTAAACTTCTATCAAAAGCTATAAATAAAGCTTTACTTTAGCTTTGTATAGCAGTGTAACAACCAGAGCCATTGACCAATCCCCCCCCCCCCTTCTTAGTGGGTTATGTTAAGCACGACTTAAGGCCTTTAGAAATGCATGCAGTGATGGGCTGCAAAAGCAAAAGACACGAAGCCAAGAAAATGCACCGTCATGCTTCGCTGAATGGACACTGCCAGAGCCAGTATAGTGCTGTGGCTTCTGCAGCTGATGTAAGTGTTCCGCGCACATCTTTTAGAGCTCCAGTTGATCAGCAATGTGTATACCACACCCATCTTTTTTGAAGCTTTGTTTGGATGCTAACAAATGACAATACCTTTGCTTCTCAGTTATATTTTTGAAATGCAATGACACAAGCAGCCCCACACATAGTTCTTGCAACGACCACATCCTGAGAAAGCTGTAGCATAGGGATAAACCTTAATCTATTTCAATTGTTCACCTTCAAGTGAAGGTCATGATTGTACTTGGGAGCAATTTTCTCCGAACCTTTCACTCTTGTGAAACAAGTTAAATTGCAACACTGCTCATTCACCTGAATTGTGAATCCCCCCCCCCCCCAGTTTATTGACAACGCATCAAGTATTCTCAGTCGTAAAATGGCAGGATGCACTAGTTGTATCAAAGGGCAGCCAATTGTCAGTCCAGTTTCAACATTCAGAAAAATAGCATAACAGCCATGCACTCCACTTAGGATCGCGAAACATTTGAATCTGCAGAAACTATGCCCAACCAGGTTTGTATGCCCATCGTAAAATATTTTACAGCGCAACGAGTTATAGACGAGAACAGATGCAGATCACGCAGATGTGTGCCCCACTTGAGGAAAACAAATCAGCGCTGTGTTTGTTCTCTGTCTGTTTCTTACCCGTTGCAATGTAAAACATTCTGCAATGAACATCCACCAACTTGCCCTACTCTGCTATGTTCTTCAGCAAGTTTGTATGCCAACTGTACACAGTCAGTAAGGTCTTCCACTCGTTTCAATTAAACACTTAGTATTTCACTTCGTAACACCAACGAGTCAGCCCTCTGATAAATGGCCACAGATATCAGCTAGAGTGGACTAGAAGTCAGAAGGCCCACTACATACAGAAACCTCAGGCCCCAACTCAACACAGGTGCCTTTTAAACGTGCAACTTTAGGCACCAGTGCCTGAAGCACGTGTGCTGCTGCTGTCGCAAACTGCCAGATGCTGTTTCATAACCTATCACATACCTGACATGCATCTCTCGACTGCAATGCAGCTGCTGCACAAAACGTCAACCAGACCATGCAACATGTGCAACGCTCGTGCGCAGTCTATTCATCAAAACGAAGAAAATTTCAAGATCAGTGCGTAGATGCCAACTGTAATTGTGATGTCTGTTTTCCCACATTCGGTAGAATCAAGCTTCTCAGGTAAACCAGCGCATGGTTGAAGTTTCCACTGAGCAATGGTGGCCACAATGAATTGATGTTATTACCAGGATCACCTGCTCTCAACATGTAACTACACTGTGCTTAAAAGAAACAGAGCAAATGAACCTCAATCTCCGAGAAAGTTGTATTTAAAGTAAAAACAAATGGACTGCAGAAGTGCTTATGGGGAAAATTACTACGGTTATGCTACCTAAGACATGAATAGACGCTGTTAAACAGTGTGGAATGTGATCGCAGTGTCAAAGTTGAGTTTGAGGGAAACGTCTGCTCAGAAGTGAGCATTGTTAGATGTTCAACCATTAAAATTAGAGATCAAAGAAGTTCGCGCTCCCTGATAAAGATGGTGGCCATCAAAAAGTCTCGTTCAGCTCAAATATTTTTTTCTACTGTTTTACGTAGTAATTTCAGGTGAAGTAGATTTCGGGAGCTAAACATCACTGATGCCAAGGAACAAAGGACCGTGGCATGTTCTCTTAGATTTCTATTTACTCGTGGGGCGGCAACTGAGAGACTGTTCTACAGACTTGTACCCAGCTTCAAACATCGATAGCGTGATGAATCACAGCGACTGTAAGCGTGTGTATAATACATCACTGAAGATTGAAGTTGCAGTACCTCATGGCAGAAGAAATGCAAACCAGTGCACCAGACAATGCATAGCCACCAGGTTAGACTAGATAACTTCAACCATATCTGTTTCAATGCTATTCACAGTATTGCTACTAATCGTATGGTGTATTCTGGTGTTCGTGCTGCGACAGTGAAACTGCTGCTATGAGTCTTTTGACATCATGCAATTCAATGTGATTGGACCGAGCTTCGTCGTTCATTCAACAGATTGCCCTTCGCAACAGTCGCAGACAATGACAGGGGGCAGCGTGTCTCGTCATATTCAAGTTGCTCCCTCAATTTTTGAGATATTGAAACAGCTTTCAATATTGACTCCGAAAAAAAAAAAAAAGCGTAGAGAAAACCTCGCACTGCACGCGAGCACGTGATTACGATCTGTAAGAGCAAAGCAATAATAAATTCAGCTCGAATTTACTTTACTCCGTACTCCATGGGCATTTGGCTAAAAGAGCGGAGTCTAGACAGTATATCAGAAAGGCGAAGGCGTAATTTAATGCCTCGTTGTGTGATTGTTACTAGGAGAAGAGGGGGGGGGGGGGTGGTACTGCCATGCGTGTGCAGAGAGCGTGCACGAATACCGCAGCACTTGTTTGTTTCTGGTTCACACACACTATTCGCGACTTTGTCCGGTGTGGTCCTTTCGAAAAAAGTGGGAACTTCCCCAGAACTACCAAACAAGCCGGTACGCTAGTGGTGTAACCAACGGGATGGTTGAACTTAGCCGACGTCCCGTAGTGCACAAATATAGCTTGCGTGCAGTCATCGAATTTCGCCAGCAGGGCACCGAGAACAAGAAAGCGCGCAACATACCGTGAACACGCTATGGGATCGGGCTTCCCGATGCAGATGGTACGGCTCTTTTTCGATGTCGTACGTCGGCGGTGTGCGTGTGCTTGAGGGGGGGGGGGGGGAGGCGAGCGCGAGCCTAGTCGAGGAATTAAGCCTAACAACAGCCGCGTTGTTTAGCGTGCCGTAGACACACGGGATGCATCGAGCAGGCCTCCTACATGCCCACACACTCCCACCGACCGTTGGGCAAGAGAACACGCAGCTACAGCCACGGCTTCAAGATGGGCCCCCTCCAGAAATGCGGTCGGTGGTGGCTGTACAGAGCGGCGCTTCCCACTACTGACAAATCCACTTCCGCGAGGGGAAAATAAAGAAGTGCCACTTACGGCTTGGGCCGGACTGCACAGAGGTTCTTGCGACGACGTTTCCAGCGGCTTGTGCGGCCCGAATCGGCGCCCCCAGCTAAAAGCTGTTGCCGGGTCCACACGCACAAAATATCCACACGGCCGACTCTCGTGCCACTTCCAACCACGATCGCTCACCACTACGGAACAGTCATGATAACCCACTGATGCCAAAATAGAACACAAACAAGACACCGGGGTTGTGTCTAACGATCAGGTGGTTTATGCAAATACCAGCAGCTAAGCGGGCGACGTCGTCTTTTTTTCTTTTTTTCAAAGCTCGAAGGCGCCTTCCTCCCGCTTACGAGCCTCGCAGAATACGAAGAAAAGAAGCACCGAACGCCACAAACGGAGCGTAGCTCCGAGGCGCTCCAGAGTCGTGACGGTCTTGTTTCAAAGGTGTCGCCATCTATGTTGCTTTTCATTGGGTCCACAGAAGCGCGCCCTCACGGAAAAGTTTCAAAAGGGAGGAAAGCGCGGGCTTTCTTGCGACCATGGACCCTACGACCCTACGGGCGCGAGTGCGTGAGTTTTAAAAGGTGAGTACTGAAAGCGTTATCGTCACTCGAAACGTGGTTCAACTTTTGCGATAACTCCTTGATATGGTACGCACATTTTCCGCACGCGACGGATGTAAATCCGCATTCGTAGCTCCTAATGTTCACATGGCATCACTGTCGTGCCTTTTTTTTTTTTACTGTGTTTTCCGCCAATAACAATGCTTTTCTTGAGCTGATCCAGTGCTTCTCATTCGCAGTTACAGCGAAACGCCGTTGCTTTAGCTGCAGAATATCCTCGACACGCTACTTCATGAGGTATAAATGGATTCCTTGCAGATCCCCAAAACGCGCCGGTCGTCGTCTCCGCAGGATGGCAGTCGCGGCAGCATTCCCGTGCCAGACGGCGACACGTATCTCCGAAGTGGTTTTTGGTACGTCGTTGGATTTTCTCCGTCTATACTGCTGATGGGGGTATCACATTGCCCATCCACGCATCGCGCGTTTTGGTTTCATCTTCACTGAGAACTGGTTTGGCTCCGTTTATGTTCGAAATGGCACGCGCATTCCAGAAACTGTCGCAGCACACGTATTGGGTGTGTGCGGAGCTGAGAGACAGCTTTCTGAAGAAGTCGTATCGGAATAAGCGATGAGCTATTCACGGCCTCCTAATTAACGATAGTTATAGCGCGAGAACAGAATGACGACACATAAACAAGGTACGAAGGACTTCTTGTCTTGTCCTTGTCTCTGTGTCGTCGTTCTGTTCTCGCGCTATAACTATCGTCATGTCAAACCAAGTAGCCCAAGCTGCCACACTCCTAATTAAAGCTTTTTAATACCTAGACGTGAGGCTCTTGCGTTCGTGGGGCCATCTGGTGTCACGGAGTTTAATCACTGGTGACACAGTCATTATTGCAGTGGGCAACAATATTAAATATGATATTAAACTTTGTGTAAAACCTGTATACAAAGCTACAATATTCACTCAGTTGGAAATTGTGCAGCCATTTCGCACAACAGTTGTCGATGTTCTGTGTACAGCTTTCTTTTGTAAACATCTTGAGCAAATCACACCAATGCACTCCGGTATGCCGTTTCGTCCAAACATCGCAGTGCCTTAGCACGTCAGCACGATTTGTTGAAAATTGGCATTTAAGAGATTTTACGAGACTTTTATTTATCCATCATACTCTGACCAGCAAATCATTTCGAATACGCTGGGCCCTTACAAGAATTGCTGCTGCCGTCTACGCCTCTGGCTGCTTGGGACTACTGCCAGTATCATGTTGTGCACTTGGAATTGCAATTGGGTATGACCTGGGTTGAATTAATCACTTGAAAATTCACTCCTTTGCTTAGCCCGTGTAAACTGAGATTCAAAGACAGCAGAGCTTGACACGATTGAGAGCACCACTTGCAACTCCATTGTGACTTGCATTTGGCAAATGTGGAAATGTGGTATTTACTCTAGCAATCCTGTATAGATGACCTGCTCTGACGTCCCTGAAACGAACATGTTCGGGCACAACGTGGCACACGCAAGGTTCTGATTTGTGGGGTTTAACGTCCCGAAACCACCATTTGATTATGAGAGACGCCGTAGTGGAGGGCTCCGGAAATTTTGACCACCTGGGGTTCTTTAACGTGCACCCAAATCTGAGTACACGGGCCTACAACATTTCCGCCTCCATCGGAAATGCAGCCGCCACAGCCGGGATTCGATACCCCGACTTGCGGGTTAGCAGCCGAGTACCTTAGCCACTAGACACACGCAAGGTTTGTGGCGTCACGTGCTAATGTTATACCGGTGTCACATGGACACTTTTAATATCGATCAGTGTCGATCCGGATTAGGTGCTGCTATACCGTCACTTTTAATCAGGATCAAGCGTGATCGAGATCAAGACTATCGTGATACGCACATCGTGATCTGGCTGAAGAATTGCAATTTCGTGTCGTCTACAGCCTCTGGCAGAGCTTGTTGAAAGCAAAAGAAACAAGAAAATCGAGCATAGTTTAATAAAAGCACATTAAAACAGCTAGAAGTTTATGAAAAAGTAAATTATAAACTGTTTAAACTGGGACTATAACTGAAATATCGCATATGTTGAGATTCGTATTGACTGCATGTAGTTATGGGAAAAAGCAGACGACTGTTGTCTTCCGTGCTTAGTTCAACTCTAGCACCGTCGTAGCAGTTGGAGCACCTCGAAGCAAACTGATTATGAGTGTCGCAAGCCTTTTGACAACGTCGCAACGTTCACTCATTTCTTGGTCAAGTGAAGAGACCTTTCCAGTACTTGACAGGGGCGACTCAAAGACCTCAGGCACCAGAAGTGAAGCTCTGGCGCCTATGAGATTGACGCTTCGCTGCGACTGGATGGCTATGAACGGGGCCATCAGAAATAAAAGAGAAGAATAATAATCTCTCAAAGCAATACAGGCAAGTACAAGAGAAACTCCATGGAATGATGGACTTATTAAATTTCTTTTGCTTTCAACACGCAAAGTTTTTAACATTCGAGCGGTTCTTGCACAAGTAACATTGCTGATAAAGGGCTCTGTGGAAATCTCTTACCCTTACGTTTTTCAATGACATGCTTTACGGCACGCAATCGCCACCTGGCACATTTAATTTGACCAAAGCTCGAATCGGCTTGGGCCGTGTAGCAGCAGTCATAAAGTTGATCATGATCAATAAATCCGATCCGGATCACCCTGATCGCGATTAAACGTGCTCGTGTGACACCGATATTATTATTACATCACTTGCAAGTTATCTTGTTAGTGACGCACGATGGCCAATAAAATTCTGCTCGCATTGTTATCATGTTGAAGCAGGTTAAACTTGATGTGATTTTATGCTGCCTCTACGTCATCAAGGCCATCATTTTGAAGAACCAGCTTCATGAGGCTGAAATTGCGACATCACGTGCAAGGTTATCCATATTGTAAAAGCCAGTATAAGTACAAACTGAAGTTCTCTAATATGTTCATACCAAATTATGCACGCCTCTAAGCATTTTATTCATCAAAAAGTGGGTTTACTGCCTTTTGGTCCAAGTATTGATGCAGTAGTACTTGAAGAAACTGTAATAATTGCATTTTGGATGTTTATTATGATTGGGTATTTTATAATGGTAATCTACTAATGCAGCTTAAACTATTTTTCTTCTTTGTGTTCCTTTAAGCACAATGGCTATAGATTCTCTTGCATACTGTTTATTTGAAGACTATTGCCTACTCTTGCAAACGTAAGTATGAAAGAAGCATGGACAAATAATGGAAGATGGGTGGATATAGATGGTGCAGCATGCGTACATGTTCGTCTCTCTGTTCGTCGACACTCCACTGCTTGTGTGTAGCTGCTATTTCTGCAGCCACACAGTGGTAAATGACAATTGGTGTATGCAGCACATTGCAGGTAATTAGACCTCAAAGTTCTGCTGATTGATTGATATGTGGGGTTTAACGTCCCAAAACCATCATATGATTATGAGAGACGCCGTAGTGGAGGGCTCCGGAAATTTCGACCACCTGGGGTTCTTTAACGTGCACCCAAATCTGAGCACACGGGCCTACAACATTTCCGCCTCCATCGGAAATGCAGCCGCCGCAGCCGGGATTCGAACCCGCGACCTGCGGGTCAGTAGCCGAGTACCTTAGCCACTAGACCACCGCGGCAAGGCTCTGTGTGGCAGGGCTCTGGCTCTGTGCGGCGGGGCTCTGGCTCTGTGCTCGAAGTTCTGTGCTTTTTGCTTTGCATCGATAGGCTGCGTGAACCAATACGCTCAGCTTATGCACGAACATATTGAGATTTTTGTCCTCTATTATTGTAAAATGTGAGAGATCTTGTATTAATGTCACCTTTGCAAGTTCACCGGAGATGGTGTAAAATAATTAATTGTTGGGCTAGTTGGTCATGCATTAACGGGCTGAGACAAATTAGCACAAATTAAAAACCGGTGAACACAAGATAGAAGACGAAGCGAATGTTTTTATCTTCTTTCTTGTGTTTATAGGTTGTTATTTTGCGCCAATTTATCTCATGCCAAATACAGGCTGCCACAGCTGGACTACATTAAAGTGTCATTCTTAAGAAGCATATGGAGACAAATATTTGGCTGCTTTAAAATGTCCTCAATTGCTTTGTACCTTTTCTGATGTGTAATGCTTTGGGTCCTTCACTTGTTATGGTCTTCTGTCTTATCTTTGAGTCTCCTTCTGCAGAGGATTGAAGTGTGCTTCCCAGAGGGCCATATGTCTGTAGCCTCTCTTCAGAATCACTCTTTTTTTTTATGTGGGTGCTGGAGTTGTACCAGTGTGTTGCTTAATGGTGCCAAAGAAAACACTGGAGGAGTTTTTTTTCTTTTGAAAGCCAAGTTCGTAAAAGCGCGCTGCACGCCTAAGTGTCTTTGACTTCTAAAACGGATGTAATCGAAATGGAGCAATTTCCAATTCTAATGTGGACTAAAAAAATCAATTTTGAATAAAGAAAGAGCCGAATCCTGCACCTGTTTGAATCAAACTGTGCTGGGTTCACTAAACCAGCGTTACGCCAACAATCATGGTGGAAACTGAAATAAAAGTGCACAGGTGATAGAACGTAAGTGGTACTAGTTGACAGGATGCGTGCAGGTTTATTTCACTTCTATTTCTACTTGTGCTCCATCCCACGCGCAGTTTTGTTTCAGTTTCAATGTCGTACTTACTGGCCTCCCAGCATGCTTTACTTGAATCATGACTGAAACAGCATTCTACGTGACCACATCCAATTGTTTCATTTGTGGTTTAGTTTCTTGGCTATCTCCCTTTCGCTCCGTGATTATGTTTTTGGAGGTGAGTCGATACGGACTGTGGCACACATTAATATAGGGCAAAGCTTTAATGGAGAGAGCTAGAGGCCAACGTTTCTTCTCCTGCCTGTCTCGTAGCGTTTCATTTCGAGTTTTGTGCTTTGCAGTATTGTGTTTTTCCTTCACTTCAAGGCGGGATGGACAGCAAAGACAGGTGTGCAACACCCACTGCTTATCACTCGGTTATTTCTAAAGCACACCACAAAATTTTGCAAGTAGCTTGAATGGATATCTTACTATATGTCTTGTGAATTTAGCAAGAAAATACATACCCATTCTAAAAATAATGAAAAATATATCATTTTACTATTCTCTTTTTCTAAAGGAACATTTCTGAAGAAGATTCTTCATGCAAAATAGTGAAATCTGGTTATTATGTGTTCCTTGGGTGTCCTTCTGAACCAAGATAATAATTATAGACATGACCATTTCTTAGTTAAAAACTTAGATGTTTGATTACTAAAATTTTAGGGCTTTAAAGAACATTTGTGAAAACACAATTCTTCTGACAATGTTATTATTTTGCTTCAGAATGGGAGCTCGCTATTCAGAAAGAAGTGATAAATGTTCGCACTTAATAGCTAAAGTGGTTACAGAGAAAATGTTCTGTTTCTGACGAAAAGTAGCGTTTGGAGGAAACGCCATTTCAAATTAGAGTTGCTGCAATGCAGACGCAGGATCAGGTGCGTTTGGGGCCTTTTTTAATGTTTTTCACTGCTCTTAAAAACGTGTCACTTCGTGAAAGCACTTGTCAGTAATGCTTGAATACTGTGCTATGAAAATTGAAAAATCACATTTTTATTTCAATTTTCCTCCATCATCACTGAAGACATATTTAAAATGTAAGACAACAAAAGAGAACATAATCGGCACCAACCTATTTCTTGAACGTGATGATGAACAGTGACGTGATGGATCGGCCTCAAAACCAGCTAAGAGGGATTTGAGCAGAGGCATTTTTCAGAGGCCTTCAATACATGCCATGAACATGAAAGGGCTGTCTATAGTCCAGAATAGAGCACCTGTTACCAGAAAAAACCACTCACTCTATTAAGTCTAGTCGTCGGCACTACGCAACGACACAAGTGATAGCACCTGCGAAAGCACTAGATGGTATTAATTTTGTGGCAAAATATTGCTGTTTCATTCATTCACTGTTATTGCGACTACTTTTACACAGCCAACCCAAGCGCAAATGAAATGTACCAATCTATAAGAGCCTAATCCGAATTTTACTCCTGAATTCCAACTGAGGTGAACTGTAAAAATTTTTAAAGAACCCTAGGTGGTCAAAATTTCTGGAGCCCTTCATTGCGGCGTCTCTCGATAATGTGATGGTTTCGGGACGTTAAAGCCCACATATCAATCAATCAATCATACTGTAAAAATTTTAGCTGTGATATAAGTTTCATGTATTTTGGTGATCGCAGCTATGGCAAAAATTGTTGGAGCAAGCCCGAACATATTGTGCACGCATGTTATGCATATTGGGTATGTGTGTTTACATCATTTTCACTTAAACTGAACTTGTGTCTTTTAAAAAAAGATGCCTCGCTTCTTTCTCTGATAAAGGCCGATGCTTTTGTCAGAATGTCAGCTCTCAGAAGAGGCTTTCCTGATTTGGCTGCTGTTGACTGCTGTGTGTCTTAATGTGTGTCTTAACGAAATGTGTTGGCGTCTTGACTGTGGCATGTAGTCATGTTCTCACATGACACGCATCTCACGATTATCATGTTTGCACCAGTCACATACCTTCGTCATCCATTGCAATCTCGTAATACCAAATTTGGCATATGTGAAGCTAGCGAAACGACCGCAAGCGCATTATCTGCGGGGCACGTAGTCAGGCTGTTACGTGACACGTATGTCGTGATTATCATGTTCGGATGTGTCATTTACCTATGTCGTTCATTTGCGTTGGATAATACCGATTTTGGTACATGTGAAGCTCGCGAAAGGGTTGCGAGCGCATCTCGAGCGTAGCATGTAGTCATGTTGTTACATGACACGCATCTCATGTTTATCATGTTTGCACCACTATCATACCTGAATCATCCAATCACGTCTCGTAATACCAAATTTTGTAAAAATGAAGCTAGCGATACGGCCGCCAGCACATCATGAGCGTGGCACGTAGTGATGTTGTTACATCACATGCATCTCAGGACTTCATCATCCATTCACGTACTGTAATACCGAATTCGGTATATGTGACGCTAGCGAAACGGCCGCGAGTGCATCATAAGCGTGGCATGTAGTCATGTTACATGACACGCATGTCATGATTTTCATGTTAGGCTCTGTCGCTTGTGTTCGCCATGCAATCATGTCATGCCATACCAGTTTTACAACTTGCCATGTGAACGAAACCACCGAAAGAGCTGCAGGACCATGAAATGTAAATAATGACTTATATGTTATGATTTTCATGTTATAACTAGTGTGAGCGCAGTCACTGACTCTTCTTTATAAATTGGACGTGTCATCATCATTTGTATAATTTCCTCATCTGTAGATATCATCGTCAGTGTGTGCCAGCTCGAGCTCGTCTCGAATAAAGCTCTTCCTCATAAGTGGTGGAGGTGCTTCTCGATCCCCAAGTCCTCTCGCACGTTACCACTGGAGCTCCGCTCGGGTCGTCGTCTACTGCCACGTGCCATGGCAGTGCAAGACAATCCTGGTTCATCCAACACTACCGGCCTAGTGCAGCCTCCGCCGTCGACCCTGGCCATCCACAGCCACCAGCGTGATCCGCCAGTATTCTCGGGTCTCAAATGGGATGACGTTGAAGAATGGCTACACACCTATGACCTCGTCAGCGAGTTGAACAAGTGGGATGCTCTACACAAGTTGTGTACGGTCCCTTTCTACCCAACTGATGTTCCCGAAACGTGGTTTTCGAAACCACCTCCAAGATCTTCCCTACTGGGACACGTTCGCACGGCAGCTCCGTCAAATTTTTGGTTCCCCCAGTGTTCGCGCTAAAGCAGCAACGAAGCAGCTTGCTGAACGCATTCAGCTGATGGGTGAATCATACACCTCATATATTGAGGATGTTCTTGCCTTGTGCAAGCGTGTAAATTCAGCTATGCCTCAAAGCGACTAAATATGCCATATTATTAAAGGCATAAATACCGTCGCATTCAACGCCCTTGCGTCGCAAAACCCTACCACGACTCAAGATGTCATCACCATTTCCGTAAGACTAGAAGAACTTCAATCGCTTCGTCTTTGCCATGATGCCTTGGACATTCGTCTTCCTGCGGCCCTCGACATCTGTGCCCTGGTCCGCGACATCCTTCGTGAGGAGCTTCATGGGCGCTGCTCTTCCTGCGCCCCGCCATCTACTTTAGCCTCAGCTCCAACCAACTAGCGGGACATCATTAGGCAAGAGATCTGCGTCACATCCACCTTGTTCCGCCGAATGCAGACCTCGTCAGGTACCAATGAAAGCAGAAGTCGCGGTGCTCTAAGCACCCACCACTATCCCAGCGGCTACACCAGGTGGCCATGTACCTGTGGCGTCAGTGTCACCACCAATGCGCCCACAGCCGTGTTACGCCATGCCGCGTCCTCCACCCCCAATCTGTTATTATTGCGGCTATAGGGGTCATATATCTCGCTTTTGCCGAAGGCGCCAACAGGACGAGCAACGTGGCTACGCTCCAGAGGAACGCGGACGCTTCAGTCCACTCACGAACTACCAGCGCACGCCTTACAGGTCTTTTTTTTCAGCGTTCGCCCTCTCCACATTACGGTATTGGTCTGCCTGTGAACTCCCGTGAGTCTCGCCGCCGCTCACGATCTCCCAATCACCAATCCGTGTCGCCTGTGCGACCCGCCTCCAATGTTCTGAATGTTCACTCGGAAAACTCCCCAATGCAGTTTTAGGAGGGGAAACTGCATCCATTGGATAGCCAGCAATTCCTCCAGACAGACCATCGAACTTGTTAACAGTGTTAGGAGAAGGTATACACGTCGAAGCTGTAGTGGATACTGGCGCTGCTATTTTCATTATTCGCTCTGACCTTTGCTCTCGTCTCCGCAAAGTAACCTCATCTTACCTGGGCCCGTCTCTCCGTGCTGCGACGAACGCCATTTGTCGCCCACTCGCCCAGTGTACAGTTTGTGTTTCCATAGACGGTATTCGTCATTATGTTGCGGTTACAGATCTCCGTGAGTGCACCCACGAACTCATTTTGAGGTGGGATTTTCTGTCGTCTGCACGCGCTTGCATATCTTGTCGTCAGCGCCTCATCCGCCTCAATCCCACTGACTCTTCTGTATCAGAACCTGAAGAGTGCATTCGTCTCGTCACCACTTCAGATTATGCTTTTTGGCCATCCCGAGAAGAAGTAATTAGCGTTGATTGCATCAACATTGTGGATGGCAATGTGCTTCTACTACCTTATGGCCACACGGTACATTGAGGCATTCTGATCATTCCAGGCCTTGTTCGTTTTTTTGAAGGGTCTGCTTTTATTGCTGCGTTAAATCAGACCCCCGAACCCTTATTGTTGCCCTGTGGATCAACAGTCACATGCGCTATTGACCCGCATACCATTGCAATTGTTGCCCTTCCAAGTCAAGAAGATCTACCAGAGCCAAGCACGCCGCCACTCAACTCTCCCACTCCTCTATCGATCACGATAAGCCTTGATCTGACAGCAGCCCAGAGTCAAAAGTTGCTGAATTTATTGAACAAACATCTCTCTTTGTTTGTCGTTCATTCTGCTGTCCTTGGTATGACAACTTCTGCAACTCACCGAATTCAGACTGACGGCTCCCGAATAATTCACCGGCGCCCATACCGCGTGTCTCTTGCAGAAAGGAAGATAATCGAGAAAAACGTCCCAGACATGCTTCGACGGAATATCATACGTCCTTCCTCGAGTCCATGGTCTTCGCCAGTTGTTTTGGTGCAAAAGACGGAACAGTACGTTTTTGCGCTGATTTTTGGGCACTGAGCAAAGATGTTTACCCTCTCCCACGAATCGATGACGCACTAGGTTCGTCGCATGTCGCAAAGTATTTTTCCTGCCTTGACCTGCGATTGGGCTACTGGCAAATAATAGTGTCCAAATCTGACAAAGATAAGACGGTTTTCAGCACCCCAGATGGGCTATATGAATTTAACGTAATGTCTTTCGGACTTTGCAACGCGCCTGCTACTTTCGAACGTATGATCGATAGCGTACTGCGTGGCCTGAAGTGGAAAACCTGCTTATGCTACCTCGACAACATCATCGTGTTTTCGTCTACCTTTTCGCAGCATCTGCAACGTCTCGAAGAAGTCTTAGGTTGCCTTGCAAAAGCTGGTTTACAGCTGAATACGAAAAAATGCACCTTCGCAAGCAAGACGATCAATGTTCTAGGGCACTTAGTCAACAAAGACGGTATTCGACCGGATCCTGAAAAGCTTGCCGCCATCCTCGAGTTTCCCCGTCCACTGCGTCAAAAAGACCTGCGCAGTTTTGTCAGCTTGGCATCCTACTTTCGGCGCTTCATACGCAATTTCGCAAAGCTTCCCTCTCCGCTCCATCAACTGCTCGCAAGTAACACGGCATTCGTCTGGTCCAAAGGCTGTGAAAAGGCTTTCCTGGCGTTGAAGCAAGCCCTGACATCCGACCTGGTACTATGTCACTTCGATCCAGGTGCACCCACCATTCTTCACAACGCCAGTGGTCATGGTCTCAGTGCCGTTCTACTGCAGCATGACAACACCGCACGCGATTGTGTCATCGCTTACGCCAGTCGTGCTTTGACTGCTGCCGAGAAAAATTGCACAATAACCAAACAAGAGTGCCTTGCTGTTGTATGGGCGGTACAAAATTTCGTCCAAACCTCCACGACTGCCACTTCACAGTCGTCACCGACCACAACGCATTGTGCTGGCTTTCATCGCTAAAGAACTTATCGGGCCGTCTTGGCCACTGGGTGCTTCATTTACAAGAGCACAACTTTGATGTCGTCTACGGGTTTGGTAAGAAGCACCAAGATACTGATGCTCTCTCTCGCTACCCTCTACCCAACCGTAATAGCCCACCGTGACCAATTTCCACCGCAGCATTACCCATCTCAGGTCTCAGTTGGCTAAGATCCGGATGCCCTTCTATCCGTGTGTTGCATCGACGCGTTGACCCTTACTGTCGCTCCATAATAGCACGCTTAGAAGGCACATCCACTCCTCCGAATGCCCGACTTCGCCGAAAACTGAAACAATTCAAGCTTCACGATGGTGTTTTACATTGCTATATTTACCACGTTGAAGGAAACAAATGGGTTCCCGTTATACCAAGTTGTCTACAATGTCAGGTTCTTGAGACATTCCACGATGATCCTGCTGCTGGGCATCTCGGCTATCATAAAACGTACGACAATATACGCAGTCGGTTCACCTGGCCTGGCCTCTCATCCGCCATTGCCAGATATGTTTCTTCATGTGCCTTATGTCAACGGCGGAAACGACCCACTACTGCTCCTTCTGGCTTTCTTGAACCTCTTCCTTGTCCCGCTTTTCCATTCGAAGTCGTCGGGATAGACTTGTACGGCCCCCTTCCCGTGACCTCCAATGGAAATCGTTGGATTGTAAGGGCTGTTGACCACCTCACTCGTTACGCGGAAACAGCCTCACTGCACGCTGGTACAGCCACTGAAGTAGCCGATTTTTTTCTGCGTAACATATTTTTACGCCATGGAGCTCCATGTGTTCTGCTCAGCGACCGCGGCAAGGTCTTTCTTTCCTCTATTGTTGCTGAGTGCTGAGGTTCTAAGCGCTGCCAACACCATCCACAAGACAACTTCTACTTATCATCCACGAACAAATGGCTTGACGGAACGCTTTCATCGTACCCTCTCGGACATGATTGCCATGTATGTTAACCCTGACCACATGAACTGGGACGCCATTTTGCCATTCGTAACGTTCGTCTACAATACGGCTACACAACGCAACACCGGCTTTTCTTCCTGTTTTCTGGTGCATGGCCGCTCTCCATGTGTAACTCTGGAGGTTTCCTTCCTTTCGGCTCTTGCTACCTCAGCAGGCCCTTTATCCGCACAATTTTTGTCTCGCCTCTAGCACTGCCGTCACCGGGCCCGAATCGGCAACGGCATCTCTCAGGAAGCTTGCATGTCTCGCGACGACTCGACTCACCGTGCTGTCACCTTTTCACAAGGAGACGAAGTTGTTCTGTGGACTCCCGTGCGTGTGCCCGGCTTATGTGAAAAATTCCTCACTCGTTTTATAGGACCTTATACGCTGATTGAACAAACGTCCTCCGTTAATTACCGTATCTCACCACTTAACGCTCCCTCCGACCACCGCTGCCGTGGGACAGAAATTGTGCACGTTTCTCGACTGAAACTGTATACCCGACGCAATTCCTAATATTGTCTCTCGCGCGGCCAGGAGGCCGCTTCCAGCGTGACGAGGAATTAGTGTGAGCGCAGTCACCGACTCTTCTTTATCAATTGGACGTGTCATCGTCATTTGTATAATTTCCCCATCTGTAGATATCATCATCAGTGTGTGTCAGCTCGAGCTCGTCTCGAATAAAGCTCTTCTTCATACTAGTCAAATATAATCTTTATGCAGTCATGTTGTGCCATACCAAGTTTGGTATCGATACCATTATCAAAACTGCCAGGAGAGCTAAAAGTCGTGGGCGGCTTGATAGGTTGATAGATAGATAGATGCACTCAAAGTCGCCAAAGTTCTCTAAGAAATGCTTCGCATTTAAAACTATAAAAAGTGGGCACTTGTCGTCTCCGCAGTCAATTTCTAGGCGGAGGCAGAAACATTTTGCCACTAATTGGATCACTTAGGAATCATCAAAAGACAAAAATAATCGAACTAACTTTAAATTGTTAATTTTAGGGTGGTTGTTTATATAGCAAAGTTGTTCTATATCACAAAGTATGGCGAGCCTAGTTTTTAAAATTGAAAATATCACGCGTGGTTTCAGAGATTCATTGTCAAATTTCCAGACCGCAGTGCCGAAGAAACCAAAGCTAACGCACCGAGTGTGTTAGTTTTGACGCACTTGGCTGGTTTTGCCACACTCAACGCAATAGTATCAGTTTCTTCAACATGGCGGTCTGGAAATGCGACGTAAGATCTCTGAAACCACGCGTGATATTTTCAATTTTAAAAACTAGGCTTGCCATACTTTGTGATGTAATACAACATTGCCATATAAACAACCACCCTAAAATAATATTTTAAAAGTTAGTTTGATTATTTTTATCCATTAATGATTCCGAAGTGATCTAATTATTGGCAAAATTTTTCTGCCTCGGCCTGGAAATGGGCTGCAAAGACGACAAGTGCCTACCTATTATAGTTTTTTAAGGAAAAATATGTATTGCTTAAAAAAAAAAACACCCTGTATAGAAATGAGTTGCACAGTGAGTGGCAACGGGCCCGTGCATTGCTGTGCCAAGCACTGTGAGACCTTGTGCAAGTTTCCTGTGTTCTTTTATGTGGCAGTCCTGTTGCAGATGCTATGATACTTGCGTTCCTCTTTCTTTTTTGCTTACTTTAGTCTCTGCTTTTCTTTCTTTCCCCTTCGTCTAGTTTAGGGTAGTGAATCAGCAGCTTCGACTCCTTTAAACTTCTTTGAATTTGACTCATTTGTATGTTTCCTACTGTGACGACAGTCTTTGTGTCCTGCAGAGCTGACCGATGCAGATGTAGGCATCCTTTTCGACTGCGCTGCCGGTGTGCGTCCGCAAGCAGTGGGATGCCACATACCGGCTGATGTGCCTTACATCCAGCTGTGTGGACAGCCAGTGTGTCGTACCCAGTTTTCCCGCACCCAGCTCACCCGGCTGTTTTGGACCGTAAGGTATGCAGGACAGTGTGGACAAACTCCTCTGATCTGAAGGGGAGTTAGGCTGAAATACTTTCCCACAGTCTCTTCTAAAACCACTGGTTCAGTGATCACACTTTCTCGGAATTGGTTGGAACCACCGGGCTGGCTATGTAGCTATGGTTTTGTGCTTATGCCAAAGGTGAGGTTGCAGGATCAGATTTCAGCAGTTGTTTCCACATTCTGACAGGGCTGAAAAGCAAGCATATTAAAAAAATCAGAGGTGGTGCAGGTTAATTGCAAGTTCCTTGCCTAATAAGCAAATCCTGTATTATATTTTTTTATGTTTTCTGTGGGGTGGGATATGCGAAACCCCGGAATCGACACCAACTTTCGCAAATGGCCAGTTAGAGATTGAAGCACTTTTTTTTTTATAGAGAAAGTCATCTTTTTGTCTATATATTAAGGATATGTGAATCTTTAGGACTGAACGTTCGATTGAAATGGTTTAATATTCAAGTTGCAAAACACTTTTACTATTCAATATATATTCGAGCATCACAAAAGTTTGCAACAAGCATTGAAATCAGCTCAGTGAAGTACATATGTGTAAATTCGATGAAAAATACATTATTTAGTCTTAGCTACCACATGCCCCCCCACCCCTACCCTTGCATTCCAAAGTGCTTTTGCTGAGGTGCCGCTATCGAAGTGTAGTATAATAGCATGCCATTGTGAATTAGGCCGAGAATGTTCTTTTGACAGAGTGAAATTTTTATACTAATCAAGTCCTCTGAAATAAATGGGAAGCCGCTGCTAAATTAGGAAAGGACGTCTAAAAATATGAAAGCCCAGCATTATTCTAGGTTATCCTAAAAAGCATCTGTTCTGAGCATTGCGCTGATCAGTTTTTGCCATTTTTTTCAGTTGAAAAAGGACTCAACTATGGCTAGATAAACAGTAGTGTGTCTAGTTAGTGGCTGATTTTGTTTTCTAGAATTACACTCAAACCTTATTATAACAAAGTTGCATCTTACACGATAATAAGTTTGTTATATCTGAAAGTTCATTTTAAAGGCATATTTCTAACACTATATTGCAACACTATTTTTCATTTACTTTGTTATAGCCGATACTTCGTTATATCCAAGTTCGTCGTATTAATTGAATGTATTGCAACAGGCACAATGATGTCACTGCTCCTTGAACATACTGAGCAGCTATCCATCCTGAGCGACAACAGTAAATAACTGCACATGTGGGACTGTAAAGTAATCATGCACGATGTATAAATTACCAGTAGAGTATTTGCTGTGCAACAAGTTTACTGCTTGATGCCTCATTGGTGAAAAAATAAATTTCTCGCAAAACTGAACAGCGGTAATACAGTCGAATCTCGATAATTCGAAGTTGAAGAGGCCCGAAAATTTGTTCGAAATAAAAGAAGTTCGAATTAATGAAAGCTAAATAAATGAAGGGCTCTCCATGCAGTGGTGCATGTGCATTGAGCCAACCCATGAAAGGGAAGTTTCAGAAGACTTACATTTATTCACAAATCACAGGACATCCATTAATAATTGAAGTAATCGGTGATGCGCGTCTGCACATGTTTGCCTTGCAGCGAGTCAATCAATTTCGCACGCAGCTTGCAAAGCATTTCTACTTTGGCTTCAGCATTCTCCTGGCAAAAGAAGTTGTGTGCGGATATGTCCAGCGTCGACACTTTCTAAAGACGACGACAACAACAACTGCGCAGCGGAGCCTCCCCGCTACGCAGCCGCAGCATGGCCAGCACGTGACAAGAAAGGAGAAGCGTCTTCACGCGGAGAGAAGCTGATTGGCATTTGAGAGAAAAACCAACTCTCTACAGCAGCTTTTCTTTTTTTGCTTTTTTTGTGCGCGTCATTGAAAGGAGAAGGGTTACGTGGCAGGGACAAAAAAGCGGGAAGCGTGACATGGGCACGTTGCATATCGGCATTTGAGAGAGAGCAGACATTCCACCAAAGCCTTTTCTTTCTTTTTCATCTCCTTCGCGCGCAGTGTTGATGTGTCGCAGGTGCCGCCGTAGGATTGGACGGGAGGCTGAGAGCATTTTCGGAGCGCGGTATGTTCGTATTAACCGTCGGAAGTGCTTGGGCATTCAAATTACCGGGCATTTTACCCCATTAGAATACACATAGCTTCGACGGGACCTCATTGTGAGTTCGAAATAACCGGAAGTTCGAATTAGGTGTGTTCGAAATAATGAGATTCGACGGTACTTTTATTTGAAAATATTTAAAAAAATATTCATTTCACATGTTTTCATTATTAGAATTCATCTTGAAGTCAAACCTTGGATGTTCGCATGTTCTTACTGATATGGCGCGGGTATTCTGTTTACTTTTAATTTTGTAATGGCTCTTACCTGTTCTTTTTTTTTCTGTGCTCTACCGCGGTGGTCTAGTAGCTAAGGTATTCGGCTGCTGATTCGCAGGTCGCGGGATCGAATCCTGGCTGCGGTGGCTGCATTTTCGATGGAGGCGTAAAAGCTGTAGGCCCGTGTGCTCAGATTTGAGTGCACGTTAAAGAACCCCAAGTGGTCGAAATTTCCGAAGCCCTCCACTACGGCATCTCTCGTAATGATATTGTGGATTTGGGATGTTAAACCCCACATATCAATGTTTATCTATTCTTACTTACCAATTGTGCCTGTGAATTTGTGGTATGTGGAGTGTTATGCTTTATGTAGAAATATTGTTTATCATGTATTCCTGAAATGTTATCCTTTCCATAATCACCCAAAAAATAGGGATGACTATCAAATAAAGAAAGCGAGAAGTATTTTTGCTTTGCTTTGCCTAAATTTTTTTCAGCTACGAACAGGTCAATAACACATTTTGTAAATGTAAGTGGCTTCAAATCGAGCCATAAAAAAAAAATAACGCTGTCATATGAGAATTGGGGAACAGAAAAAGTTGACTAGGACATGAACAAAGATGGCTCTGATCTGCTGCTCCAGATTTGTAGCATTAATTGCCCACCAAGCAGACCGGCACTTTTTTTAAGTTAGTGTAGTTCTCAGTACTAACAGAATTTGCTGCAAATATGTATATTTTTGCCTCAGTCATTTCTTGCAGTGTAGTGACTAGTACTGCTACTGTGCCTGAAAAAAATAAAGGAGGCGGGTTATGCATCTAGGACTTTATTTGCACCTCACTATGATGAATTGTCTTTAATTCGTAACATGGTCATCTCTATACAGCCGTCTAAAGGGAACAATACTAAGAGCACAGAAGACGAAACTATGTGAACTGAAGCTTACAAACCATGGCCATTTCTTACGAATGCATCTTGTGCCTCATCAAATGCGAAAATAGACCGTCAGTGGCATTGCTGTCCTGCATCAGTGTTGTCAACGATAAAGTCAAGTGATGACAGCAAAATATGACGTCATCGTAACATCACAGGTGGCTAGAATTTTCGACGTCATCATGAGGTCACATAGCTGATGGTGACGGTGCAAAACAGGTGTGGGGCGGAAAGCTAGCAGTGCTGCTGATACTGGAACCAGTACAAAACTGGATGGTAGGAAACCAATCATTGACAGAAAGGGGTTTGTAGTATGGGCCAGCTGGCTTCGCAAGCCCATGTAGCAGTGCTGGCTGTCCTCAGTTCAGGACGCCACAGGTAGTTGCCACCTTGCATACCGTGTGGATTAAAGTGATTGTTAAGACTATCGCTGGCCAGCAACTCCTACCACCATTCCACACTCGCTTGGTCAATGACAGGCAGGCTGGGAATGGCCCGGCAGGTCCATGTGTGTATTAGTGCAGGTTTTTCAGAGCACCATGAGCAGTGCAAAGAGTATTCTGTTGGGTGCACGTTATTGAGAAATTGCAAGTTTGGATAACTTCTGGTCTGGATTAAGTGCCAGCAGGCAGCTTCCTTCTTTGCGAGCTTCTTGTAGGCAGCTTTTGGAAGCAGGCATGGGAAGCCCGATATACATCAACTGAAAAGAAAAAGATGGCTTTCACCTTCAAGTCATCTTAAAAGCAAAGGGGTTGCGGACCCTGCAAGTTTCCGGAAAGTGAAAACTTTTGCTTTCTTGAAGAACGCGAAGAGCTGCCTAGTGTGAGATGCATGCTTCACCAGAAGGTGTCATTGGATAACAGATCATCGTCAGACTTTCATACCTTTAGCACAGCCTCACTGAAACAAATAAATAATATCTTGATTGTCCCAACTGCTAGACACTATTCTATACATATTGCGGGCATTTACAACGTGCTTCTTCATTACCTGTACATAACCATCAGCACATAGTGTTTCTCATGTTCGTTAGTGGGTATAGCCCTTAAGTCTGTTACGTGCTTTGGAAGTGACTGTTTTTGGCCACACCTTCCAGGCATAATAAAGGCGTGTAAAGGACTACGCCGAAAGCGGTGGAAATGGCTGCTTGATTCCCCGTCCCTGCTCGCCCACTCTACCTCCTGGAGCTTCCCTCAGGTCGCCGTTTGGGCTACGTATACACCAGCGTGCCGCTAGACGAACCCTCAGGCGCTTCTCCCTTTACCCCTCCAGCTATGACTACCGCAGATACTCACTCTTGGATCGTCAGTGAACCCCCTCGCGAGCCCCCTCTGTTTGCTGGACTCAGAAATGAGGACGAGGACGACTGGCTACACCAATATGACATAGTGAGTGCAGAGAACCGTTTGGAGGATCACAAGCTCTGCCACGTCTCCTTCTATCTTACTGGCGTGGCGAAGACTTGGTTTTTTAATCACCAGATCAACTTTCCCAACTGGAACGTCTCCAAAGGACATCGGCGACAAGTCTTCGCTACTCCGGCAGTTCGAGCCAGCCTGTTGAAGAGAACCCTTGATGGTTGCAAACAACAACTAGGCGAGTCTTATACCTCGTATATCGAAGATGTTCTCTCTCTCTCTGTCAACGAGTCAACGCCACCATGACCGAGGCAAAGTACACCATCTTGTCAAAGGCATAGGGCCTGTTGCCTTCAATGCTTTGGTCGTAAAGGACCGAACCACCGTTGCTGACATTGTAGCTATGTGCCAGCACCTGGACAAGCTCCAATTCGGACGACTGCAGCTGGACAACTCTCCTGCAGCCATCCCTGACAACCTTACTGCTGACTCCTCGTTACGAGCCATGATCCACGCATTGATACGACAGGAACTGAAGTCCCTCGGTTTTCCAGCATGTCAGTTTCCTTCTGACACCCCCAATACAAATTTACCGGACGTCGATAAGGAGGAGTTGGCGGCCATGACTGGTAATGCGTACACAGACCCTCACGTCTCTAAAGCCCCACTAACTTACGCGCAAGTCACCCCACTTACTCAAGCCTTCGTTCCATCGATGCCAACGATGACGATGCCAGCCCACCTGGCATCTCTGGCGCCCAGCACGCAAAACCAGCCTTACTATGCACCACTGGCATCAGCACACCTAGTTTCCATAATCCCCAGCCCAAACACCCAACCCTACTATCAACCATGGCGCCCAACGAGACCTACCTGCTACTATTTCAGATACCGTGGACACATCGCATGTGTCTATTGCAAGCGTCAGCGAAACAAGCGTCGTGGGTTTGACACTTACGACCGGGATGACTTTGCCACTGCAACCACTTTCCAGCACCATTCTTACGCTACGCTTCACGATCGCTCCTCCTCGTCATCAGTAACTGCTGAAATGGCTCCTCGCTGCCGTAGTGCCAGGCTATCGCTCACTGTCTCCTCTTCATAGCTCTACGTCGCCACTTCGACCAGCCTCCCGGTTCGTTGAACATCGCCCGAAAACTAAATTACAGTCGAATCTTGATAATTCGAACTCGAAGGAGCCCGAAAGTTTGTTCGAATTGATGAAAGCTAAGCAAACTGAGGGCTCCCCCATGCAGTGGCGCATGTGCATTGAGCTAAGACACGAGGGGGAAGTTTCAGAAGATTCACAAATCGTAGGACATCCATCATTAATTGAACTAATTGGTGATGCGTGTCTGCACACGTTTGCCTGCAGCGAGTCAATCAATTTCGCACGCAGCTTCCAAAGCATGTCTACTTCGGCTTCGGCATTCTCCTGGCAAGAAAAGTTGTGCGCGGCAATGTCCAGCGCCAACACGCGAGGATGACAACGACAACTGCATGGCCTCTACTACCCTCTGCGCCAAAGCCGCAGCGTGGCCAGCGCGTGACAAAAAAGCAGTAGCGTCTCCGTGCGGAGAGAAGCAGATCGGCATTTGAGATAAACCAACACTTCACGGCAGTTTTTTTTTTTTTTGCGTGCATCTTTGAAAGAAGGTTTACATAGCAGGGACGGAAAAGTGGGAAGCGTGGCACCGGCGCATGAGAGAGAACCACACTCCGCGACAGCTTTTTTCTCTCTCTCTTTGCGCGTGGCGTTGGAAAGAGAAGGTTCTTTACATGGCAGGGGCGGAAGAGGTGGTGGTGGTAGTGGTTAGAAGAGGAGAAAAGGCACCTAATTTCTGCAGCCCGGTCGGGAGCACGGCGCAGTGCCTCGGAAAAGAGAGGAGCATGCGCAGGCGCGTTGCAAATCGGCAATTGAGAGAAAGCAAACATTCGACCGCAGCCTTCTCTTTTCTTTTCTCCTTTCCTTCGCTCTCAGCGTTGAGGTGTCGGAGGTGCCGCCACGGGATTGGGCAGGCTGCTGAGAGCATTTTCGGAGCGCGGTGTGTTCAAATTAACCGTCAAAAGTGCTTGCGCGTTTGAATTACTGGGCGTTTTCGCCCATTCAAATACACACAGCTTTGATGGGACCTCATCATGAGTTCAAATTAACTGTAAGTTTGAATTAAGCGTGTTTGAATTAATGAGATTTGACTGTACTAAATTTGCATTTAACGAAGTCAGGAAAATTTCTCCCGAACATCCTCATAATATGATATCTGTTTTGCTGGAAGGCGTTGAAGTGGAGACATTAATAGACACTGGTGCTAGTTTGTCAGTCACTCACAGAGATTTGTGTGTGCGACTCCGCGAAGTTACTACGCCCTACGATAGACCTACGTTGCTCGCTACTCAAGGGGTGTAGGGGGTCCGGCCTATGTACGACTGACGCAGAAGCCCAGCTAATGTTCCAGTTGCACACAGTCGTACCGTGCATCATTAACGTCCCCTATCCATAGCTTGTCTCATTGCAGCTACACGGTTCGGGCGAATAAGGCAACAGGCTAGTTCAACTACACTTTATTGCTAGGCGTTAGCAATAGTGCATAAATGTCGCGAGGAGATAGTACATGAAACAAGGGTAGTCCCCTACTCCTTGGTCGTTGACGTCCTCGGCTCGCAGGGGGTTGCGGGTTCGACCTCCTTCGTTCCTGGCCGGTGTCAGAGACAGCGTGCGGCCGTCCGCACGCTGGTTTTGTTCACTGACCAGGTTTCCCTCTCCCTGACGAGAATAATAAGTTTTCTCGCTGAGGGAGGGGAGACCCGTTTCGCGCGCTGGAAAAGGGGGATCGCGTGCACCAGCTGTGGTGGTGTTCCCGCAACTAGGCATTCGCGCTGCTGCAAAGAGCGAGAGTGGCTGGGCGCACATGCTCCCCCACAGGGGACGCCATCCAACCTTCCGCCATGTGCACTGTTCGTGTCTACATTGATGGACTTCTGCATTATGTACAATTTGCAGTGCTTAGTTTGTGTACTCAACAGATAATATTAGGATGGGACTTTCAATGGCGTCCGTATCCACCTGCTGCTGGCAACGCGTTCTCCCCACGAACGATATTGACTATTCGCTTCACGCAGATGATGCACCACTTCGTTTTTATGCTGCAGAACACACTGAGCTACCTCCGCACAGTCAGTGAATTGTTACACTTCTGTCTGATGTCATTGACGTGGCAATGTGCTAACCCGTTGCCCCGAGCCCCGAGCAACTTGTTTTGTTGCCCCGAGCAAGAGGAGCGTTACCCTCCTCTTGCTCGGCGCAACGGGGCAAGTTCCTTAGCGCACCGTGGCCGCTAGTTCTTGAGGTTAGCACGAGCACTCTTCGCGCATCTTTTCTCATCGCCAGGAGCTCAGTGTCCATGCAGCTACTCATCATGAACACCCTGGAAGCAAAGGCAGCGGCGCAAAGAACCCGCAATGCAGGCCCTCGGCCAAAATCCTGTGGTGAGAGCTCATGAGACTGAGGAAAGACGCCAGTGTTGGCAGCAATCACAAGCTAGCACCAGCATCTATTCAGATGGGGCGGCAGCTACGAAGGCTCGTGCAGCAGAAGCAAAGTGGGCTCGTCGACAAGGAGATCCCCAAGTCAGAGCCAGCAAAGCAAAGGCGGCAAGAGAACCTTGAATCAGAGCAGGTGTGAAAAGCAGTGATCAAGCGCTGAAAGTGGTTGCTACCTGAGGTTGGTGGCACCAGTGGACCCTTAAAGCGCTACTTCTTCGAGTGCTCGTTCAGCCACAGCTGTAACGTTTGCGACTGCTTCTGGGTTGACAACCTCACCGGCATTATTTCTATCCGCAACGACCAGTACCATGCCAAAGCTACAGCCCTACTCCAATAAGAGTGTCATCGGTACCGCCAGCCAACTATATTGACTACCACGTTTGGTTCATATGCAATTACTCTTTGGTGGCAGGAAAGGTTCTGACCATGAATGTAACACTCGAGTACCACTACCCTCCCAGGCCAGACCACCTGCCCATGCTCAATCCAGTCAAAGAAGGCCTGATAGCTCCACATCTACTCACGTGGACATCATGTTGGTCAATGACTGCTGGCTAGTATCGTGCATTATGTCCGATTAGAGTCATCCGTGCAGCTCATATGACCACAAACATCCCACCACCATCAGAAGGACCTGTATCGACATTGCCCTCTCCAACTTTCAACGACAACCTCTCATCCAATATCCTCTCTCCATGTACTTCACCAACCACAGAATTGTAATTTTCAAAGGAGAACACATGCCGCAACTTTGTAATCAATAATGTAATCCTTCTATATAATTTCATTCCCACGTAAATGATTACGTAACAAAAGGCAGAAAGATGACACGACAGCGATCTCGCCACTTCATTTTACAGGGCTGAAGCAAAGCGGCAATGGCCGCCAGGCGTAAAAACTTGTTTTCTCTGGCAAGCACTTCGAGCTGTCAGCACGAGTGCAGCAAGAGGCGCAGAGCTCTGACTAAAAGTGATGATGGTGATGCAGATTACTCCCCCTCGCAGTAATGAACCCAGAATAAAAAGTATGAAGGCGTGTGTACAAGAGTGTTCATGGCGCGAAAGAGAGCAGTCCGTAGGCAGTCTAAGTCGTCAATGTAAAGAGGCATGGGTTATTTATATTTTTTCTGGCGGGCGACATTCGGAGAATTAAAGTGTGGACTGCCTTTGTGAAAGTACACTGTAGTTGTACCCAGGCACGTGTCACAGTGACCAGATGGGGGCTGCCAGGAGCGCACCTGGTGTCGCTAATGCCCCTGAAACTTCACAAAGTAGTGATTTATCTGGTCCGAGGCTGGCGCCGTGGCGGTATTCGCCAGATGCCGTCACTCGGGACCACTCGCCACATTTGTTTGTTTATAGTCGTTTGCAACTACCATCTTTGCTCTCGAAGCATGGGCTTGCCAGGGTACAGAGCATCTGTTTTGACGAGTATGAATTTGTGCGTCCAAGCGCGTTGTGCCGTGAAATACCTTTCACTGAAGATTGACGTAGCTGTTGGTTGCCGTGGGTGGCTGTTGCGCCTTGTTATGCCATAACAAGTCTAGTGAGTGCAAAGCTCTTCATGATAGCGCCTGTTAATCTCAACAAGTTGAGACAAAAGACCTGGTTGCTTAGAATCCGGCCAACATTTCAGACTCTACTTTTCAACTTCACGAAGTAAGTTGCAAGTCTCTCACTTCAAGTATGCGTCGAGCTTTGCTTAATTCAATGCGTTGCTCTAACCCCGAAGACTTGTCGTGGTTAATTGTGCAGTACGCTATCATCTCTCACTCAGGTTTCATTAATGCTTCTGCGGGGTCTAGTTTTTGGTTCACAATACATGGTTACATTTTGTGCTTGACCTTCAGCACCGGCTGGTTTGAGTTCTTGGTGTTGGTCCGTGCACTTAGCATGCACGTCGAAGGATGATTGAAAATGTTACTGCGCAGCTGTTTTGAATAAACAAAAGTGAAGTGCAGAAAATCGCATAAAGATTGGTACTCTTCGTAGTTTTGCTGTGTGCTTGCATATTTCAGAGCAAATTGCTTTCTCTGGCTGTTTTACATTGACCGGTCAGCAGGGAGACTTGCGATGCGAGGGTAGCTATGCAAAGCGTTAATGCCTCAGAGTCGTTGGGCGCTTGCAGCATTTAGCAACCTTACGCATTCATGCCATTTCATGCGATGGTTTACCTGCTATTTCGTGTGAAGGTTTATATCCGCGACAGGAGCTCTTGCGGACCGAAGAGCGGTACGGTGTCTTAGTGCATGGCCAAGCTACACCCACCTGTATCTCTCTGAAGCCAACGCGAGCGCCTTTGCCCTCGCTCGAGCAACCGGACCTTTGTCCCAGTGTCACCGTGAATCACTTTTACCATGGTGACGTGCTCGCGGCACCCCCTGTGCAGTTAGTACTCCTCGCCCGTGGCGTGGATAAGCCCATTTGCTTTCCCGCTGCGCCTTTGCAATAAGCTGTACTGCGTTTTGGTGTTGCCACTGACAATAATGTATTGCGACCTTTAGCAGTATCGTGTTCTCGCACGGCGATGGTTAACGCGTGTCCTGCAGCTCGCTAAGACCAGACCCACGCTAGTGGCCGTACTCCTTCGGGATATGTATACACTACAACAGTCATTGTGTGTGCTCTCGGCATATATTGTATACATATATGGCACTACACAAAATTGTCATGGATCAACATTACACTCATTTAGATAATTTTCATCATCATCAGCCTGACTATGTCCACTGTAGGACAAAGGCCTCTCCGATGTTCTGCCAGTCAACTAGGTCCTGTGCTTGCTGCTGCCAATTTATACCTGCAAACTTCTTAATTTCACCTGCCCACCTAACCTTCTGTCTCCCTCTAACCCGCTTGCCTTCTCTAGGAATGCAGTTAGTTACCCTTAATGACCAGCAGCTATCCTGTCTACGTGCTGCATGGCCTGCCCATGTCCATTTTCTCTTCTTGATTTAAACTATGCTATCCTTAACCCCGGTTTGTTCCCTAATCCACTCCTAAGTAGACATAGTCTACTTAGGACAGGTTTAGGATGAGTTACATAGCTGGCACGAATGCTCTCAGCATGTTGTCTGGCAAGCAATTGGAAGGGCGTCTTCACAGAAGGGCGTTTGCTGTGCAGGACCAAGGCAGGTGGCGCCATGTTCGAAAAGAGAGTGCAAAGGAGAGGAGGTTGAGGAGAAACAAGAGCAAAGGAGGAGAGTGTCGCTACTTTGCAGAGCTTCAGGGGCTTTAGGTGTCGCGACTTGTGAGTGAGCATTGCTGGTAGAGGTGCTTGCAGGTGAAGGTGAGGGCAGGTGCACAAGCGCCGGTGCAGGCGCTGTGCGTGAAATAATGTCATGAAAACCAACCATCGTCAAGCAGCTGCTGCAATAGGGCTTTCGCATGCGTGCACAGAACTGATGCTAATGTCGGTATGTAGGTATCGTGACTTGAGCGATGTGCAAAGATGGTTCGACTTGACCGCCTACGTTGGTAGTAGGTACCTAGTGATGTAGACGTCAGATAGAGGTGAATGATGCCTGTGGCGTGTAGAAGGGCATGCTGGCATTCCAGTTACATACCTGCTGGTTTGTGGTGTCCGTCAGCAACTCAGTAGGAGGCACGTGGACTCTGCACACCTGGAGGCCTAGTGGGTGCACCTTGACTTGGGGAAGCACCTTTGGTAGTCGGCGCATGGGTGCTCGTGCGCAGGTCGATATGTTCTATGGCTGCTGCCATGGCAGGTGAGGCATGTGCGGTCTGCTGTCCCATAGGCGGACGAGGCACATCGTCCTCGGGAGCGTCGGTCGTAGTCGCAGTGTCTCAGACGTTTGGTCGTAGATGACTAGGGGTTGAACTTCGGCTGTGAGGGCACTGCTGGTAAATCGCTCTGAGCGTTGAGGTCGGTAGAGAGTCGCCTTTGAACATCGTTTGATGGCGAACCCTTAATGATCGGGTGACAATGTCCGGGGTTTTGGCAGACTTCAGGGCGGGCAGCGATGTAGTTGTTGTGGTGGAGCCCAACATGTCCGAGGTGTCGCTGGCCATGGCGCTTAAAAAAACCTGTGGGTGGTGAGCGTGCCTGAAGGACCATCGGCCGAGGATGTTGATCAAACACAGCTAGTGACGGACTGGTCGTAGGCAGCAGGAACATATTGAACCTCTTCCGGTGTGTGGTTGGGTACGAGAATCATTGTGCTAGTGACCGGACGAAATTTCGAAGCATACGTCGGGGAAGCGAAGTCTTGGTCAAGTTAAGTTTGCAGGCCGGGTGGTATTAGTTGCTGTGACACAGGGGAAACTTGAATGTCACATGTCTCCGAAACGGGTGGTATGTGTGGCGGTAGCAGGCGAGCACCGGAGCACAGAGAGCATCGTATGGCTGCAGGCTGGATGTAGATGCGGCAGCGGGATAGCTTAGCTCTATCGGCCGTGCATTGAGCCAGATGGCATGCAGCAATGACTGTGCCGTGATGCCATTCAGTGAAAACGTGGCGTCAAGCTACATGAACCATCTTTACGGGTAGGCCAGGCGGAAAGACTTCACTGGTGGGCATAATTGCGGAAGCATGGTAGCGGGCAACTCGGCGAAAAGCGTGCTCTTCGGGTCACCACTGTAGCAAGAGGCAGGGAGACGACGTGACAGCAGCCGACGTGACAGCAGCCGACGTGGCCATGCCGATCTCCCCCTTTTATTTTAAAGGGCCAAAGCAGAGGAGTGGTGGCTGCCTGCACCCGAACCGCCAGGTGCGAGAACTCCTTTTCTCTAGCGTGTGCCTCGAGTTGTCAGGTTAAGTGTCACGAGGGGTACAGCGCTGTCACTAAAAGTGATAATGGTGATGCATATCGATGATGATGGCACTACAATTACATATTCTGTGTATATAAGTCTAAATAACTTCATCGATATGTAAATAATAAACATCGCATATATAGTATATATATATATAATCACCTCATAACATGTCGAGTCCTTATATGATGTGTGGAAGAATGTTTCGCGGTTTTACCGATAAGCATTGCAGCTTCCCCCCACTCATCATCATTCACTTCATGTAGATGGCAGGATTTTTTAGTAACATATTTCTGTTTTCGACTACATTGTCTAAACACAGGTGTGGTATTTCACAGGTTATGTGAGCATGTATGTGTATTTCTTTCTCAGGTCCAAGATTATTGCTCTGCAAAATGACACGGGTATCCACCGAAACTCACTTGGTAAGTCTGTCTTTTTTTTTTGTTCTCCGCGCTTGTTTCTCAGTTTAAACTCTGTAAGCGTGATCAGGGCGTCCCGCCATGGTGGTCTAGTGGCTAAGGTACTCGGCTGCTGACCCGCAGGTCACGGGATTGAATCCAGGCTGCGGCGGCTGCATTTTGATGGAGGCGAGATGTTGTAGGCCCGTGTGCTAAGTTTGGGTGCACGTTAAAGAACCCCAGGTGGTCGAAATTTCTGGAGCCCTCCACTACATCGTCTCTCATAATCATATGGTGATTTTAAGACGTTAAACCCCACATCTCATATCAAGCGTGATCTGGGCATTGTGAAGCATATTACATTATGCTCACAGTGTGAAGACCCCCAAGAAACGAAAACATCTGCCGTGGTAGATAAGTGGCTGGGATATATCACTGCTGAGCTCAAGCATGTGTATTTCAATTCACTGCCACGGTGTCTGCATTTCAATGGGGGTTAAATGCACGAGCATTTGTGTACCTATATATGGGTGCATTTCAAAGAACCTTAGCTTCTAGACAGCGATCCGGATTCGTTATAGGGCTTACTTTACAGCAGGCGTTAAAAATGACCCCACTCCCAGCATATGCACAACTGAACTTGCTGCTCAAAGTTGTCCACAGCACACCCTTATGTGTTAAAAGCGTCCAAAATTTTTCTTGAAATGTTGGTCTTCGTTTTGTATAATGTGTAGTTTATTGCGATAGATACGTGGGTTACATCTGTTCTTGAAACTGGCCCGACTTCAACAGTATTCAGTTTTCCTTGTACATTTAATATTTTTAGACTGTCACGTCTTTCATTATTTCTTGTTTATTTTTTTCCTTTTAGCATTGCATATCAAAAACAGGATGGGCCATTAAATTTTCGTCTTTCCTGAATGTTTTGCCACAAACTGCAATAAAATTGAATAGTTACAAAACTATAACCTAATGAACTAAGCAAGTTCCAAGGAAATAACCAAGTAGTTAACAGCATTCTCCGGGGATGTTGTTTTTGTGAAGAGGTTTATTAGCCGTTAAAGACAGCGACTAGACAGCGTGAAGAACCGTCCAGCGATCGGCACAGCAACGAACCGAAGCACGAGCCGAGAGAGCCGGGTGTTGGCGATGCTGCTTGCTGCAGGCACATCTTCTTATTCACAATCGCCCCCCGCTTAAAAAGGAGCCATCCTGGCGACCTAATAAATCTCAGCGAGAGGCTCATGATACGGTTTTAGGCGGGAAACATGAACGATGTCACGTGCACGCCAATGCATGTCATCCGATCGGGAAACTGGCTCAATTAGGTAATTAACCGGAGAGAGAGGTTTTCTCTAAAACGGTGTAAGGCCCCTCGTACCGGGGGACAAGTTTTGATGAGAGTCCCGGAGCTTGGTATGGGATGGCAAGCCACACGAGAGACCCTGGGGCATAGCTGGGATCCTAAAGAGAGGTGCAACGGTTTTCTTTCTGGCGTTGCTGCTCGTCCGAGGTGAACGCATGGGAGAGCTGGCGGCACTCTTCGGCTTGTCGAGCAGCATCGGATATAGGTGGACATTTGGAAGCATCAGGACGGTAGGGAAATAGAGTATCAATTGTATGGGAAGGGTCACGTCCATAAAGAAGAAAGAAAGGTGAAAATCTTGTGGTTGTTTGTATTGCGGTATTATATGCGAATGTGACGTATGGGAGAAGACGGTCCCAGTTGCTATAATTAGATGCCACGTACATTGAGAGCATATCACTCAGCGTGCGGTTAAACCGTTCCGTTAGCTCATTAGTCTGCGGGTGGTATGCTCTCGTTTTCCGATGAATGACGTGGCATTCCGAAAGCAGAGCTTCGACGACCTCGGAAAGGAAAGCGCGGCCTCTGTCACTAAGGAGCTCTCGAGGTGCGCCATGTCGAAGGATAAAGCGACGTAAAATGAAAGAGGCGACATCCTGAGGGGTAGCGCTCGGTAAAGCGGCTGTTTCGGCGTAGCGTGTTAGATGGTCGACCGCCACTATAATCCACCGATTGCCATCTGGTGTCAATGGAAGGGGGCCGTAGAGGTCAACGCCAACGCGATCAAATGGCTTGGCAGGGCACGGGAGTGGCTGCAATTCGCCAATCGCACGTAGCGGTGTTGATTTGCGTCGCTGGCAGTCAGGACAGCACTGCACAAATTTGCGTACAAAATTGTACATGCCGCACCAGTAATAGCGATGGTGAAGGCGTTCATATATTTTGAACACCCCGGCGTGGCCACATTGTGGATCGTCGTGGAGAGGCGCATACCTGCGATCGTAAAGTGCGTGGAATGACCAGTAGCCACCGGCGGCCATCAGGAGCGTAGTTGCGTCGATGAAGAAGTTGATCGCGGATGGCAAAATGGAAAGCTTGACGTCGGAGGGATCAAGATACCAGAAGGTTGGGCGTACCGGATAGATATTCGAGAAGAGATGCGATCCACGGGTCACAACGTTGTTCGGTGGCAATTGAGTCAAGATTTAACGATGACAAGGTCTGGAGGCACGTGTTTCCGCACGTCGGATCTGGTGGCAAAGGTGAGCGGGACAGGGCGTCAGCGTCAGAGTGTTTGCGTCCGCAGCGGTATACAACGTGAATGTCGTACTCCTGGATGCGGAGTGCCTATCGCGCAAAGGCGGCCAGAAGGGTCTTTCAGCGTGGAGAGCCAGCAAAGCGCGTGGTGATCAGTTACTAGATCGAACGGGCGGCTGTATAAGTACAACCAGAACTTGCCAAGCGCCCACACCAGTGCCAAACACTCTTTTTCTGTCACGCTGTAATTAGTTTCGGATTTTGTCAGAGTGCGGCTAGCGTAGGCTACAACGTATTCTAAATAGCCGGGCTTTCGTTGAGCGAGGACGGCGCCTAGCCCGACGCCGCTGGCGTCAGTGTGCACTGCGGTAGGAGCCGTCGGGTCGAAGTGGTGAAGAATAGGTGGGGAGGTGAGCAGATGCCGCAGAGTAGTGAAGGCAACGTCACATGCAGGGGACCAGGAGGAAAGGTTCACGTCACCGCGAAGAAGCTGGGTTCATGGTGACATGATGGATGCAAAATTGCGAACAAAGCGCCGGAAATAAGAGCATAGGCCTACAAAACTGCGAAGTTCCTTCATGGTCGTTGGCTTGGGAAATTCTGCGACTGCTCGAAATTTTGCTGGGTCAGGTAATACGCTGTGCTTCGATACGATGTGGCCTAGGATGACGAGCTCGCGTGCAGCGAAGCGGCATTTTTTCAGGTTAAGCTGCAGGCCAGCGTTGGTCAGACAAGTCAAAACTTGCCTGAGGCGAAGGAGGTGCGTAGGAAAGTCGTGCGAGAAAACCACGACATCGTTGAGGTAGCAGAGGCACATATCCCACTTGAGGCTACGTTGCGTATAATTCATAAGTCGTTCAAACGTGGCGGGCGCGTTACAAAGCCCAAAGGGTATAACGTTAAATTCATATAGTCCGTCAGGTGTAATAAATGCAGTTTTTTGGCGATCGGCTTCAGCCATTGGAACTTGCCAGTAGTCAGACCGCAAATCTAGCGACGAGAAGAATTCCGCTCCGTGAAGGGTGTCAATGGCGTCATCAATGCGCGGCAAAGAATATACGTCCTTGCGGGTTATCTTATTCAAACGACGATAGTTCACGCAAAATCGGATAGATCCGTCTTTCTTACGCACCAGGACAGGAGACGCCCAGGGACTGTGAGATGGTCGAATGACGTCTCTACGAAGCATATCTTCGACTTGATCGTTGATGACGCGGCGCTCTTGAGTGGAGACACAGTACGGTCTTTGACGCAGTGGCTGGTGTAGGCCGGTGTCAACATGGTGCTTGACTTGCGACGTGCGACCTAGTTGAGCTTGCGACACATGAAAGAATTCCAGAACTTATGCAGAAGATCAAGCAGGTAAGCATGTTCAGTGGGAGTGAGGGTGTCGGCGATGGCGCTGCAAAACGTATCCTTGGACGACTTCTCGAGGGCTGACAGTGATATTGGGTGGTCGCAGTAGTCATCCGGGACATCAACCAAAGACGAAGGGTCGAGCTCCTGCACACCGCCGAGACATTCCCCCGCAAGCAAAGTGACAGGTGTGGAAAGCGGGTTGAGTATGAGCATATTGCTTCTTCCGGTGGCAAGGTCAATCGTTGCGAAAGGCAGCGGCAGAGCTCGACGACTCGTGAAGATATCGGAAGGCATAAAAAAGACTGTAGCGTCAGTGTAGGCATTGCATGAAACTAGAACAAGTGCAAAATTCTTAGGTGGAATATCGGTATCTTCATGCACGAACAACTTCGGCAGCGGATGAAGAGCGTCAAATAATGGGACATCACAAAAGGGTGAAAACTCAACTTCAGCGCGTGCGCAGTCGATGACGGCATTATGGCGGGAAGTCCCATCCGAGGATGACGTCATGCGAACAGACAGCGAGGACAATAAACTCCTCAATGTAAACAATGCCTTCGATGGACACTCTTGCAGTGCAGGCTGCGAGGGGCGTTACTTGCTGTGCACTTGCGGTGTGGAGTGACAGTCCCGAAAGCGGCGTCGTGACTTTATGTAATACACGGCAGACATTAGCGGCAATAACAGAAACAGCGGCGCCGGTGTCCACAAGGGCGAAAGTAGAATAACCTTCAACAGTTACTGCAACCACGTTAGCAGGAGAGGGCCGAGGGCTTAGACAGTTCGAAAATGGCGCAGTTCTTGCCTCTTGAACTGCGGTGCTTAGTTTTCCTGGTCAGAAGGTCTGGGCCGGCGACATATCGGAGAGGGAGATCACCGACGAGGAGAGGGTGCGCGCGGCGTCACGAAGTCGGGGTCGTTGGGAGGGGCGTAGCGAGGTGACGAGATCGGCCCGTATTGCGTGAAGGGTTGGCTGCCGGGTTGCAAGAACTGGACCTAGTTGCCGAACGTCTGAGGTCGTCGACGGCAGTAGCGGGCAACGTGTCCGGGAGTGAAGCAGGCGTAGCATATCGGTCATTTATCCGGTGTCCTCCAAGGATTGACGACTGGTGGTGCCGCCCAAGGTGCACTATAAGCAGCCGGATGTGCGGGCTGTGAGCGCGAGATGTAGGGTGGCTGCGGAAGCCTACGCACAGCGTCTGCATATGTGAGCGGGGCGGCTATGGGCTGCATCTCTTGCAAACAGGCGACAGGAGGAGCCACAGGCTGCGCTGCATATGTTAGGGGCGTGGCCACAGGCTGAATCGCTGGCAGATAGGCGACAGGGGCACCTACTGGCTGTGCGACACGCGGGCAGTGGACACGGCTAAATAGAGAGGCGGCTCGTAGTGCTTAACGGGAACAGCTTGTGCAACCTCTTCCGATATAGCAGTGCGAAGCGGGGCGGGTAGACGGGTGGTGGTCTCGTGTGTAAAAGGCACTAGAGAAAGTTGGCGGGCGACTTCCTCACGGACGAAGGCTTGGGCTTGCTGAAGCAACAGTGAATTGTCAGGCAGGGTGTCGAAACTGGACAGTGACTCACCACCACGCTGAGGCTGCCGAGTCAAAGTGCGTTGCTTATTCAACTCGTCGTAGCTCTGACACAAGCTGACGACTTCAGAAACTGTGCTCAAATTTCTTGCCAAGAGCATTTGAAATGCGCTGTCGATGCCCTTAGGATGTGTTTGACCTTGTCAAATTCGGGCATGGTGTCATTCGCACGTCGACAAAGGTCTATGACTTCCTCAATATAGCTGGTAAAGGTCTCGTCAGTCTGCTGAGAGCAGATGCACAAGCGCTGTTCTGTGCGCTGCTTGCGGACAGCCGGCCGACCGAACACTTCAGCACATGACGTGCTGCATGTGGGGATGTTGTGTTTGTGGTTGTTAAACCACAATTCAGCGATGCCAGTGAGATAAAATATGACGTGGCCCAGCTTGTCGGCTTGATCCCACTTATTGTCGGCGCTCACCAGTTCGTAGTGCTCGAGCCAGTCTTCGACGTCGGTCCCATTTGCACCGCTGAAGACCTTCGGGTCCTGTAGCCTAGGATGGCCAGGGCAGTTGAACTGGGGCGAAGGCGCCGATGTTGTGGCGTTGTCAGTCATGACAGGCGGTAGCGTGCGGCTTCGCAGCTCCAGGGTGTAGCAACGGGGATTAACAGCACATTCGACCAAGTGTGAAGAGGTTTATTAGCCGTTAAAGACAGCGACGAGACAGCTTGAAGAACCGACCAGCGATCGGCACAGCAACGAACCGAAGCACGAGCCGAGAGAGCCGGGCGTTGGCGATGCTGCTTGCTGCAGGCACATCTTCTTCTTCACATCCTAAATAACAAAGTTCGAAGTGGTCTTGCAGTTACTTTTTCATTATGGTTGACCCAAGATAAGCTGGGGATCAGACAAAATACCCAGGTATCCAAAAAAATATGTTTAGTTTATAGAATTGTTGTAAAGCAAATAGTTAAATGTGGAATTGGTATTTAGATCTAAAGATGAATAGTTTAACTAAATTTATCAGTGTTAGGCGTCATCTGCCTGCCACGATGGCCACCAGGTAGTGAGACTTTCAAGATTCTGTTGCAAGTTCAGCTCATAACGTTCAGCTCATTCAGCTGCTGTGTGTCGGACATTCTTCATAATAACAGAATCCTATCATTAGACAACCTTGTTAAATAGAATTTATCCATAGTGTTATTTAAAATAATGAAGAACCCTCCTCCAGTAAACATATTTCCAGACGCTGTTCTGGGAAACACCAACAGAACAAAATTTGCAGCTAACAACAATTTATTATTACCATTAGTCCATACTAATTATGAAAAACACTCCGGTTATTTCACGTCGTTATCAACCTGGAACAGTCTTCCCCTCAATGTTAAGCAGTCTTCATCATTAGCTATTTTTAAAAACGCTATATTCACTTTCCTGCTGGATACCTTAGAATTCTAAGATGTGTAATATTATCTGCACCTGTTCATATTCATGCACTCTTAATGGTGCCACAGCGACTCATCTTTTTCTTGCTTTTTTCGTTCCTCTGTTCGTTTCGTCAATATATTTGGGTTTTTTCTTTATTTTTTATACGTTCTAAGCAGCGTTTTGTTGTGCTTATGATTGTTAAAATTTGTTTTTTTAGTCTGTATTCCATTTTTTTGTATAACTTATTCCACGTTGCTGTCAGAGCTGCATTTTACTTGTGCATATTTATCACATTTTCTGGCAGGAGGTCCCCCTTCAGCCAAGTGCTCTGGGACCTCCTTCTGTATGTTTATGTAGTCATTTATGTTTTGTACGAAAGTAAAAATAAAGTGAAACTGAAGTTCATGGGATTACTATTTGAGCATATTTTGCTATAAACTGCACTGTCATCTGCAAATAATTTGATGTTTGACATGATTTCTTCTGGTAGGTTGTTAAAATAATGAACAACGAAGGCCCTAGAACACTTTCCTGTGCAACTCCAGATGTTAAGTGGCTTTAAATGTATCGTTACCTATGCCTTTGAGGCAATAGGAAATTTTAAAGCACCAACATTGTCAGAGAATGCATGTCCAAACACTATCTTAGAGTCTAGGTGTGTATTTGAATGTTACTCCACTGATATTCAGTTATTTTTGCCTAAAAATAGTGTCGTATTGCTTGTGTGGTCTCTTGCATATGAAACGGGCACACCGAACGTAGTAAAAACAAACAAATGGGCATTTATCTGCACCTTTTACAATGCAAGTCCGCCAGCTTAATCATACAAATCATAACATGCTGGTATATTGACATAGTGAGTCCAGTAGCTGAATCATACAAACAATACAATAGAATGCCAATATAACTTCCACAATGCAATGAATGACTTGCCATGGGAGGCAGTTCATGCGGACAATCCATGGAGTCACCCCACAGACACCTCGTCACACGGAGCTGTTGGCAGCCACCTTCAACGACAAAATTGAGAGTGCTGCTTCTCACGGCTTTATGCAATGCCTCCTAGAATAGACGCCTGTGATGTGAGCGTAAACGCTGGTGCCCAACTCTCTTCTCTTTTCTCCTCCTCCATTTTGCCAAAACGCTCTTTGTGGTGTTCGTTCCGAACCTCTCTGTCTTCAAGATCTAAGCGTCGTTAACTTGTACAAGTTGGGGGCCTAAAGAATGTTACATTGCCATGATACGCAATGCATAAGTCTAAGCTTGTCTGTAGCACTTTCCAGAGAATGCCCACGTGCATCCGAATTCTTGTCCCTCCATGACATTTGATGCGCAATGAAATCACCGCAAATGATTCGCGGAGCTGGCAACGATGACACAGATCTTCTGAAAACTTTTCTATGGAAGTTTTCTTGTGAGGAGACGCATACACAGATGCAATGCTTACTTTGTGGTTTCTTATCTGAACTCTGGTCGCTCAAACTTCTATAACATCTGTGCTCAAGTCGGTCACATTGAGGGTTACGTGTGGTATCTCTGAATATACATGGTGGCGCTCCCATTTGGAAAAGAAGTTACGGTGAGGTTCTTGTGGGTGACGTAATCAGTAATTAATCTTTGTCTCGGTAACCCGGCCTTTGACAGAGCCAAGAACGAAATGTCATATTCTCTCAAAAACAGGTTTCGTTCAGCCATGCAAAGAGTGATACCAACACAACTTCACAGCATTATGAAAAGCATTTTTCAGTGATGTAACGTGCACTGATGTTTCACCTTTGGCATTCTACTTCTGGTTGTGCCCGAAACAACTAAGCAGCACTGATCCCAGAGCCAGCATGGTCTGCGGGATGGTCTTCGCGTTACCTGGCGGCATTTTCGCGAGGTGAAAACGTAAAGCGGCAAACAGAACACGAACAATATCCTCAGTGTTGTGGACATTTTCCTTATTTCCCTTTTTCTTCTACTCATATTCTTGTCTCAGTACTCTGGCATAGAAGGTTGTGTAGAAATGTTCTGAGTAGTCTCAGGTGGCTTGGCTGCTCATCAGGTGGCCTGGCTACTCACCATCACCAAAGGCCGCCTTGATCTTCTCAATTGTTTTCACTTGGCTGTCACCCAGTTTCTGGCAAAATTTGATGCAGTAGCGCTGCTCCAGTTGCCCCGTAATTTTTTTTGCCGTGAAAAACCGACGAGAGCCCTACGCACTGTCTCACTAAAATGCTGCATCCCAGCGACTTACACTATCGGAAGGCGAGAAAAAATTCACACATGTGCACGAAAGTTCAAGGTCGGCTGATTCAAGCGTGCTTGTTTCAAATCCATCAGCTGTTCGCTAAAAAAATAATAATAAATAGTTATAATAATAAGGTCAGATAGTTTTCTAACAGACCTCTTAAAGCTTCAGTAATAGATGCTGAGAATTTAAATCCGACTGTTGGAACATATTTAACATTTTGATTTGTTTTTCCAGTACATATACGTAAGGTGCTGTATTCATGTCACCCACGCGTGCCTATGTCACAACACTCTTGCGTGAGTTTGTGTGTGTGATACCCATTCATACAGTAAAAAAATAAGAGCACAAGGTTGCCTATAGAAGTGCTATACACATTATAAAATTCTCCCACTGCTATAACTGTACAAAAGATATACATTCACTCTGGTTAATTGATATAAAAGCTATTTACATGCGAGGTATGATTTTTTAAACACTGGGTTTCATTGCATGCAGTGTTCATGTTATAGCTTTGTGCACTATTTTGTGTGCACACAACAACTGCACCTCAAGCTTCACAACCATTATGGCAAAGTGAATGTTGCACTTCAGCACTGCAGCAGACATCTTTGCCATTCATAGCACCTCTGGTCTACAAATCTCAAAGTTATTTTTTTATGCTCCTAGCACAGCATCTCTCCCCACATGCTTACGGGTGGGGTGGGGGGGTCAAGAAAGTTTATGTGAAGTGGGGTTGCCCACCTCACTGTCAGAACATGAAAGTGACTGTTTGAATTGCTAAACTTAGGAATTTAAAAAATTTATAGTGCAGTAAAGGAGACCATGCTGCCTGTTTATAGCAGAATTGTGATAATTCAGTCTGGTAATTTGTACTTTAGGTTAATTCAAGCAAAATACAATTCTTTGGCTGACCCTCTATTTTTTTGATGTATTTAAAAGCCTCTTATTTCAAACACCATCATTCAGTTGATTCATACTTTTTGCGGTATCATACCACAAAGTATCTGCTGCTTTCGGTCTACTATTTAAAAATTTGCATGCTTATGTAATCCTGACAGTCTAAAAATGAAAAATAAGCCCCTTAGGCCTTCGAGGAAAAAGACCTTGCTAGAAAACAAATGTTTGAAACTAAGCGCACACATGATAAATTGAGATGCTTCTCAGCTGGTATAGAGAGCTTTGTGCTGAAGGCACATATAGCAAAGAAGCAGTTGGCAATTAATGATTTCTTTAAGAGGTCTGAATAACAGTAAATGCCAATAAAGTTGTGGACCTTACACCTCTGCTTTCTGTTCATTGCATGCAGTTAGGCTTTACAATTGTTTAAAAATTTTTTAAATCTGAAAAAATTAATGCCTAATCATAATGTGTGATGTCACCTCACCCACAGTCATATACATGCGAACTTCTGATTATTCAAACGAAATTCAGAGGTCACTTCAAGTTTGAAGTCTTGACATATGCAGTGGCATTGCAATCCCCTGCGCCACTGGCTACAGATCCTGCTATGCTGCCAAGGTACCAGGCTATGCATCCATTCCAGGACACTACTTCGAGCCCGCCTCTCGGCTCAAGGTTTCCGAGCATACCCTCCTATGTGCCGTCTGCCTCAAAACAAAGTGGTAGCAAAGCAAGCACATAGCGCACCTCGGATGACCGTCCGCTCTGCTATCACTGCGGCGAAGCGGGTCACGTATACTGGAACTGTCAATACTGGCAACTAGGTCTCCGCGGCTTCCACCCTGATGCTCGATGCCCACACTACGGTGAGCGCCCCCGCGAAATCGAAACCTATCTCACGGGCCAGCGAACTCCTTCGACTATTTAGCACCACCAGTCGAAATCACCGTCACCTCACTGGTCTACGTCACCCAGTTTGCCCTCATCGTCTTCCGCTTCTTTCAGGAGACGGTCACCATGTCCCCGCAGGGGAAACTAAGAACGGCGACTTCTACGGGTGAAGTCGCGGTACGGCGAACTGTAAAAGACTCTCCTTTGACGCGACAACCCGACGAGGACCGTTCTGGTTTTGCAGTGTTCTCCAACAACAGAAAGATCCTTTCTGCCGAAATCGCCGTCTTCGTCGACAATTATGCTGTCAACACCCTCATCGACACCGGCGCCGACTATTCTGTAATGAGCGCCACACTGGCATCTGAACTAAGGAAGGTTACCACACCATGGCAACAAGGACCCCAGTTGCGCACAGCAGGTGGCCACCTGGTGATGCCTACTGGTATGTGCACGGCACGCATTCGTATACGTACGTCGACATTTGCGGGCTCTTTCCTCGTATTGTGCGAGTGCTCTCAGCCAATCATTCTAGGAATGGACTTCCTTCGTGAATACGGCGCCATCATCAACCTCTGTGAATTGCTTGTGTCGTTCAAGGATCCTTTTTGCGCAGCAATTGACAGTACACAATTCCGGAAAAGAGCGCTCCGTGTTACCGGCGATTCTCTGACTCTCCCACCTCGAAGCAGCATTTTTGTCAAAGTAGAATTGGGACAGGACATGTCTGATGTGGTAATTGCAAAAGCCAATTTGTCTGTCCTTATTTCACGACAAATCTCTGTTGCCCGAAGAATCATTCAGCCTAGCAACAGGCATGTTCACCTGCTGGTCACGAACTTCAGCGACGAATATCGCCCCTAACGAGACACACTGCCATTGCATATTTTGAACAACTTGCCGATGCTGAAGGTTCGTCCACGTTAGCTTCATTTTCATCGAGTGACCATCCTGACGAGGCCTTCGCGACCACTCTCGACGTAAATGAAAAACTACCTTCGGCTCAACGAGAAAGCCTTTTGTGTATACTCAGCTCATTTCAAGACTGCTTTGTCACTACGTCAAAGGTTAAACAGACACCACTTGCTCAGCATTGAATTATCATGCAACCAACCGAGAGACCCATCCGACAACATGTCTATAGGGTGTCGCAAAAAAAGCAAGACGCTATATGTAACCAAGTCCAGCAGATGCTTCAGGACGACGTCATCCGGCCATCGACCAGTGCCTGGGCTTCGCCAGTATTGATAGTAAAGAAGAAGGATGGTACGTTGCGCTTTTGCGTTGATTACCGTAAACTGAACAAGGTCACCAAAAAGGATGTTTATCCTCTACCCTGGACAGATGCCTCGTTGGACCGTATTTGCAACGCTAAATATTTTTCCTCCATGGATTTGTATAGCGGCTACTGGCAAATCGCAGTGGATGAGCGCGATCGCGAAAATACGGCTTTTATTACTCCAGACGGCCTGTACGAGTTTAAAGTGTTCCCTTTCAGTCTATGCTCAGCGCCAGCTACTTTCCAAAGAATGATGGATATGGTTCTCACGGGGCTCAAACGGCAATCATGTCTCGTTTACCTTGATGACGTCGTGGTCTTTGCAGACAGGTTTGAACAACTTGTCCAATGCCTTCAGGCAGTTCTTCAAGCTATCAGAACAGCGGGGCCGTCTCTCAAACCCGAGAAATGTCATTTTGGATGCGAAGAACTGAAGTTCTTTGGTCACGTTGTGAGCCATGCCGGCATTCGCCCAGATCCAGAGAAAGCCCGTGCCATTGCCGCCTTTCCTGTGCCCACAAATAAGCGCGACCTACGCCGATTTCTGGGGCTCTGTGCATATTACAAGCGCTTTGTCAAAAACTTTTTGAAGATTGCTGAACCCCTCAACAAGCTTACAAAAGATGGTGTCTCGTTTGTTTGGGGTCCCGATCAGTGTCATGCGTTCGACACCCTCCGAAACCCTCTCCAGGCTCCGCCTGTACTGGGTCATTTTGACGAAAGCGCCGACACAGAATTACACACTGACGCCAGCAACGTTGGACCAGGAGGGGTATTAGTTCAGTGGCATAATGGCGTAGAGCGCGTGATCGCTTATGCGAGCAGAACGTTATCCCCAGTGGAGAAAAACTATTCTGAAACCGAAAAGGAATGCCTCGCTGTTGTCTGGGCCAAAGCGAAGTTCCGCCCATACTTGTATGGTTGCCCATTCAGGGTAGTTAGCGACCACCATTCCCTTTGTTGGCTCACGAATCTCAAAGATCCCTCAGGTTCTCTAGTACGATGGAGCCTTTGTCTACAAGATTTGGATGTCACCATCGTCCACAAATCTGTGCGGAAACACACGGACGCTGACTGTCTTTCACGTGCACCGGTTGAAAATGCCAACACTGACCTTGAAGACGACGACACTTTTCTTTCTGCCGTATCAGCAACCAGCTTGGCTGAGCAACAGCGTCATGACTCGGAGCTCATTCCGCTCATTGACTACCTGGAAGGGCGCAATTCCCACCCTCCTTGAAGCTTTGCACGCTCGCTATCTTCCTTTTGTTTCCGCGATGGAGTGTTTATAAAAAGAACTTTCATTCTACACAAGCTATGTATCTGCTTGTTGTGCCAACTACGTTTCGTGGTGACATTTTACGTGTGTGTCAAGATGAGCCATCGTCTGGACACCTCGGCTATACACACAGGCTGCAACGGACTCAACGCTCCTGCTACTGGCCACATCTCACAAAGACTGAAGCACTACGTTCGCACATGTCGCATCTGTCAGCGACGAAAGATTCCACCTTTACGACCAGCGGGACTACTGCAATCCATAGGCCCACCAAAAGCTTCCTTTCGGCAGATTGGCATGGACTTGCTGGGGTCATTTCCCACGTCTTCATTTAGAAGCCGGTGGATTGTGGTCGCTACTGGCTACTTTTTTAAATTTTTTTATTTACTCATACTGTTGGCCTGTCGGCCGTTACAGGGCGGGTCAAAGCGGGACATTTGCATGGTCAACATCGTGCGACTTGAGAAGAGAAAAAATAAGAATTGATATTACATAAGAAAAAAAAACTCAAGCGTACATAAAAAAGAAAGAAACCATACTACATAAGAAACCGTACATAAGATACCACACACAAGAAAACATAAGCGTACATAAGCGAAATAGTTCCTGTATACATGATCAAATTATACGACATCATAAATGCACAGTTAACAAGCGATGTTAGAAAATATAACCGACCATTACCGACAAAAACACACAGCAGCACATGCAAAATAATCTGTACATACACTGATCAAACAATACAAAGCTAACAACACAATGCAACAACTGAACTCGGACAACCACTAAATAGACAGCATGCGTAAAGGCGTGCGTCTTTAATGACCTACTAGGTTATTTTCAAACTGTTCTACACTATTACATTCTCGCATTTGTAATGGCAATTGATTCCATTCTTTAATGGTTCTTGGGAAGAAAAAAAACGCGTAACTGTTAATGTGCATCTGAGGTATTTCAAAAGTACCATCTTTGATTCTTTGCAATGCTCTACCTTGTCGTGCTATCAAGTGCTGACTGCTATTGATGTTGAATTTGTTTTTAGACAGAAGGTAAAAAACTTTAGTCTTGCTATGTGCCTGCGTTCAGTAAGCGTGGGCAAGTTTAGGAAACCGAGCATTTCGGCGACGTAATCTGTACGAGAGTATCGTGCTAGAATAAACCTTGCTGCTCGTCGTTGAACTCTTTCCAGTCTATGAATTAACCTTGACGGATGAGGGCCCAGATTATACTGGCATACTCTAGCGTGGGCCGAACGTAGGTCAAATAAGCAGTTAGCTTTACTGACTGTGAGGCTAATTGCAGTTTCCGTCGCAAGAACCAGAGGTTCTTTTCCGCAGTTTCGCATATTTTGCCAACATGGTAAGACCAGCTTAAATTCGTGGATATATTTATGCCTAAGTATTTCAGCACGTCAACCGTAGAAAGTACCAAGGAATTCACTGTGTAATTAAAGTAGAAGATGTTATTTACTTTATTTGTTACTGCAATAAAACAGTTTTATTCTCATTTATTTTCATTTTCCATTTGTCGCACCACTCTTCTACTGTCCTAAGAGCGTCACTGAGTAACTCCTGATCAACCGGGCTATCAATTTCTTTGTACAATAGACAATCATCAGCGAAAAGCCGGTCAGTGATCCTTTTGTCAATTTCAGAGGCGATATCATTAATATAGACTAGGAATAGCACTGGGCCTAACACAGACCCCTGGGGAACACCTGACGTCACGTTCAACGGTTTTGATTTAATGTGTTTTACTTCTACGTACTGCGTTCTGCCCCGAAGGTACGCGGTTATCCATTTTACTATTTGTTCGTTTATTCCCATAACTGCCAGTTTCAGAAGCAGTTATGCATGTAACACTCTGTCGAATGCTATCGACAGATCAAGATAGATGGCATCTGTTTCTTTTTGTTTAACATCATGGCAAAGTCATTAATTGTTTCAAGAAGCTGTGTAGCTGTGGAAAGGCGCTGTTGGAATCCATGTTAGCTGGGAAAAAATTTGTTGTCATTTTCAATATACTTGTAAATTGACTTGGCTACAGTGTGTTCTAGGAGCTTGCAGCAAACGCAGGTCAGCGATGTTAGACGATAGTTTTCAATGAATTGCTTATCACCAGATTTGTGCACAGGTATAACCTTTGCCGTAAGCCAATCATGAGGGATTCGGCAATCTGCGAGTGGTGTGTCAAATATAATCTTTAAGGGTTCTGCTTAGCTTTCCTTCTTTTCCGAAACGGTACGAAATTTTTGATACAATGGAAGGTAATATTCTTGAAAGATTCCCACATGGCATTTACGTCACCTTGAGAATCAAAACTGTCCAGTGCAAATGACAAGTAGTCAATGATACTTGTGTCATCAGCCTCAAAAAAGTTGGGAACATTAGTAATGGCTTCTTTATGTTTTGACATTCTTTCATTATGTGTTATTTCGACAAAGACAGCTTCATGGTCTGAGATACCCTTATCAACTGACACTTGGAACTGCTCGAAGCGCCCGTCAAGGAATACCAGGTCCAAAATAGACGAACTTTCCCCCGATTTCTGCGTACTTTGGCGAACAACTTGTGAAAGGTCATAGGTGAATGCAGTGTCTAGGAGTAAATCGCAGTGTGCCTGTTCCCTACACTCTGCTGTGAACGTGTCCCAGTTAATTGCAGGTAAATTCAAGTCGCCGGTTAGGAGCAGCCGGCAGTTGCGTTTTTTGTTTGATTCTATGTAACTCTGTATCGACTCTAAGAAGGAGAGAGGTGAGTTTGGCGGTCTGTAAACGGCCCACCACTTAACACGCTACTGTGAAAAAAAGGCGCTCCCAAAAGCCACCATAGCAGACATCGCACAATTTTTCGTTAACAGAATCGTCTTACGTCACGGTGGGCCAGCTGTCGTCATAACTGATCGTGGGACAGCTTTCACCGCAGAAATGCTGCAAGAAATCTTGCGATTAAGTGGCACGGAACATTGTAAAACAGCGGCTCACTACCCGCAAGGAAACGGGCTGACTGAACGACTCAATAAAACAATTGCAGACATGCTGTCGATGTCTGTGGACCGATCACAAGAACTGGGACGCCATCGTTCTTTACATAACTTTTGCGTATAACACTGCTGTTCAAGAAAGTACCGGCTTCATGCCTTTTCGCTTAGTCCACGGTCGTGAGGTCACAACGATGCTCGACGGTCCTGCTCGACAATTTAGGAATATACCACACGGTTGCCACTAAATTCGCCCAGTGCACAGAAGAGGCCCGTCAACTTGCTCGTCATCGTATTCAATATCACCAAACCGAAGACGCGCACCACTACAATCTTCGTCATCGTGAAGTTATTTTCAGGCCATGTGATAAGGTATAGGTGTGGACCCCTATCTGACAGCGTGACCGTTCTGAAAAGCTTCTTCGCCGCTACTTCGGCCCTTACAACGTCATACGACGTCTCAGCGACGTTACTTAGGAGGTTCTCCCAGAAGACACTTCAAGACGTTCCCGTTGCCCCCCGCAAACTGAAGTCATTAAACGTTTCACGGCTCAAACCATACTTTTCGCGCTGTGAATCACCAGTGGATTGACTGACTTTATTGGTAACTTTGTGTCTTTCTTTTTGTTTAATCTTTTTCTTACATGCTTTCCTATTTTTCTTATTTCTCATTTGACTCTTGACTCCACAACCGACTACGTTATTCCGCCTTACACCATTCATTTTGCTTGCATAGTAATTTTCGTCTCATTTTTTTTTTCTTTTTTTTTTTTTTTTTTGCCTTCATATACAGCATCGAGACAATGCTTCTTGGGAGGGCTGTGGCTCATACTCGTTTTGGGCGGAGAAGAAGAAGAGAACATTTTTGTTGCTCTGAGTTCCATAGTTCCACAACTAAATTATTACCTTAACAAAGCTCGACTCGAGGCGTCACCGCTATGCATTTGGTGCAACGAAATTGAAACAATTGAACATTTATTTTTATGCTGTCATCATTATTCTTATCAGAGAAAAAGATTTTTAGTAGCCCCATTACAAAAGCTAGGAATACAAGTAAATCTACCAGTAATTTTATCACTTGGCGGAACTTCATTTGGTTACTTCCACAGGGATATATGCTCCCCTGTGTTTGATTACATCAACACAACTAAAAGATTACCGTGCTAGTGAACCCTAACCTTTTCAGATCTTTAGTTTATAATTCATAGCTATGTCTGTCAAAAGCAAGAGATGGCTTGACCGCTTGCTCAGCAAACATTTTTGTTTATTGGTAGTATTATTTCTAAACTACTTTTTCAGATTGGCTTCATTTTAATTTTAGTTTCATGTAAGTATCCTGCCGCCCGGTTCTTGGCCCATGCCCCTCTGTGGGTGAGCGCCATCCATCAGAGGTCATCAGCATGAGCTCTGGTTCAGGTGAACTCCTGGCTGTAGGTCTTGTTTTGCTCATGATAATATAATAATGCATCAGCTTGCTTGAACAGGCGTTCACCTGTAACACAATCAGCACCAGCAGATACGTATTTTGCGTATCACTTTTCAATGTCTGAGCACTGTACCAGCCCGTTCAAGTTAGCGTACTACTTAGAAGAATTTCTAGTCTGTCTATAAAGTAATTAAGACAACAATGATGCTAGGTAGAGTATAGAAAGACATTATTTAGTTTTTAGCTCTAGTGTTCTAATTATGACATAAATGGAAAGAGAAAACAGTTTTGTCACTAGTGTCTACTGAAGCCACTTCCTTCAAATTACACGTCCGATGCTCTACTTATTTAGTTACAATAGCGGTAATTCTGCGACCACTTTGTTGGGTATTTCTGTGCTTGTAATCTGGCGATTTAGCCTGCACCTGTCGTAGGCAATTCAGCGACAATGAAATACTTCTTTCTTGCCAGCTGGAGTTACATAGCGAGTGAGCATTTACGAGCTGGGCATTAAGTCCTAAAACAGCACAAGCAATGCAAGAACAAAAGAAGACAGGTCTGTCTGGACGAGGCCTTTGCTATGAAAGAACAAAGAGAGGCAAATGGGGCAGAGCTTTTTTTTTTTTTTTTTTGAGACACAAACTAAAGAACAGAGGAGACAGCAGCGCTTGCATTTGTATTCTCTCTTCCTGGTTACATGTGAGGGTTTATTTATCTATCAGCTGCCAGCTCGTGAAGGTCACGTGCTACATCATGGCGCTTGACCGAAAAAAGTGTTTCACACTCGCTGTTGTGGCTGTGATTGGCACCTCTGAATTCTTAGGGTCAGTTTTATGCATCTTTTTCTTTTGTGCAATGATCGAAGTGTTGCCCGTAATATGGATTTTGAGGTGAAATGTGCAATCTTGTTCTTCTACAACGCAAGTAGGCTGTATGTTGCATTTAAAATAGGGGTTTTGTAGCACAAGTTACAGTCTAGATTTCGAGGGTCACTAAAACAAGTCTCATGGTGATTTTAATTTTCTGAAAACAGTTTCTTTCTATGTGACTGACCCTGCTTTGCATGCAGGTTCTGGTGGGGCCTCACAGCTTCACTATGAAGTGTCCTCATTCCTCAGCTTCATCAGGCATGAAGTTGAAAGGTATGACTTTGTCGTAATATTGGCTGCAGAATGTTGCAGACTTTAAGAAAAGCTTGTTGTTGTGAAAGTCATGCTAAGAGCAATTACTGCTTGCAGTGTGATCACAGTATTACAATGCAAATAAGTATCATATTCAAGCTTGCCGAATCACTTGTAGGTTTGAAGGGCCTGTTCCCTCCATCACTTTGCCATGTAATTTATGCTTCACTGATTTATGCTCCTGATTCCGACCTCACTTTTTTATGTGCTTGAGTGCTCGCTAGCCTCCTATGTCCATGGATCTGTAAATAAGTTCCGATACTGAGATTCGTAACTAAGCAAGTTGATGGTTCTGAAACAGGTGGACACATACTGACATGTCAAGTTAGCTATTACGAATGCTTTCGTAAACACCCTAGGTTTAATGCAACGCAGAGACAAATGTATGCACTGCCATCGGTTCGCAATGGACGAAACACAATTGCGCTTCCTCTAAAGCTTCACGATACTGTGGGTGCAATGGCCACAAGGCTCAACAAGCAACACTGTGCACTGTGTTAGAGAGAACTGAGCCTAGTGTCATATTTGATTGCTGCAACTGCTTGCTGTATTTAGAGCGCTTTCCACACATGGAATCGCTCTGTGGCGTGCTTCTTTTTTCTTTCTCTGATGAAAGCTCACTGTGCCAAAACAGTTTCTATCAACTCAAGTACCTTATGGTGCACTCAAGTCCCGCATTGTGAATGAGTTTGCAGATGGCTGATGGCATGGAACTGATGAGCAGACTAAGAAAAGCCATCACCTGCAATTATATTGGGCTGAATTAGCTGATTGCACTTACTACAAAGCTAGAAAATGTAATTTTTACTGTGAAAAAAATGTTTGGTAGGTCGAGAAAATAACGCAAAAGTGAAGGCAGGTGGAGATACCACCCAAATTTCCTGTGTAAAACCACCATGAATTTACAAATTTGGGTGCCTGCTTGGGTCAATTGTTTACTGCTATAAATTGACTAAATTGAATTTGAAAAACTCAAGGACGGAAGTCACCAAGTGTCGTGTTGTAGTTTGAAGGCTCCACAATTTTTCAAATACAGGGAACTACTACTGTGACATTATACTGATGTTTCAGCATGAAAGTTGAAATTTTGAACTTTGGCTATCCTGTTATTCCTCATTAATCAACAGTACTAATTGATTTATCTGAAAGAATACTGGAACTGCCTAATTTTATGAATTGTTTATTTTTAGAGTTCTTATCATGAAAGTTTAAATATAATTTCATGCAGAATCTGCAGAAATTCCCAGATCTCTGATTTCGTTGCACAGCTGTATAGGTTGTAGCAGCCTGTCGTTGATTTGTGCGATTTGCACAATAACTTTTCACGGTATTGGCCTTTTGGTACAATTGGTGATTAGTAAAGTATGGAAATAAATGAGGAGGATAGTTGCAAGATATGACATAATAGTCATCCGTCTACAATTACAACACAATCAGTTGTTGGTTGTCAACAGTAACCAGTCTCTTTCTGACATTGGGACAGTTGGACATCACAAGAACATGGGCATAATAAAGAGGTGCTGAAGAAGGCTTCCTCTTCTTTTGTGCACTGTTCATATTTTCGGATGGTTGATAATACAGATGGTTGATAGTGATTTACATTTTGGGGGAAAATCTTTCGACCTAGACAAGTGCAATACTTTATTTAACCTGTCAAGCTCTGTTGTGCAACGGTTTCAGGGTTGCAGACAGTGCATCTACAAAGATGGTTGATAGGCCATACCACAATCGGGATACGGAGTGGCTTGATTCGCGCGAACTGTGTTTCTGCCTCCTGGATGAGCTGAGGCTGACGTTGCGCCTCACTGGTCGCTTCTCGGACATTCCAGTGGACAAAAACGTGAGTGCAACTTCACTTCTATTATTTTTGCAGTCGTGTTTGGACGATTGCTGCACACACTTGTGTGGAATACATGCAAGTCTGACTCAAGCCCTCCGCGATTTCATGTGCAGAATTTAAAAAAGTCAAACTGAAAAGAAGGGACGCCAATTCTCACTGCTAGTTTTGCTCCACTGTTTGTGACCCCTCTCTCAGCTATCATGCTGGCATTCATTTCACTTCCCTACCCACCGATTTGCCTTCTGTCAAACTTTTTATATCATTGTTTATCTTGAGTACACTCAAATCTTGATATAACAAGCACAGATATAACGAATTATTGGTTATTAAGAAGCATATGAAAAATGGTCTTGCAATAGACACAGTATTAGAAAAATATACCTTTATAGTAAATTTTCGAATATAACGAACCTTTTTTTGTGTAACATGCAACTTTGTTTAAGGAGGTTTGAGTGTATTTCACCCCTGTACCTCTAGCACAGCTGCAGCTTTTTTTTTTTTTTTTTATCTCTTTCTTTTGGCCAACAAAGCAGCTCACAAGGGTAAGGTTCATTTGACGACAATGTTTATACATAGAGTATTTCAGCACATTAAAGCAAAACTCATAAACATCGCCCCCTGCAAGAATGTCCCAGCAAAACAAGATATATTCCAGTTAAACATGGCGTCTTTAGTGCAGCAAAGCTCTCTGTAATGTTTTGGAAACGATGCTACAATGAAAAAATGTGTGATCAGATGCCGGAAAAGCTTCAGTGGGATCCTTAAAGGGGCCCTGCAACACTTTTTGAGCATGGTCAGAAAACGCTGCTGATCGGTAGTAGAGACTCCCTACAACACGCGAGCCAAATGCTATAGCACGGCATGTGGCCTGGAATTCTCAATAAATTATCAAGTTCAGCTAAAAATTGCTCTTTCCTGACAAATCACGGAGTATGCCCAAAAATCAAATGTAGACTACCCATCTATCAGCCATTGGCTGATTTGAAGATGGCGCACTCGGTTGTTACAGAAATTGCCGCAAGAGGTCGTCACTTGTCCATGCGTGTGCGATTGCACGAAAAATCCGTGCATTAAGTGAAAAAAGAAAAAGTGCTCAAGGTCATGAGACGAACGTGATGTTTTTGTTTGCCCGTCCCATCCCTCCGTGCTTAGCTTCCAGCGCTTTCGTCGGAACGAAAGCAGAGAGAATGTGATTGCAGCGTTTGAAAAATATTTGTAACTCTGCTCATACTGGACAGATTCTTAAAATTTTTGCAACATAGTATTAGTGCGGCAATACGTTTTTCCAGTGAATTAATTTCATTGTTACTCAAAAAAGTGTTTCATGGCCCTTTTAAATTTCTTGAGTATTCATAAATCCTTGTCTTTGAAAGCTGTATGCACGGAGCTGTACTCTCTGGGCCCAATCAGATGTGTGTCTCATACAGGATTCCTTTTATTTCTCATTTGTTTGGAAACAGCACTGCCGCTCCAGCGACAACCGCCGTTTTCACATTGCGCTCGAGTTGTGGTGGACTGCGCTTCGTGTGACAGACATCGTCATGTCCTCCCACTTGCTCAGAGGTAAGCCTAACAATTTTTGGCACCCTTGTGCTCGTCGACAGTTTCTCAATTAAAGTGTAGGCTCTATCACTGTAGGCGCTGAGATCTCATTCTGCGATCTGGGTGGCTTTGGACAGAACGCCGTCTTCGCTCAAGTGGCTGTGCTCTTCTTGGCGGACCTCTGCTGTCTGTCATCTCGTTTTTTCCAGGTTGGTGCTGTCAAAGCTCCCATTGACAAAAATTTGTAAGCCTTGCACACTAGCTAATTTCCACCTGACAAGAATAGTTCAGTGACTGAAGTTCTCTACTTTTTCCTTTTGCTGCAGACCATTGTTGTTATTATTTTCATTTGAAGTCATAGATTTTATTAGTTAGAATGAGAGTAATGCTTTGACATAGTCATAAACATAGTGATTAGCACTTAAAAGTACTATTAAACAGGAGGAATTTTAGAGGCTTGGTTTTCTTTGTTGGACACAATATTGATGACAACTAGCAATTGACAATGCCAAGGAAAGTATATAAGGGACATTATTTATAGTAATTACTAGATAAATATGAAATAAGTTAAGTTGGCAGAAAGATAACTTGCCACAATCAGGTTTGGTCCCTGGCAGGAGCAAGTTTTCTTTTCGTCCGTTTTGCGTTCTTCACATTTACGTCATGATTACCACTAATAACGTCCCTTATACTTTCCTTCACATCACTGTCTGCTAGTTCTCATTAATACTCTAAAACATCCAAGTTTAAATTAAGGCTCGGGACTGTTTTCGCAGCATACAACTGTGAAATCCGCACATAAAACGTGCTATTAGTACTTATGATCGACTTCTGACGGACAGCGTGGGTTAGAGATTATTGAAAGATGCTTTCATCCTGTGCTAGACCTAAGATAGACATGATGATGATTGTGATGATGAACTGAAAGATGCATGCAACTGCATTAGTACTTACTTGTGACTCCAGCTCTAATGAAAGGATTGCTAGCTTTTCTGCTGAAGTTTACGAACTGCTAGATCTGAAAAAAATCTGAATGTCTCTGAGGACATGGATTGCAGCCTGTCATTTTGATTACAAGTATATACTGGTAGAACATGCTAATACACAAAAGTGATACTGTGCCGTTTCACTAGCTATGGTCACAAACAGTTCGAAAATGCGCATTCTCAGATCTTATTGCTAACTTTTGTGGTCCAGTGTAAGTTATTCACAGCTTGCTTCATTAGTGGGGCTGTCCATTGTGGTGGTGGAGCTATTATGGTGCTCGGCTGCTGACCCTAAGGTCGCGGCCTCGATCCCAGCCACAGCGCTTGCATTTCTATGGAGGTGAAATGCTAGAGGCCAGCGAACTGTGCGATGTAAGTGCACATGAAATAACACCGGATGGTCAAAATTCCCAAAGCCCTCTACTATGGCGCTCCTCCATCGTTAGGACCTCATAATCATGTTGCAGTTTTGGCATTTGAAACTCTGCATGATAATAATAATAATAATATTATTATTATTATTATTATTATTAATATTATTATTATTATTATCAATAATGCAGCAGCACTGCATGGCACACAACTCATAAATTCATGAGCCATGGGGTCAGACAACATCAGTTAACCTTTAAAGAGCTTGGAATTGTGAAATTGCTAGACAAATGTCTTGCCTTTCATACTGAGCTGCAAAAACATGTAAGCACTGTGGCACTGATGGTCATTTCTAGTAGTAGTTGTTCTTTTTTTTACAAAGCACGTCAGAATACAGAAGCAGAAGTTTTTTTAACAGTAAAAATGTAGGTTGCTTTGCTTGTTTGATTTTATTTTCATTATAAGCCTTCTTTTACTGCTCTTCTTTCACCTCTAGTAATCAGCGATTGTGGCCTTCAGTCGCTTTCTGAAAATTTTCTTCAGATACTTATGAAATCTGACATGTGCTATTACTCTTCAAATTTTTTATATATTGCAGGCTTACATTTGATTGAGTGCGAACCCCTACATTGTTTTTCTGTCAAATCTGAGCTAAATGGATGAGAAGTGGGCGCTATGAATAACCTTAACTTCACCTAAGCCTATGCTCAGGGTTTGTACAGGTACTTGAAATTCTTGAAAACCCTTGAATTTGAAAAATGCAATTTTAAGGTTCTTGAAAGTCTTGGAATTTTTTTTCATCCTTGAAAATCCTTGAATTTCGTGAGCAGTACACTCTCATATCGACATCGCAAACCCTTAATGTGGTAAGTCGGTGTGTCAACCGATCAAACTCCCCATTTCCGAAGCAGTAATGCGGCATGGGCGCACATACTGGTCCCATTTTGCAAAAGTGCATGTGATAAAGGAAAAGTTTGCTTCACGACTAAGGTGAAGCAGTGAATGTGATAGCAAAAAATTAGAATGTCATACAAAGAAGGGCAAGCAACTGCATACATGCTACGCGCCGCTCAAGCACAAAGGACACACGAAAAGAAAGCGCTCAGGATGAGTGCTGATGAACAACTGTCACAGCTCGACATTGGAAGCGTGCTACTTAAACACCAAGGAGGATGCTAGAAAGAAATATACATGTATACACAGGAAGGAGGCAAATTAACCACTGTCACAGTTGTTACTTCTTAGTGTTTCAGCAGTGTGCTGCAAGTGTCAACTGCACAAGCCACCGTTCCTAATGGAGCGATGCCATCCAATTTAGAGGCTATAGCAAGCGGCGTGTGGGTTTCCTCTGTATGCAAAGACACTCCACATGAATGGTCGGACTTAGAAAACATTTAGAATATATTTCAAGTCACTTCTTAAGTGTACATAAATGCTCATTCTCTCATTCGAGGCACATTGTGAGCGCGTCCCACATTGATGTAGCTCTATAGCAAGGGCAATGAAAGTTGTAGTGACGTCATATCAGATTTGTAGTGAGGTTAGTGACCTCCGGACTTACCAGCAAAGCATCGCGGCTGCTGCAGCTAGCGGCGCACTTGTTTCAGGTGCTTGTGTCTCACATGTGTGCGAGAGCAGACGATACTCAGCACGACGTGTGCAAAGCTTTGTGATCACGTGACTAAGTCAGCTACACTGCTATGTACCTGCCCTACTCGGTGTTCACAAACAGAAACTGAAAATTATCCATATCAATAAGGTGATAAATTATATAGCAAGAATGAAAGAATCTTGGTGCATGTATCAGGCTTGGAGCTATAAGAAACGCTTGCAGCAAAAAGTGCGCTAGCCACAAACATTGTGGCACCACCCCTTTAAGGCCTGGCTTCACATATGCGAAAGCCTGTCAGCACGTAACTTTCTGACATGGCATCGTACTCTCTCCCTCTGGAGAGTGATGGAGAGGTTGCGAGAAGTTATTAAGACTAGATTTTATTTTGTTACAATCGTGATATTCATATATTTATTGTAAGTGCGATAAAATTGGTCATTCTTGAAAATTTTAGAATGAAAAATGTTAACTTAGCATGCCGCTTTTGGTCCCTGAAAAACTTGCAACAGGTCCTGGAAAATCCTTGAATATCCTTGAATTTTCACTTTGGAAACCTGCACGACCCCTGTACGCTTCATTGTCGTTATATTTCAATGGGGTTGAAAGGCATATATAGTACATGTACTTGTGAAACTGACGATAATTCACAAAATACACAGCGGTAATTTAAAGGGCTGCACCAACATCTAGGCAATACTGATTAGGCTTCTTCTCTATTTCATTTTCTATACTGTGAAGTCCCGAGCATGGGACCCCCTCCATTTTTCAGGAGATTTGAGATATGCGCCAATGGAATATCTGCACACACTGGACAGTGAGCAAGCGCTCCCTGTCCGCTCCTGTCATTTTCACTGTTTCTATTCAGTGTGTTTGTTTGTCTAACGAAGGCAAACAAAAGCTGTGAATGTAAGCGTATTCAAGAAATCGTTTCAGTTGAAACGCGGGTTTTTATTCCTTAATTCTTAGCAGCTATTCTGCTGCCGTCTTGAATATTGATGGTCGAGCGAGCAAGCCCCCTCCTCCCCTCCGCTTAATCATTGGATTATCCTTCACCGTAGAAAGGGGGGTGGATGGTTGCTAGGGATTTAACGTTAAGGAAGTAAGCTTATTTTTTGTCATGCTCATTTGTTGCTACTTAGCAGGTTCTGTCTGTCATGCTAATCTGAGCGCAAGCTCCCTCCCATGAACATGCTCTTTGTGCAGAGCCGAGGTGTTGTGCCGCAGGAGAGTGAAAGAGCGTTTCCTTGCACGTGCGTGCATGATGCCTGGGCCATGGCAGCTGATCTCATTGGTCGGAGGCACGAACACTTTGTCGAAGAGGTGCGCCCTCCCCATCACTCTTTCTCACCTTTGACTAGGTTGTGATGACAAGAATGTGTGTAATCGCAGTCGATGAACCATCTGATACGTCTGACGGATAGTTCCAGTATCATTCAATAAAACTGGGTATTCTATCTAATATATACTTTTAAAATGCCCTGTGGCATATAGCACAAACTTTTTGAAGAGGTGGGTGCTGCCTACAATGCAAACCAAAATATAATCACATTGACGAAATTTCACCGATCAGTTTTCAAGTGACTTACTCTAGTACGCATATTGCAACACACAACACGAGGCCAATGATTTCACAGAGTACGTCCACTTCAAACAATAAAGGTGGCTTTTAGGTGAATGCTGTAAAATTAGCCGTAAGTGTACAGCGTTGCTCTGGTTAGATGTATAAAGGGGGCACTTTTTGAACATGGTGAGAAGACTCAAACAATTGGTGGTTGAGGTTTCTAAGGAAACGTGAGCCAAACATCATAGCTTAGCACGCAGCTTGAAATTCACATTTATGTCTCAATGTCACCTAGACATCACTCCCTCTTCTCTCTACAAACAATGTCATATGCCCACACTACTGCGCCATGTACCCAAGTCCACAGCCATTAGCTGATTTTAGCATCATGAGCGGCATAGTTAATAGAGCTGCCACAAGATCCCACCTCATGTTCACGCACAGGCTTGCGGTCATACTGAAAGTAAGCTGCATGTTCAAAGAAAGAGAATGCAGAAGTGCTCTCAAGTTCATGATGCACGCTGACAGAGGGACCCATTTTTTAACCCATTGTCGTCCCCCTCATTGCGTAGCTCTCAGCACGCTCGCTGGGAGAAAACGAGAGAAAAAAGCTCTTGAAGCGTGCAATAAATCTCTGTGATTCGGCTCGTACTTGATGATTTATAAAAATATTTTCACGGTGAAAATCACAAAATGTCATGCGCCGATAGTATTCTTTTATAACTAGGAAAAGTGTTGCTGGGCCTCTGTAATGGAACGCCTTTTTATGATGCATTTTCTGAAGCACTAGTACATATTGCCAAAAAGTTTGAGAATGTGTATCTCCAACTGTCTTCACCCTCCAGGTTCACTTATGCAGACCACAGTTATAGAGTCACTGGCTATATTGCAGTAGGTGTTGTAAAGTTGGCACTGCAAAAAGTTTAATTAACAGTACTTTGTTAATTAGTAGATATGTCAGTAAGTCAAAGTGAAGTAGCCAATGGGAAGCAGCTTTTACATTGAAACTGATATGTGGATTAACCCCCACAGCTCTTGATTACAGCCTTCACACGCATGTCCAGAAGTGCGCTCAGCATGTTCTACAGAAGACCACAAGCATTTCTATTAGCCTGATTATGCACCTTATTCGGTGTAGCAGCTTGCAACTTTATCCATCCTTACTGAAAAAAATATTTTTCAACAACCAAGTCGAAAGTGTTGCTCTTCACCACTCATCACACAGAAGACATGTGATAGGCTCTGTATTAGTTTTCTTGAGGCATTCTGTAAGTTGTGTGCACTTCGTTGTAGTTGTAATCTTTCTGGTGTAAATGAGTATAGTCTGCAGGAACACGAAGCCCTAGTTTTAGTCTACAGGTATTCAGTGTTCTGTCAGTTTAGCATTCTCAATTTCTTCTACCATTTTCCTGCTCAATTATTTACTTTTATAATCAAACACCTTTATAAGAGACGCTGATGTAAGAGACAAATGGATATAAGAGACACTAGTATGCCTTCGTTAAAGTATGGGGGATAGGAAAATGCGTACGAGGTCCCCTGCTTATAAGAGACATCTCGTATAAGCAAAAAAAAAAAAAGAATCACTGCCCGGAGCATGCCTCTTATAAAGGGGTTTAACTGTACTTGCTTTTAACATGCTTTTTCCTTTTTCAGGCATTTTGGACTTATGTGAGCTTTGTGCTTGAAGTAGTCTGTCCACAGTCCAGCAGGGACCTTGAACTAGACCTCAGTAAGTGAAGCATTCTGAAACTTTCAAAACAGCTTAAAGGGACACTAAAGGCAACTATTATGTCGACGTTGCTTATTGACATAGCCATCCAGAAACATTATAGTGTTACTTTTGTGCCAAGGAAGGGCTTATTTTGAAATAAAATCATGTTTTAGTGGTCCGCATCGGATTAGCGCACTTCAAGTTACTTGCCTCAAGAAGCGGGCCGGCCCACGTCACTGTTGCCATGCACAACGTTGCCCGGCTTTACTGCGCGGTCACCGACACTAGAAGACAGAACGAAAGCAGCAGGAACCACAGCAGAAACATGGCCATCGATCAATTTCCTGCTTTAGCTCCGAGGTGGCAGACGTGTTTTTGGTTCAACTGTGCCCCGCTAGATAGCACGACCTGTCCCATGTAACCATGCGAAAATTGAATTTTCTAACTACTCGTGCCATTCCCCACAGTCCCGCGATTATTTTTTTCATGAATCAAACAGAAATGAACAAGCAGCATTTTATTGTCTCTTGATGCATACAAGGTTCTTTATTTGGTGCAGCTAGATCGATTAGTGATTAATTGTTGGCGGTTCGTTTGACGTCATCGAGATCATTTTAAAAATGTCCTAATGAGGCGCATGTATTCTTGTGCATTTACCTTAATTTCTCGGTAAGTAGGGCACTGCTGTTGATAATATTGCTACGTAGGTGTTGGTGCCAGTATCAACTAAAGGACGCTTCTAGCCATAGAAGAGGTTGGAGTGTCTCGGGCTCAGAAACGATTGACGATTGTGTTGCACTTGCCTTAGGGGGTCTGCAACTTAAATTGCAACTCTATGCGTATCATTTTGGTGGAAGTGCTGCTGGGTATGTCTCTACGGAAGTCGTAGCTGGATCTCCGCAGCGGACGTCACATCAGTTCTGCTGCTATGGCTAACGGCAGTGTACCAGCCGCTCAGGCACTAGTGCAATACCTGATGCCTCCGCTACGTGACCCGGGAGTCTTCACAGGCACGGCAAGGTCGACGTCGATGAGTGGCTGTCGATGTACCAGCGCATCGCCAACTGTTACAGGTGGGACCCAACGCTTATGCTGGCGAACGTAATATTTTACCTCGGCGACACGGCTAAGGCGTTGTTTGAGACGCACGAAGCCGAACTCGCAAGTTGGGACATCTGTAAAGAAAAGTTACGAGATCTTTTTGGGAAACTTATCGGATGCCAAGTGAAGCCCGGAAGGAGCTCGCGTCCCATGCCCAGACGTCCACCGAATCGTACATTCGCTACGTTCAGGATGTCCTGGCACTTTGCCGAAAAGCCAATGAGTACATGTTGGATGCAGATAGGGTCGGACACATCATGAAGGGCATCGCCGAAGAAGCGTTCAACTTCTTGTTATGTAAGAGCTGTACAACAGTTGACTACGTCATCAAAGAGTGCCACATCTTTGAGCAAGCAAAAGGCAAGCGCATCGTGCAACGCTTCGACCGGCTTCCTAATACGGCTCCAGCCTTGTCCTGTAACGAACCAGCGTCGCTGCATGAACCAGCATCACCAAGTTTGACGCAAGCCATAGGTCGCTAACTTGGGGCTATGGCTCTGAACTCTCGTGGTCCCCACATGCATGACAATCTGGCAATATTGCTCATTCAAGCTGTTGTTCGCCAAGAAATCACGAATATGGACATACCATCCGCCGGTAGCCCATGTCCCACCTCAACCGCCCCGATTATTGCCTCTGCTATGCCCCGACAGTATTCCACAAACCGGTCCCGAAACCCATCTGAGTGGCGAACGCCGGATGACAGACCAATCTGTTTCGTGTGCTCCCGGATCGGCCATATCTCCTGCCACTGACGTAGCCGCTGAAATTCATCGCCTCGACCATATACTGACCGTCGTTATGAACACTCAGCTCGTCCTCTGTCGCCACACGCCGAATCATCCTACGCTGACCCTGCTGCTCCTCCCCGGTTCGTCACTAGCCGTTCATCCTCTCCGCAGCGCCGTCAGTCCTGTTCGCCTATATCTCAGCGATCCCCGTCCTCATCCTACCCAGGGCGTTCCTCGAGAAACTAACCAATGCAGCCCCGGGAGGTGAGGCTGGGTTGACGACACTCACTGCAAAATCTCTATTGACCCTCGCCGATGAACTAAACTTGATCGAAGTTTTTGTTGATCATGTGCCCGTTAAAGCCCTTATTGATACTGGAGCTCAGGTGTCGTTCATGCACTCTGACCTTCGTAGCCGTCTTCGCAAAGTGCTAACGCCCGCCGAATCGCCTGTCCTACGAGTAGCCAACGGCAGCACAACTGCCGTCATAGGAATGTGCACCGCCCGTGTTACCATCGCCGACCACTCAACGTTAGATCTGTTCACTGTACTTGCGGAGTGGCGTCACGATGGGATTCTCAGAATATACTTTTTGACTGTTCATTTCGCGCTTATCGACTGTTCAACCGGGATTCTTAGGCTTGAGCTACCCCAGTGCTGTGCCGACGCCTGCGCAGATGTCCAGCCCTGACTTCGCTCCACTGATTTTGTTCGGCTGTAACCTGGCGCTGCGACTTATGTCCCCATGTCGCCTTGCCCACCACTTCAGAATGGTTATACGCCGTATCTCCACTTTATGCCATCACGCGAGAACGTCAAATAGTTTCTCTTTAGCTCCATCATTACGCTCACCAACAACCGCGCTTGGCTTCCTCTCCTGAACTTTGGCTCGCCACCAAAAGCTCTTCCTGAGGGCGTATCTCCTGCTGTGTTGTTCCCTTTGGACGACTCTGGAGTATGTGAACTTAGCCATGAACAACCATGAGTGTTTGCTCAACCTTCAGCTCCGACGACGCCATCTAATGAGAAGTTCAACAAAATGATAGCTCTTGACCTACGACCTTCTTACGCTGACGCCCTCCGTCGCGTTTTGATCACTTACGAATACGTATTTGATTTCGACAACCGCCCGTTAGGTCGAACCCACATCATTACTCATCTGATCCACACTGGCGATACTCCAACCATCCATAGGTGTCTTTATCATGTGTCGGCAGCAGAACGTCACGTTATACAAACTGAGGTCAAGAAAATGCTGTCTAAGGATCTTATCCAGCTCTCTTTCAGTCCATGGGCATCCCCTGTTGTTTTAGTAAAAAAGAAGGACAATACTTGGAGGTTCTGCATTGATTATTGTCATCTGAACAAGATCACGAAAAAGGACGTTTACCCGCTTCCGCGTATTGATAATGCACTACACTGCTTACACAGTGCCAGTTATTTCTGTTCGATCGATTTACGTTCTGGCTACTGGGAAATCGCAGTCTATTACAGAGACCCCGAGAAAACAGCGTTTGTCACTCCAGACTGTCTCTACCAATTCAAAGTGATGCCTTTCGGACTATGTAATGCTCCGGCGACCTTCGAAAGCATGATGGACTCTCTTCTACGTGGTTTTAAATGGTCCACATGCTTGTGTTATCTCGAGGACATTATTGTTTTTTCACTGACCTTTGACAGCCACCTCTACCAGCTCTTGGCCATCTTTGACGTCTTCCGATAAGCAGGCCTACAGCTGAATTCTGCGAAATGTCATTTCGGCCGTTGTCAGCTTTGCGTCCTCGGTCGCCTGGTGGATGCTACTGGCTTACAGCCTGATCCCGAAAAAGTGCGTGCAGTCCGCGAGTTTCTAACTCCTCCTACCGCTTCTCATGTCCGAAGTTTCCTGGAGCTGTATTCCTATTTCAGACAATTTATTGAGAACTTCGCCGAAATCTCTAGTCCTCTCACTGATATTCTCAAAAAAGACGACCCTTTCTGCTGGGGACCTGAGTAAGCTCAGGCATTTTCCACGCTTACAAGTCGCCTTGTGAATCCGCCAGTTCTGGGTCATTTTGACCCATCTGTGTGCGCGGAAGTTCCTACGGATGCAAGTGGCCATGGTATTGGTGCTATTTTGTCCTAGAGATAAGAAGAGCTCAATTGTGTAATCGCTTGTGCTAGCATCCTTCTTTCAGCCTCAGAGCGCAATTACTCGATCACAGAACGTGAATTTCTAGCCCATGTGCAATAACCAAGTTTCGCCCATATTTGTTTGGACGACATTTCACCATGGTAACAGACCATGACGCCTTATGTTGGCTCTACTCACTTAAAGATTCTACGGGACGCCTCGGTCGCTGGGCTTTACGCCTCCAAGAATACACATTTTTTGTGTCCTACAAGTTTGGACGGCTACACAAGGATGTCGATTGCCTCTCCCGCTATCCCGTCAACACCATCTGACACCGCCGAAACTTATTCAGATACCTGTGTTTTTTTGCTCAGAGATTTCGTACACATACCGACAAGCAGTGCCACGACCCATGTTTGCGATCCCTTATACAACGCCTCACTTCAACACTACGGGACGGCTTCCTCTATATATTAGTTCTGCATGATGGTACTTTATATCGATGCAATAGAACACCACTTGGCGCTGAACTGCTTCTCGTTGTTCCTCATCATTTATGACTGACTATCCTCTTGCAATTACACGATGCTCCCACCGCTGGGAGCATCGTCGCTTCCTGCGGCTCTGCCAATGTCACAAAAAACCTTCTCTTTCTCCTGCTGAGTACCTTGAGCCCATACCTATCCCCACTGAACCCTTCTTTCATGTTGGCCTGGACTCCCTTGGTCCTTTCCCGGCGTCGTCTGCGGGAAACAAGTGGGTGGCCATAGCGACTGATTATACGACATGTTATGCCATTACGGGAGCCCTTCCTACCAGCTGTGCAACCGATGTCGCTGACTTTCTTCTCCATCAAGCCATCTTACACAATGGTGCCCTGCGTCAGCTACTGACTGATCAAGGTCGATGTTTCCTTTCGAAAATTGTCGATGACCTTCTCTGCTCTTGTGCAACGTCTCACAAGTTCAGCACCACTTAACATCTGCAAACAAACTGACTTACTGAGCGCTTGAACCGTACACTCACGGACATGTTGTCCATGTACGTGTCTGAGGACCACCTGGATTGGGACTGCACGTTACTATTCCTGACGTGTGTCTACAATTCGTCGCGTCACGACATTACTGGTTATTCTCCGTTTAATTTTTTTTATGGCTGTGACCCGCTCTTGCCTCCCGACTCACTACTTCCTTCCGAGGCAAATTCAACCACATACTATGCTCACGACGCCATCGTTCACGCGGCTATAGCTCGTCGTGTTGCCCGTGGTCGACTCTTGGCATCTCAGGCCAACCAAAAACGCCATTACGACAGTCACCACCGCGACATGAGTTTCAACCCCAGCTCCCTGGTCTTGCTCTGGCTGCCTTTGCATCACGTTTGCTGGAGTGAAACACCTGCCGCGCCACGTCGGGCCTTACCGAGTTCTTCGCCGAGTTACCGAAGTCACATACGAGATCTCGCCGCTAACCCCAAAGCCTTCATCCACCTCACCAGCTACTGAGACTGTGCATATTTTCCGACTCAAGCCCCACGTCACGTTCACTGATCTGATGCACCGAGACAGTGCTTTTGCAGTCGGGAGTGAATGTATCGTAGGTGATGGTGCCAGTGTGAACTAAAGGACGCTTCTAGCCATAGAAGAGGTTGGAGTGTTTCGGGGCTCAGAACCAATTGTGTAGCACTTGCCTTAGGGTGCCTGCAACTTCAAATGCAACTCTACGCGCATCAATATTGTCATTTTAGATGTTGTCATGCATTGAGCTTTCACTCTGACATAAATTGTTATTTGACTTCAGTGTTTTTTAAGGACAGTTTGTGAATGCGACCCATGTAGAGGAAAATAAAAGGGGATGTAACTCACGTAGAAGAAAATAGAACTAGCCCAGTGACACATTTCAGTAAGCTTTTGCACTCAATGGAACACAGTGGAGCAGTTGAAGTTTGCAGCACTCTCTGATCAACATATGTGCCTATTAAGTCATATCCCGATCACCACAATGTTGATGTAAGTGAAAACTTCTTTTGCATGAAGCTTGCAGCTGAAAAAGAATAGAACAAGCAGTTGATCTATTTTTTTTATATCTATGAGATAAGTGTTAGCTTTAAAAGTCTTCTTATATGGCAAGCTTGTGCGAATGTGAACCTTTTGGTTTGAAGTGTGGTGAAAGTGACTTGCTGTAGGGTTCGGTTCAAGCTCTTGCATGCTGAACAGCCAGGTGCCAATCAATGTAAAGAACGTAACGTTGTTCACTTGCAAAAAAAAGAGAGAGAGAAGTGTTTCATCTCAAGAAACAATTTGTGAAGTGGCACTATATTGAAATTTCGTGCAAGAACACAAGCAACGCAGCATTCCTTACAATTAGCACTAGCCAGCAAAGGCAAAGTTTGTTAACAGGCTTTTACTTGTTGGTTAGGTTCGATGTGCATGAAACTTTGTGATAGTTGAAGCCGCGAGGAAGCTTAGGTGCAGTGTCACAAATATGGAGCCACTTGTTAAAATACCTGTTGGCAACTGTGAACAAATTACTTGTGTTTGGCTCATATTGGCTTTGAGCACTGTCAGTGGCACTGCAGCTGGCTTTCCAAGACCTAAATTGTTGTTTGTATTTTTTTTTCAGTTTGTTTTTCATCCTTATCACTGCCCAAATGCAAATTTGATTATTCAGCTGGTGTTCGCAGTTGTGTGACTGCTACATGATGGAAATGGCTTATACTGTTTTCTATCAAAAGATAGAAGTTCATGCGATGTGGCTCTTTATGTTGAAATGTTTTCACAGAGAAAGCAGAGAGCATAATGCTTTATCTTTATAGAAGCCACCGAAAACATTGTTTAATTATAATAGTCAAAGCCTAAGCACAAAAATTAAAATTGGAGAGAAATGCTGAGGCATTACAGGTAATTTTTATCTCTCATTCCTTTCCGATCTACTCTGTTAATGCACAAACCTGCAAGTAGGTCATCACCTGCACTGAAGAGCTTTGCTCAAAGTATTGCCTTAAGCTTGAAGGGGTGGTGCCATCAAACTTCGAGGCTATAACAAGCCTCTCGTGGGTGTCTTCTGTATGCAAGGACCCTCCACACTAATGATCAGACACAGCAAACGTTTAGAATGTATTTTGATTCACTTCCAAAATGAAATGCTCATTCTCCCGACCAAAGCCATCGCAAGCACATCCAGCACTGTCGTAGCTCTGTAGGAAGGGCAATGAAAGTTGTAACGCCAGATCAGATCTGTAGTGAGCGCAAGCATGCACAGGCTTCCCCTTCAGGGGGGACGCAGCTTCATCGCCCTGCCACTCCTCCCGATTAGTATGTTAATGTGTGGGGCTGATTTTAAAAGCTCTAGATGTTTAGGGCCGATTCTAAAAACCTCAAGTGACTATGGCCATGGTACTTGCATCGCAATGGAGTCGAAATCAAAGAACCCCAGGTGGTTAAAATCATTTGAAGCCTTTCACCACAGCATACCGCCTAATTAGTATATTGGGGTTGCAGCACATAAAACATCACCAGTAACTTATTACACAGATTAAAAATCTGATAGTGTCACAATGTGATTGCGTCCTTAGATTGCTTGTTAATACCTCTCAAGATCCATGCTGCTCGCCATGATTTATGCCGTCTTATCTCTAGCTCATTTAGACCCCAGCTTTGTTTTGAAAACTGCGACAGCTGTACAAAACTGAAGTTCAGTCTGAGTGCACGCATTCTCCTCTAAGTTGACAGAAATGTCGAACAGCCTGTCCTTGTACTTTCAGACGGTTTCTGCTTGTCTTCATTTTCTGTGAACGTGGAAGAAAGCGAGCGAGCTGCCTTCTGTCTGTGGATGCTCAGTGCCATTGCAGAGGCCAGCAAAGACACACTCTGGAGCGCCAAGGTATAACAGCGACAAACCGCATTAGTATACAGTAGCATTGTGCAAAAATCCGAACAAATACTACAGTATTTGAATTTGCTTTCATGCGAATTTAAATTGCGTGAAATTCCGAAGTATTTGAAAAACAAACGAATAGTAAGTGCATATAAATCTACATGTAACTCCCAAGGTGGCTTCACTGTGGTGCAGGGTTGCTATTACCGTGAGTATTATTATACGAAAGAAATCTACACAAGTGCAAAGCCGCACCAAAAGGTTAAGTGAACATATTACGCCCACACTGATTCATCATTTTTTAGGTTTAAAAGCTTGGTATACTTTCTTATATGCTGTAAGTGCAGAAAATTTTAGAACATCACATATTTTATAGATTATCTTGTGCATTCACCGGAAAGTCAAATTCTTCTACTATACAAAGTTGCTTTGACTTATTTTGAACCAAAAAGAATGCTGTTACCACATGCTTTTTTTCAACAGAATAAAATGCCTTATTTACCCACATAATGAACACACTTTTTCTCGAAAAATTGGAGCAAAGTTAAGGGTTCCTTGGTTCCGAAACCAAGTCGGTTCCGAAACGTTGGGTTTCTTCAAAACTTTTGGTTGGAGTCTAAATCATCTCCCAGTTTCATACCCAACCAGACAGACTTCTGTCGAATGTTTACGTTCAAAGTTAAGGGTGCGTTTGTTTTGAGGGGCAAATTTTTTATGAAAACTTTTTCGGGTTGAGCAAAAAAATGTGCTTATGCGAAAGAAAAAGTTAGGTCCCTTAGTCTTTCGCAATATACATATCTGTGCTCTGTTTGAAAACAGCTTCTTTGTTGCACTTCACTTATCATTGTTGGTTGAAAACACTATTTTCTGCAAGCTGTCCCTGCACCGCCCACGGGTGCCATAAAGGCATTTCGTGTCTATCTTTTCTCGCAATAGCTTAACCACAATAGTGGTGTCTGCTGTGATTTTGAGTGGCGCCCAGAAGCGTGTGCTACTATGCTACAGCACACTTGGCGAACTTCGCAGCAATCTCGCATGATGTCCGCCATGAAGCCGGTGACATTTTAGCAAGTAACCAGCATTGCAGCAAGCTGCCACCGAAGTGTCAAAACAAACAAGATTTATGATAACAAGATTAACAAGAAAATATGGCCGCCACCTCGCTGTCCACATAAGTTACTGCCAAAAAAAGGTAGCCTATATCTTGCTTTCTTTGAGGTAAGCGCAGATAATGAGCATGAAGAGCAAATTGCAACCCAAGCAGGAATCGGGAGTGCTACCATGTTGCTCAAATAGTCATGATCTTCTCAGATCGGGCCGAGGTGGCCGAGGGAGGTCGGCATGATAATAAAAACAGAAGAGATTCAGCGGGCAAGCAGGCGCCAGGTTTCAGTTAGCGGTACTGCAGCAGATGAATGTAGGGGTTGTTTACTACAAAGCGTAAAAAAAAATTCAAATTCTTGCGACTGAAGTTGGAGGTGTCTTTATTATGTGAGTGCATTCATTACGCAAGTAAATACGGTATACTATATATTGTGCAGGTTGTTTAGGTCATGACTATTACGCTTATTTTTCTTTCTATCATGTGATACGGTAAAGGTTATGAACTCGGATTGCACGAGGCTAGAAAAAATGTCCAAATTAACTTTATATCAATTGCTGAAAGTAGCACGAAAACTGTAGAGACATATCTGCTGCATCAATACACTTTCATTTTCTTGATGAACTTGTAAAATCTGTGCTTACTATACTATAAAAGCAGTGTAGAAGCTGCGATTTTCGCCACATTTCGATTTTGTTCACTATGGAACTGCGGCTCAAGAACACCCTGGCTTAAATAACCCAAAATGCACTAATACAAAACTACCGGAAATGTCGTTACCGCTGTTCTAGAGTCGTTAGCTCCCACATGGCTTATCCTATTATGCTGGCGATACAGACTGCGCCACCTAGTTTTCATGATTTGCAAACGCCGTTTTGATTTTTGTGTCCTACTTTTGCGCTGCTTTATGCTCAACGTGCTATGATAATCGTTCGAATACTGGTTACGATTAAATATGACCAAACTAACAAGAGTTTGGTGCCATCGAACATTACATAAACTTGATGGGACCAGAGAATGCAACGCATGCAAAATATGTGTTGTTCTGAAAAACAGGCATTGAATTAACAAGCTTTTACTATACAAGTTGATCCTGGATATATCGAACTCGGGTACATAGAATCATTTGCTATATTGAACAGTTGATCAATCAATCCCCTTGAATTTCCCACGCAAAAATATGGGGCTGTTGCACACGCATATCGAACTCTTGCAGAGCGTAACATCCGATATATTGAAGCCTTCGCTGGGCCAAAGCCCAGAAAGTACATTATTCTGCTGATTTTTTGGCTGCGTCCTAATAAGTCTCTTTTCCTCCTCGTGTGTAGGTGATGAAAAGAAGATGTAATTCGTTGGCTGCGCAGAGTTTGTGAGTGCACCGGCAAGTGATGCGTGATATGTTGTAGGTTGTAGCACGTGGACACAGTGTTTGGAAAAGGAGTAATTGCCAAGAACACCACAGTCACATGAATGCAAAGTAACTCGGCGGCCTCGGCGCAGTGTGCGCATTTCCTTGCTTGTTTGCACGCACATGATAGCATGCAGGCCCGAAAAGCATGCCCTTCGAGATCTGCAACCTAGTGACTCATTTTTGGCATTTTTGGTTATAAAATACACATGTCGGAGGCTAGGCTTCTTCTTTTTGCTTTACGCTTGCTGCTGCAAAGCTTATAGTGTCATCGCCATTGCAAGATATCAGTGGTGCGGTACTTGGTCGTTTCGTCTTTGGCCTCTGTTGTTTGTGGGCAGTGTTGTCACTTTCGGCTTCTGCACTTCAGTAGTTCTCGCTTCATTACGGTTCAATATTTCATCGAGAGTCGAAGTAAACATTGCATCAATCATAGCGATAAAAATGGTGACTGGTGCTTGAAAGGACGTCTAGCAAAGCACCGTCTTGCACAGTTTGCTCATGGGCTTTAGTGACAGGTGACGACTTAGCATGTGTCATCTTAGCTGACAACGGCGTACGGTGCCTCAGTGAATTTCGCTACTTATTAATGTTTCCAGATGCCACCTCGGACGGGAGTGCAGAAAGCGACTTCATTGGTGCAGATGACGATGTTGCTGTTTCTGACTGCATTGATAAAAATATGATGGCTGACGTTGGCGGTGCCGCGGTGGTCGACCCGTGCAGTTATTAACATGCTACACCGCCGCTAAAGAACATTACCGCACTACAGAGCTTGCATCGGCGTGGCTGAAGGGGCTGAATTTGCTTATTTTGAAGGCTTGAATGTTCGATTAATGAGGATGACTTGATGAACATGATAACACCCAAAAAGCAAGACAAGTCTACAGACTATATTTACGTAAAATAAAGTGCAGTAACTTGCAAAAGAAGTTTTCACTTTTTCTCAAGCATGCTGTGAGGGAATGAATCATCATGTTAACACTTATTACGATTCCCGAAAGCCAATTCAAGATTTGCAGTGCGTTAATATAAGCCTTAAATATGCATAGTTTCATATGGGGGTTTTCGGGTGGTAAACTCCTCATATCAATCAAATATGCATATTTCTTATATCAAATTATCTATATATTGAACTATTTCACGAAACCCCCTCGAGTTCGATATATCTGGGATCAAGTGTATACTATTCAAATTCGTTTGCAAATTATTCGACCAAATCACCATTTGCTTCAAATATGCTTCGAACCTAAACTTTACTATTCTCACAGGCCTAGTAAACAGCAAATGCTGGTACTTAATCTCTTCACTCCTGATAATTTCTTATAACAATCTCAAGAGAGTCTGCATTCCTCAGTTCCGGCCCACTGAGTGACTAATCTGGAATCATAGAAAGTCAAGTTAATTGATTGTGATTTATCATGAAAGAAGGTAAGGCGTGTTAACGTGGACACAAGAGATTAGAAGAAAAAAATGCGACGAGACAATAGTGTTGTCCCATTCTTTTCCCTTGTGTTTGTGTTTGAGTGCCTTGATATTTTTCTTGATAAACCGGGAATTTTCTTAGAGACTCTGCCGACTGTTGTGTACAGCTCTCACAGAATGGAACGTGTGTCTGTAAGACTGAGTAATGCCTTTTTTTTTTCATTTGCATTGTAATTATATTTTGTCACATTGCCGCATTATCGGCTCATAAATTGATAGAGCCCCAGAATTTAGTGACTGGATTTATAGCAAGCCAACACGATCATTGCAAGCAAGTACACTCACTGTTTAGTACTTAATGTTTTGTCATATTTCATTTCACGAGCGCTGTGCTCATATGTGTTAATGCTTCTAGAAGGGGACATGGCTTGAGCCACAGTTTCTTTTCTACATCGGACCCCATGTTTTAGGACCCGTTCAGTCCCTCCCTTAATGGGTTACTATGGGAAGGGACAAAATTGGTCTCGGAACTTTTGGTTCAGTTCGAAAACTGCAGCGGGAGACATTTCCTCTTCTAGAATTTTTTTCACCCAGCCGGGCATGTGTTCCAGAATGTTCACGTTTAATTGGCAGCACTTGTTGACCAAGAAAGTTCTCACCATCATGCTGAGCTGAATAATTTTGCAGTACCAACCATGAGAACATGTTTACAAGATCTCGACATCTTGCTGCCGTGTCTATATCTTGATGTGCTTGCGTTTGTCCACAGGGAAGGAGCAACTATGCCACAGCCCAGAAATTTGTGATGGCCGTGACAGCTGATGCGGTAAGCTTGGAGTTTTTCTTCTGCGCACTTGAGGTCCCTGCATCTTCATAATCTTTTTGTTGTCATCAATGCACTACTTTGCTTTCCCTCTATCCCTCCCCTTCTCCCCATATCATCATTTGCTCCCCACTCGTTACGGTTATTGCGTGATGTCGAAAAACATTGCATGCCACAGAGATGGAGGAGCTGTGGTCTAAAACTCACGAAACTAGAGTGATAACCAGAATCAAGGCAACTCCAGTTACAATGGCCTAGTTATCAGTATTGCTACATTGCATGTGCTATATGTTGGGCAGGTCCTGTACCGATTGATAAGCGTACGAATGTTTGAGAGTGTCGAAAAATACTGCGGCTGCATATGGCCATGCGTCTCGCTGTGCACCATTTGCAGAAGGAGTCGCTGATGCGAGTGGCCGTGCGTTCCTGCATGAGTCTGCACAGGGTCTGGGAGCCGAGCATTGATCTCCTGCAGTCACTGCTGGACTTTTTCCTGAAGAACTTGGTATGTGTGGGATGAGAGGTTTATCTCGATGTTCATCTTGAGCGCTTTCAGCCGGTGAAGTCGCTCAGCTTAAGAATTCGCTAATGCAGTATAATCCACTTATAACAATACCGTTTTTAACTATGTATTAGTTATAACAATCAGAAGCTGCTGCACTGTCAAGTTTTTCTATGTTTTCTATAGTGGTACAGTCGAATCTAATTAATTTGAACATGATTAATTCGAACTTCCGGTTAATTCCAACTCACTCTATGGTCCTGTCAAAGCTATGTGTATTCCAATGGGTGAAAACGCCCTGTAATTTGAAAGCGCAAGCACTTGTAACAGATAATTTGAACATACTGCACTTTGAAAATGCTCTCAGCCCCACGCCCAATCCCGCGGCGGCACCTCCAACACGTCAACGCTGCGTGCGAAGGAGGATAAGAATAAAAAGAAAATTAGGCTGTGCCGCAATGTTTGCTCTTTCTCAAATGCTGATCTGCGATGCGCCTGTGCCATGCTTCACCCTTTTTCGTCCCTGCCACGTAGAGACCCTTCTCCTTTCAATGCGGCTCGGGAAAAGGGATAGGAAAAAAAAAAGAAAGCTGTCGCGGTGTGTTGGCACTCTTTGTAATGCTGATCTGCAACGTACCGGTGCCACGCTTTCCCCTTTCTCGTCCCTGCCACGTAGAGACCCTTGTAATTTCAATGCCGTGCGTGAAGAGAGCAAAAAAAAAAAAAAGCTGCTGCGGAGTGTTGGTTCTCTCTCAAATGCTAATCTCCTTCTCTGCATGGAGACGGTCCTCCTTTCTCGCCATGTGCTGGCCCCGCTCCGGCTCCGGCGCACAGGGTAGCAGCGGAGAGGCAGTCGTTGCCGTCGTTTTTAGAGAGTGTTGGAGCTCGACATTGCCGCGCGCAACTTCTCTTCTCAGGAGAATGTTGAAGCCAAAGTAGAAATGCTTTGCAAACTGCGTGCGAAATTGATTGACTCGCTGCAAGGCAAAGTGTGCAGACGTGCATCACCGAATATTTCAATTAATGACGTATGTCCTGTGATTTGTGAATAAATGTAAGCCTTCTGAAACTTCCCCCTCATGTGTTAGCTCAATGCACATTCGCCACTGCATGGTGAGCCCTCCATTCATTTAGCCTTCATTAATTCGAACTTTTTATAATTCGAACAAATTTGCGGGCCCTTTCGAGTTCGAATTATCAAAATTCGACTGTATCACCTACTTACAGCAACGCCCACACACTGCATTATCAGTTATGACAATGAATTGTGGCTGTTGGGCATCCACGACAAAAGGTAATCGAATGCGAAATCCTTGAAAGGAAAGAATAAAATGAGAATTCAAGCGGCTGAGTTGCCACCCACAACTCTGCAACATTCCCCAGCGCCCCTTCAAACTCGCGGTATGCTTCACCTTAACATATGTCGTGGCACTGCAGTAAAGCTGACTTTTGAAACTCGTTACAGCGGAGAACAGTAGTAGCTTCCTGTTAATGCACTTCTGGACATACAAGTGGAGTGCAAAGTTCAGACTTTGAAGAGTTTCAGCACCCCGAAACTTCAGGCATTGCCATGCATTGGTTTTACGGGGCTTGTGGTAGACCTGTGAAAGCGCCCGAAAGCATATCCAAGCATATCCGAAAAATAGCAAACTATCTCATCCTTATCACTGGTGTCTGTCGGAACATTCCATCTGGTGTTACAGTTTTTTTTACAAGAGCCAATCGTCCCCTATTTTTAATTTTTTCGTGCTGCCCCTTCATAGCAATTATTTTCTATAATAATGTTATTTTCACGGCACTTGAGTATCCTGATAAGTGGGTTTGACTGTAGTTCTATCAAATGAACTTCAATACTTGTGCCAAACATGAGTGTTTATATTCCTTTGAATCTGTTCTGGCATTTGTCAGCACTGTTTTTTGTGATACATGAGTGGGTACCAATTAGCAAGAATTTTATTTGTCACTTGTGTGTGGCTTCCTGTGGAATGAGTGTGTGGTAGAAGAAAAGACTTGAGATCAAGACCACTGAAGCTTTTTCCATCCTAGATCACTATTTTGAAAGCGTGTCATTTGTTCCTATATATTCAAAATCCAACAAGTTTCACTTCACCTAAAGTCAAAAGCTGAGCTTGTCTTTTGAGCAATGTGTATTCATTTTTTAAACAATGTGTTAGCAAGTACAGGTTATATACCTTGGGCGACAATATATTATCGGAATGCTATTAGGTAGACACAAAGGAGCTAGCCTGTATAGTTGTTTGCTGATTGGCACATATATAGTTCTATTAATTTCCTTTTTGCAGAATGAAAATTTTCTCATCGGCTCATCTGGAGTTCAGGCATTTCAAGTGATCTGGTGAGAATGTGGTTGAAGTTTTTTGCGTTCAGGCACATGTTTAGCAGCTTGCCGTCAGCCATAATGTGGGGCTGCCTCATCTAAGGCAGTATATTTTACCATAGTATTAGTGCGTAACTGCATTAAACCAAAACGTAATGGTCTGTCACTCCAAGGTGATTGCTACAACCTTAATTATGTCATGGTTAAAATGTATTGTTTATTTACAAACTAAGGAGGAGTGGGTTGCAGTTGGCTGGGGCATACCCCTTTATAACGACCATGTGTGTTTTGACATTCATGGCAGTCTTTATAGCTTGAGTGAAGACGTATTACTTATTATGGTCAGCTGCTCTAGTGAAGTCAGCTTCTGTTGCAAATGTGTAGAGACCGGCAGGCAAATTTGAACAAGGTTGAGAGCAGAGGAGTGCAGTATCAATTAAATGAACAATTGTTAAGAGCAAGTTGTACTCTGGCATAACGCATATGTGTGCATGTCAGACTGGTTAAAATTGTGCTGGTATGGAACTGACTTCTATACAGTGGACCCCTTCTAATATGTTTCACATGAAACCGGGAAAAACTGAACAAAACAAGAAGCTCCCTATCACGTCAGCGTGCGGTTAAAATCGGGAAGAAGTGCTGCTAAATGAAACAGGAATGTCAGACAAGTACATTTTAGAAGAGCTTATTCTTCAATGAAGTTAGGGTCTTTGATGTAGATTTTTTTCGCGAAATGCGCACCAAAAATGTGTATTTTTTTATTGCTAAAATCAATTCTTCCGGTGAATCTATTTAAGAAAAAGATTGTGAAAAAGTTTTCTTAGTGACCGTAAAGTGACAAAAAAAATCTTTTGTGTTGTTACATGCACATGGTTTATTTCATGATAACAGCACGATAAATTCTAACAAAACTTATACGACCTAAAATTTACGCACTGCAATAAATGTTTGTGTATTTCACAAACTTAGAAAACTAAGAGTGCGAAGCGGTATCAAACAAAGACATTGAGGGAGAAAGCCGCTTTTCATTCATTCAGAATCATCTCGCGGTACGTGTTTTTTGCTTGCTCGTCAACAACTTAATCTTAACTCACAAGTAATGCGTCGTACGATGGGCTGATGTTTACTTAATCGAATACTGATTTGTGATTCGAGCTCAGATACTGATTCAGAAAAATCGCTGGTAGATGCAACGAGAAACTGGTGCACAAATTTGCAGCACAAGCAAAGTGCACGGGTGAGTGCACTGAAGGAAATTGCGTAGTTTCGAGCGTATCTGCAAAGCGAAAGCAGGTCTGAAACCTATTGATAATCTTTCATCTTATCGCCAACAAAAGGATAGTTGTTTTTGCGAGTCCCCGAAACAGGAAAAGCAGCCACCACGACATCATTTGCGTCAGTAAGCGCCTGCGCAGAAAAAGGCATTATTGTATACCGGGTAGCAATAAATGAGGTATAGTAACAAATTTGTCACCTTTTGATTGATTCTAAAGCAGAAAGCCAACAGTCCTGCTGGCTCAATGAGCGGGAATCCACTGATGGAGGAAACGAAAACTAGCCGGTACACTGCTGTAGTAGAGCATAAAAAAAGAAACAGAGAGGCATTGGAGCTAGAAAAAAAAGTTGTATTCCCGCAAAATGGCAGCACATGCCATGAAAGAAAAATGGCTGAGAAAGGTGCACATCATCTTTTAAACATACAGGCAATGACGTACACGTACGTCTTTGACCCTCTCGTGTCTGTTCGGAATGACGTGCATGTAGATCATTGACCATGAAAGAATTGATGGGGGTCTGCTGTTTGTTTTATGTATTTACTAGACCCAGATCTCTCTTGAGCGCTTGGATGTCCTTGAGTCAATCTACATCACCAATGATTGCCGTACCTCTTTAGTGCATCATGTGCAGTGACAGCTCACGATGTATCAGGCAGGAATGCTGCGGGAAAGACACAAGGAAAGGTGATTCTAATTCATACCGAATCTTTCCCTAAGGCTCTCGAAAGTCAGCAGCACTGCCTGGCATGGTGGCACTTCAGGTGTAAAAGCCAGTTGGTAATATGAACTTCAAAACAGGTACAGTTTCGGTCGCCTGCAGGTAGCTGTTGAGGCAGGTTAAGCCATTGGGCAGAGATGTCTACTGCACCTTCATATAAAAAAAAAAAGGAGAAGGTCTTGAAGCAGGGTCATGCGATCAAGTATTGCGTGAAACTGGAATAAAAACAAGACAGAACTCAGAAACCCTATAGTGACATCGCGTTGAAACAAAGCCTTACATTTATGTGGAACAAATGGTTTTAAGAATAACATCTGGGGTTTCACATCTTAAAAAACTAGAGGTTTTAGGAATACACTTGGCTAAAACTGTTGCTTGGACGAGTTGGTTCATGATTATTTAGACTGATTTATCAGCGCAAAAAAGACGGAACTTTTAGAAAAGACACACAAACACAGCGCTGTGTGTGTGTGTCTTTTCTAAAAGTTCCGTCTTTTTTGCGCTGATAAATCAGTTCTGGGAAAATCTGCTGTCTATGTCAACGAGGACAACCAGTCTAGACACACGTTTAATCACAAATGGACGACTTGGGGCTGGAAGTGGGTCAAGTATTGGATAAAGAGATTGATTAAGTGTTCAGATGATTGTGGAGGATTGTTTGGCTCAAAAAATGATTCATCACGTTTCGACGAATTATCTTCTAGTGGGGAAAGTTGGCACAAAAACGATGCCAAAAGTCCCGACAAGTGGAATGAAGGAGCAGTGACACTGCACAGATGGTCTCCGAGCTGTAGGCCAAAATGGGTTTGGCTGTTTTGCTCCAGCTACTGTACAACCTCGATATGGCACCACTAGACCCTTTTTTTGTACCCAATGATTAAAGGAACCCTGCATGGGATGCTGGAGACAGTAAAGGCGTATTCGACGATTTCTCCGAAGAAGATTGTTGTTGGCGGTTTTAGGGCGCATTCCGTGATTGGGTAGAAGTGCTGGCAACGATGCGTTAAACCAGGGGGAGAGCACTTTGAAACGTTCTGAAAAGATTGTGAAATTGATATTGAATATATAATCTCTAAAGTCAAATTCTGGGAACTTTTCAGACAGATCCTGCATGTGTCTGTAGATTCTTTACCGAGACTGTGTGCCAGGAACTTTAAATTCAGCCAATCTAGGCTTGTGAGAATAGTGAATTTTAGGTTTGAAGCAAGTTCAAAGCAAACGGTGATTTGGTTTGAAATATCTTTATCAATTTTGAATAGTATATATCACTTATGAAGACAAAAGGGGATATTTGTCAAAACCCTAATAACCTGCTCAATATTAAAAAAATTGAAACAGGGCCTGTGCAAATGACATTGTTTTTGGATCAAAGGAAGTGGAAACAACTTTGAATAGTAGCAGGATTTGCCTTTCAGTAGAATGCAAGTGATAGCCTTTAAAAAATGTTACGTGAGAGTCAATGTGAGGGTAATAAGTTCATTCAACTTTGAAGTGGGGCTTCGCCAATAATCGACTTCCACCTGAATTTGCATTTTCATGGTTTAGTATCCTTCCATTACAGTGAAACTACCTTTACAGGGAGTTACATGCGTATTAATTTACATCTGTTTGTTAATTTCGAATACAGCAGAACCTGTTTATAACGAACTCGAAAGTGCCGCGATAAATGGTCATTATATTAGTATATCGTTGCACTCTAGACTTACAATAATTCATGCTTTTGGTTAATTCAAACAAAATTCAATTCTTAGGTTGGCCCTCTGTTCTTTTGATGTATTTTAAAGCCTCTTAGTTCAATCTCCATCATTCGGTTTCTTCATATTTTTTTAGGTACATACCAGAAAATATCAGCTGCTTTCCCATTACTTTTAAAAGATTTGTGTGCTCATATAAACCCAACAGTCTAAAAATGAAAAATAAGCACCTGAGGCTTACATGAAAAAGGCTTTGCAAGTGACTAAATGTTTGAAACCAAGCACATGCATGGTAAGCCGTGATGCTTCTCAACTGGTATAGAGAGCTTTGTGCTGAAAGCACATACCTGTATCAATAAAGCAGTTGGCAATTCATGATTTCTTTTAAAGGTCTCATCAGCACTAAATGGCCAATAACCTTGTGGGCTTTACACCTCTGCTTTCTGTTCACTGCATGCAGTTAGGGCTTAAAAACACTTGAAAATTTTTTAAATGTGATAAAATCAGTGCCTAATCATAATGTGTGGTATCACCTCACCCAGAGTCATCTATCTGAGAACTTCTAATAATTCAAACTTCTTGATAATTCAAATGCAATTCAGAGGTTCCTTCGATTTTGAATTATCAAGAGTCAACTGTATAGGGACCAGCCCATCAAAACTTCCATTTAGTGGTCGAACAGTTTTTTTTTTCTTCCTGTGTATATATATATTTTTATTAAAAAGTGTGAACCACCTTTCCACTGATAAGTTAGGCCTTTCGCGTGTTAGACGACGCCCGTATGCTCACGAGTGAATTCAACCACGTTCGCAATGAACTTATGCCGTTCCACTGAAGTGTGGTATTGCCACTCTTAACCAGCCATTCCTAGCTACTTTGGTGCAGCATGTTGCTTACTCAGCTCTTACAATCGCATGACAGTTCACTTGCTGTCCAATGTATGCGTACGTTTGTGCGTTCCTCAAGCGTGCTTCACTTGGGATTGTGCTCGGCTGCAGCAAGTAGCCTGTTCGCTTAACACAATGAAAAGTTTCGCAAGCAATGCGCGCAAGCAGCCTCGCTTGACGTGGCGGCTGCGAACTTGCGAATCGCACCATGACGCGCTTGTACCGCCATCACTCCATCAAACAGCTATCTGCAAACGACTGTGATAAGGTTGCCGGCAATGAGTTAAAATGGCACGTTCATCGCCACCGGCCACATCGTCATTTTGATGCTTATCCATTAGGGCACCATCGGAACTGCATAGAAGTCGTTATCACTAATCGACCGATATCTGCTCTTACTGAAAGATGGAAAACCTTTAACGACACATTGTATTGTCGGAAAGTTGAGTGTGGCAGTGAACCTTCATAGCACAAAAAGTTATCGCTTCTCAAATTTATGGCTTCTTGCGATCGAAGGCTTTTTTGGTGAATCATCGGCAGTCGTAGGTGCCGAGAAAGGCATAAGAAGTTTTCTGGGCGAAAGCTGACCGCAAGTCCTCATGCTGCCTCCTATTTCTTTTTTTACCTCACGTCACGTTCGTTCTACCAGTGAAAAAACGTCTGAAAAGTGAATAACTTTGCTCGCAACGCCGGAAATCTGCGTGCGGTGCTCGCCGCTGTTTATGATATCTTTGTCACAAGTAAACTGCAGCGGGGCACATGCGAGTGTGCGCCTATCACATGCTTTAAAATGCCTGTTTTAACTTTTTTTCCTGCTTCGTATGTGCTATATTTTTACCACGACCTTGTAGGAAGTGTTCGTCGTAGAGTAGGAGGCTTTGAAAAATGTTTCTGTATGTGGACTCAGTTTCAAAGGATAGCATAGGCAAATCGTAAGTGCACCGAAATATGGTCGTTATAACCGATAGTTTGTTATAAGTGGGTTTGATTGTACTTTAAAATTTTCAATACCTTAAATTTGAATTGAAGCCATAACTGGCACCATTGGGCATGTTTTGATGTCACTGATCTAAGAATCTCTTTGCTCCTATTTCTTGCTGGTCTGCTGGGCCACGTCGTTAAAATGTCCCAGCATTCACAGCAAGAAGGACTTGCAGTGCAGGAGTATACATACATGTCTGTGGCCATCTGCATATTTATAGGGTTTGCTATAGCAACACATGACGTAGCCGCAGTTATGGTGTAAATCATTCTAATTCTGCCCAGCTGAGTATTGCTGGTGCACAAATTCTGGGTTCAAAAGATGCAATTCAGGGAGCTGGAAGCGTTTAAGTGTAATCTACCCTTCATTGTTTCATGATGTGAGTATTCTGTAAAAAGAAGTCATGGACACAACTGCTTATGATATCAGTAGCTGTGGAAAGCGGGAGCATGAGGGCACTTTTTTTTTACAGTGAGCAATTGAAGATTCCCTGCAAGCAGATCAGCACTCAACAAAAACATTCTTTTTTTTTCTCTGTTTGCAGCCAAACAAGCCAGCAGATACACATTCGTGCCAGAACCCTGGTTGAAACGAGTGGCCTGGGAGCAAGGTAAAAGGAACACACTTTTGCTCAGACCAGTGCATAATGGAGAAACAGTACACTTGCCATTATTGAATTCGGTTGTTCACTGTTGGTTTTTTCTGAGTTAGTGGAAGGCTAGACTCACTGGTAATCCATGACTGCTAGCACAGCGCATGGAAGAAAACATGTGCAGCAGTCAGAGAACGCAGTGCTGCACTTCACAAAGAAGCTGCTTAAAGTCAATGTTGTGTGCATCATCGCTGGTTCAGCCTTGGGTTCCTCAGCCTGTACTTAAAAAGTCACAGCCTTTGTCTCTTCAGTATAAAAATGGTTGCACTTTTGTGGGCATGTTTTCCTTACACAACAAAACCCGTCATCTGTCTTGTGTACCTCCCAGCATTCTGTCTCCTAGTTTAAAAATATGTCTGAAGCCTTGGAAAGCTAGCAAAGCTTGCTTAACTGTTTCATGTGACACTGGGGCAACTGTTAATTTTTCCTTTTTGAAGATACCTAATACCTTGTGTTTTGTATGTAGAGGAGCGGAAAACAGCTACGAGCTTTTCCTCATGCTGCTGGCCCAGAGCCTGCATAGGCAGTCACCAGAGGGCGTCACCAGCACATGGAGGTCGCTGCGTGGTCGGTAAGCAGCGTCTTCCAATTTCATGGGTTTCTGAAAGAGCATTGGCACAAAGAAAGTGGCTTTTGTTTTTTTTTTGGCGGGGGGGGGGGGGGACTAAAGTAATTCAAGTCTCGTTGATCAAGGCATGTAATACTGTCACATAGTTGCAACAAGAAAGAATGTAGCAATCAAGCTGGAAAAGGTGGGACTCCTTCCTCGTTGGGCAAGCTTGTGCCCAAAAAATCACAGTCGCCGGTCGTTAATATTCTGGCCTTCTGCATTGAAATTCGTTGGCTCCTATAGGTGCACTATAGTACGTTCCAGTGTTATTGTTGATGGTTGCTTTAGTACTAGAGTGCACTCAACTTTTCGCGTTGTACACACCTTTTGAGTAGAACACTCGAAAACGTCTGAGGGGGCTGCATGATCCTGCGGCGGGCCAGTGGAGAGGCCTAGCGACGAGAGGCGCGCAGTGAGGTGACACAGAAACCAAGCTTTGGCGAGACTGGTGAGAGACTGCTCTCTCCCAAGTTCATTTACAGTGTTTATAAAGAGGGAGAAAGAGGGTGACTGTTCGGTGTGACACGGGTTATATGACCTACATGGCCACTCTGGGTTGCAAAGGAAACAGGCATGGTAGACAAAATAGGCATGTCGATACAAAATTAGAAAAACGCTGTCCAGATTTCTCGATTAGTGAGGGTCTACCACTGAAGGCCTTTTGGAAGCCAGCACTTGACTTCATCCCAAACTAGCAAAAGATAGGTGATGAAGTTAAACTTTGAAGAAAATGTCAGCACACTGAATGTCCTTACATAATTCGCTTTCTACAAAATTCATTGCATGTACACTGAATATTAGAAAATCTGCTGTGAATTAAACTTAGCAGAACTTGGTTGCTACGTACCATGAAAGAAGGGAATGGAGCAAAGTGAAGACTTTATTAAAGGCTGTAGTGGTCAGAGAGTTGGGTTAAGTGCATTGGTTTAGGAATGCTCTACAGTTCTTACTGCAGCCGAGATAGGAATGATATCAAACCTCTGTAAAAATGCATATAGCATATGTGTGAAACATGGTATCTGCATGTGTTGAGGCACATGTCTGGGCAGCTTGCTCATATGCAATGTGAAGAGCTGTGAGGTGTCATGGTATGAATTTTTTTAACAGCTAATGCTTATTAAAGGTCTCCCCCCATCAAGTTCTGTTTTGAAAAAGGGACAAGAGTAGGTCATAAGTCATGTAGCGGTGGTCGTAGTACCTGCGACGTTACTAAGCTTATGGTCAGCTGTCAGTGGTGTCCACACTATATATAGAAGCATGAGCAGGATTTGAGAGTTCAGTAGGCAGCCATAAGCCTACCTTGTGTGGGGCTTGCAACCGGTGGAAAATCACAAAGTACTTGCATGTTGTACTCTGAGTACTTAACTAAAGTATCTGTCACTTATCTTGTTGATCACCTTTGTGATAAGGTACACAACCGTTGGTGCCTGTGTGATTGATTTATTTCTTGGCCATCAGTCAGTCAGTCAAAGAACTTTATTTGGTCCTGAGAAGACAAAATGCCCCCGTCAGGGGGTACCGTCTGCGGACTCCGCCCACGATGGCACCGGGAGGTTAAAGCTCTCGGCGACTTCGCGGGCGGTGGTGATAAGCTGGAGCCAGTCTTCCTCAGTGCAGGGAAACCCTGAGCCCCCGTGCAAGTCGTGACACTGCCACAGCATGTGCTGGAGGGTGCACCTCGGATGACCACAACGCGGGCAGCATGGGTCTATTCCGTCTACGAATTTTGACCAAATAAACGGACATGGATACGTGTTTGTTTGTAACATTCGCAGGGTGATTGCCTGTGGTCTGTTTAGATGTGGGTGTGGAAGCGGAAACTTCCTACGCCCTAGCTGATAGTGCTTACAGACCTCGTTGAAAGTGAGAAGAGGGTCCCTTTGCCACTGCCCTCCCTCAGCCTCCGAGTGCCCACTTCCGGCGCGGTGTGTGAGACCTCGCGCCTAGGAGTGTGCAAGTTCTTTGGCGTTTGGGATGGTTTCGTGAGCATCACTGCCCACATGACCAGGGAACCAAATTATATGCTTTTTGCCTGTCCAAGATGCAGCAGAGAGAACGCGCACGGCTTCTTTGCACACCAAGCCTTTTATAAATGCTCTAGTGGCGGCTCGCGAGTCCATGTAAATAGTAGAACAGTTCGTTGTGGCCATGGCGATGGCCACTTCCACCTGTTCGGCTTTGTCGGCATCCGAATTTTTGAGCGTAAGTGATGTCAGCAGCTCTCCCCGTAACGACGTAGCTGCTGAAACAAAGTGATTGGAAGCTGCGTATTGCGCTGCGTCAACGAAGGCGACATTGTCCTCAATCGTAGCCGCTCTTTGAAGAAGGGCTCTGGCCCTTGCTATGCGTCTGCCGCAGTTGTATTGGGGGTGCATGTTTCTAGGTACCTGAGATACTGTATGCATTTCCCTGACTTTGATAGGGAGCGCGCACTCCCTCTGTCTGGCAATGGGAGACCGTATACCAATATGCGCTAGTAACTGTCTGCCAGCCTCTGTGGAAGCCAATCTTGCAACTTGGGTGACCTGTTGTGCCTCTACTATTTCGCTGAAGGTGTTGTGGACACCCAGCGCCAATAGATGTTCTGTACTGGTGCTCTGTGGGAGACCCAGTACTTTTTGTATGTTCTTGCGAGTTATTTATTCTAATCGGGCTTCATCCCTCCTGCTCCACTTGTGGGCCAGGGCGATGTAGTTGATGTGGCTCATTAGGAAGGCGTGAAAGAGTCTACGAAGGTTCTCCTCAAATAACCCCCCTCGTTTGTTGGCCACCCTCATGATTAATTTTGTCATGGAATTGGCTTTGGCTGCGATGCGTTCTAACATGTAGGCGTTACTGCCATCCTCCTCCAGGAACCTACCGAGGATTCTAACTTTATTTACGATCGGAATAATAGAGCCGTTTGTTGTGGTGATCAAGATATCGGGGAAACTTCCTTTCATTGCACCGATTGTTGGCCGGTAAAGGAGCAGTTTCGATTTATTAGCCGACTAGCAGAGTCCTGCCTTGTGAAGAAAATCTTCGACAACCCTGATCGCTGTTTGTAATCGCTCTTCAATTTGCCCATCACTACCTCCCTCGCACCAGACGGTGATGTCGTCAGCGTAGAAGGCGTGACCCAGGCTTTCAATCTCGGCCAGACTGTGGGAAAGTTCTCTCAGCGATAAGTTAAATAGAAATGGGGATAGCACTGCCCCTTGTGGAGTGCCTCTGGGTCCAAGGTCAAACGTCTTCGAGCCGAGAGATCCTAGGCGAATGGTAGCTTTTCTGTTCTTAAAAAATGAGCTGATGTAGTTGTAAAAATGTTCTCCTAGACCCGCTTCTTTAATAGAATGAAGTATGTGACAGTGTTTGACCTTGTCGAAGGCCTTTTCCAGGTCAAGTGCCAGAACAGCTGTGGCGTCTCTGGAGACCCTGCCAATGATCTTGTGTTTTAAAAGCAACATTACATCCTGCGTTGACATGGACGGCCTGAATACAATTAGATTAAATGGGAAGAGATTCCTTTCTTCAGCAAATTTAGTGGCCCGCTTGAGAATAACATGCTCGGCGACTTTCCCTACGCATGAAGTGAGAGATATCGGCCAGAGCAAGCCAAGCTCCAGGGGTTTCCCCGGCTTCAGAACGAGGATGACGGTCGCGTCGCGCTACTCTATTGGAACCTCGCCGGTCTCCCACACCTCATTGATTTTATTCGTTAGAAGCTCTATATCCTCGTCAGGTAAATTCTTTAAGAGTTTGTTACTGATCCCATCGGGACCCGGAGCTGATCTGCCGTTGAGCTCATATAGAACTTCTCGTACCTCTGCGCACGTGAAGGGGGAACTAAGAGGGTCTGTTCCGTTCTCTGGCAAAGCAGGAGGGTAGTAATTGTGTGAGGCGGGTTCTTTGCAAAGATATCTCGAGGCGAGCTCATCGATAATTTGTGTCTCTGTCAGACCAGAGTTCTTTAGGTTGCGGATAAGTCTGTCAATTGTAAGCTGCTGATTGGTTTTGGATTGTTTATCTCCCAGTAGATGTTTGAGGAGGTTCCACTTCGCACCACTCCTCATTTGTCCGTCGACGGCATTGCATACTTCGTCCCATTGCTGTCGAGCTAGCGTTTCACTATGCTCATCTATCTGCCTATTAAGTTCAGCAATTTTTTTGCGTAGGCGTTGGTTTAGTTTTTGCGTTTTCCATTGAGCCTGCAGCTCGTTTTTAGCCTCCAGAAGGTGGGCAAATCAACTGTCCATGCGCTCTATCTCTCTTTCTGTCTTCACTTCCTTTGTGGAAGCAGCAACGTCTTCTTTGAGGCGAGTGATTAATTCGTTTAACGAGTTGTATTTATTCTCGTCTTGCTTTCTGATAGCTCTAAAAAGGTCCCAATCTGTGACGTGAAATTTTCTGAGCGGTGGTGACGAGATTCTTATCGCGAGGCTGGTAATGTAGTGATTACTACTAAGATTCTCTTGTAAGTTAGTCCATATGGGTTCCTTTGCTTTCCTAACCATGGTCAAATCTGGTGTGGTATCCCTGCTGACCGAATTGCCTATTCTGGTGGGGTATCGTGGATCAGTGACCAATGTGAGACCACAAGCTATGATCTGTGCTGCGAGGTCTTTGCCTTTTGCGGTATCCTTGATATAGCCCCAATCTTGATGATGTGCGTTAAAGTCGCCTGCTATGATGAGCGTTCGATGACCAGCAATTTTACACGCTTTGTGGAAAAGAGCATGAAACGTCTCTTTTCTGTCGACTGGTGAGCTGTAAACGTTTAAAATAAAAATGGGTTGCTTAAGTTTAGCGCTCGGGATGAGCTCGATCATGATGTGTTCAATTTTTAAGTCCGGCCTAACGTCATGACGTAAATAGGCGAGATCCTTTGAGAGGAGTGTCGCTACACCCCTCTTGCCCTCCTTGAAATACGTTTCTGCACGATAGTGACGAAGAGCAATGACATCGGTGAGCGTTTCCTGGAGGAGAAATATTGATGGCCTTTCGGTAGCAAAACTAAGAAAGTGTTGCAGTACTGCCTTTCTTTTGCAGAAGCTGACGCAATTCCATTGCCAGATTACTAGATTGCTTGCATTATCCATTTACTGACTCGAAGGAGGTGTACCAAGCAGTGCGTGCTGCCTGTATGATTCTAAAATTTGAAGCCTCGCGGTGTGCTCGGTCAGTTGGAGCCTGATAGGAGTAATTTCAGCAGTAACGTCATTTAGCTTTTCAAGCAGTGTTTGGATACTTGAGACGTTAAGCGCCTCCTCGTCCATGGGCTCAGGGCCTGCCCTGCGTTTCGCGCCTCTGTTGACGGACGCTGTGGCGGGGGTAGCTTGATCGCTAGACGCGCGCTCTCGCTGCTGCATTTCTTGCAAGATTGGCTTAATATCAGCTAATCCTTGTCGAAGAGACGCATTCTCGCGCTCTAGTGATTGTGTTTTGTCTCGCGTTTGCTGTGACAGTTGCCCTGGTTGCGCGGGAGCATGGGCCTCGCCTGTTCCGGCTACCTTGTCCTCCCAGGTAGGTTGCGAGTTGAAGCCACCCCGGGAACTCCGAGAGCGTTCCGTGGCGGTGTTCCTTGGAGCAGCCGCAGCTGGTGTCTTGGTAGGAGCGGCGATTTCCCGGTCTCCGGCGTTGCTCGTAGCGTTGTTCGTCTTGTGACCCCCTTTCCTTCTTTTTCTACGTCGCCTTCTTACAACGTACGGAACTTGGTATCTGTTTTTGCAGGTACGGTCACCGGTGAGATGAGCGTCTCCGCATAGCGCACACTTCGGTTGCACACATTCGTGTCCGTTTGCGATAATCGAAGTCCCGCACTTTTCACACACTTTTTCAGTCGGACTAGGGCAGACATCGTGCCTGTGGCCGATTCGGCCGCAGTTACGGCAAGTGTCGATTTGCCTCTTGTACAGTGTACAGCGTAGCATGTTGGGGCCTCAGTGAACATAGTTGGGCACTTTCATGCCGTTGAACAGTACAATCACCGTAGGGGTCTCCTTTATGCGCCTGACTCCGAGCATCATTGGGTTTCTGGGTGTGACAAAAAGGCTTTGCAGCGCAGGTTCGGCCAGATCGGTGTCGATGCCTCTGACCACACCTCTACAGGTATTTCCCGGAGGTGTAATGTAATCCGAGATAGAGTGCTTTTTATCTGCCAAGAATATTTCCTGCACTTTGCAGTATGCATTGGCATTCGATTCGGAGGGTGTGCTTATAACAAAGATATTCTGCATGGCGTTCGCACACACGATATCTTCCTCGGCTGCCGCTTGGGGCAGCCTGGCAGCCATTAAAATGGCTTGCGTGACCTTTAACTGACTGCATGTTCGCACGTCCAGTCCTCCCCCCGGGCGGACGACCACTCGAAAGTGCGATGGTGCGATGTGGGCAGGCGCAGTAGCCTGGAGGCTGCCGCAATCTTTCTCAGCTGGCTGGCTTTAGCGGGGCCAACGTGGGCTCCAGTTTGCCTAGCCGAGTGCGTCTCGTGCTTGAAGCGGGTTTTATCCGCATTCCGCTTTCTGTGGGCGGTAATCCAGCCGTTGGACTCGGCTTCCTCGATGATTTGCTCTCCTTCTACCATAGCCTCATGAGGCATGGCCTCCTCGGGGGTCGGCAGAACAAGCGGTCGCGCGTTCCGCCTTTCCGCGCTGCGGCGCCCGATGCCGTGTATAAGCACAAATAGGCCTAACCCTTGGTGTCGGAGAAAGGACCCACAAAAGGGGTTCCAGTGGACCTACCGTGATTAATGGGGTATCCAGGTGTTCCTTGAAACTTCCCGGAGTTGCTCCAGTAGAAATCTCGAAGGGAAAGCACATCGGACTCACTTGAACACCGTCAGTTGGTGGAGCCGATGCAGATGCGTCCGCAAGCCACTCCACCACCTAGCGTCCTCTTCTTGGCCATGGGTTCACATCGCTCAACCTGAGCATATTTGTTGGTGTGTTGAATGTCTTCACTGGGAAGATTGTTGTCCTAGACATGTCTTGCAGAATGCTTCCTACAATTTCCTGTCGCAGCATCTGCAGCCGGTTTCACGCCAAGCGAGTGGAAGAGCTGTCTGAGCTGGGCCTGCAAAACTGCTCACTGCTCTTCCTGGTGCTCTCCCTCTCCGTCGACCTGGACGAACCGGTGAGTGAAACTAAAGTCCACCCAGCAAGTTTGTTGTTCTTATGTGTTCTGCTTCATTGTCACCCTCAAGTTCCATGGTGCAATAAATGAGGATGTCAGCATTCGTGCTGCTTTAAGTGCAAGGAATTTTTTTACTTTATGCCAGGTGCATTGCAGTAGGTTTGTTTCCGTCTCACCTTGGTCGAGAAACCAAGTAAAACATACTTCTCTGGCTTCAATGCACAGATCAGTCCCGAAAAACAATAGGTGGTGTCAGAAGTTTACTTTCTAAATTTTCGACGTGACATTATGCTCTAATAAGAGTGGATGGGGGACTGAAACACTGATTTTGGCAAAAATATGCATTTCCATATGATTTGTTCTAGATTGCTGGTTTATAAAAACTCATGCTCAACAAGTTTGGTTGTCATCTGAGCTGCGGAAAAGCAAAAAAATTAATTTTCTTGGTATGGTGCAGCACATTTGCTGCCATAAGCGTCTTCAAAACACACCTTTGAAGACACAGCTACAGAGTGGGCAAAAAGCTGTGAATGCTAAGCGAATGTCCGAGAATGACGACGACGATTTTTCGTTGCTGCTGGACTAATGCCATCTTGTTCACCCAGCTCTAATAAATAAGTAAGCTACCTGTAACAATATTGACATGCAATCGTGATGATAAAAAAGGCTAACACTGGACTGGGAAATGCAGAACTCTTTATTTGAAAACGTTGCCCGGCAAATGAAATGTTGAAGTGCAAGCAATTTGCATTGATAGCGGCGAGAACATTTGTTGACAAACTGGTAACCTTATCTGCAGTAAGATGTATTGGCATTTACACATGCTGGATCGTAGATTCCAGCCTTATCGTTGGTGGCCGTGTTATTCGCATCACATGGTCAAACTTATTAGAACAATCTAAAATAATGGAGAATGTTGAGCATATCGGCGCAGTGCACATGAGGCACCAGTTGCTTGTGTGATGTGTTGTTCACATGAAAATAGAAAAAACTAGCTCATGGGGCAATATGTCAATGGGAGATAGTTGCAACCAGCGCCTCCTCTATTTTTTCAGTGCCCTGGCGAAGGAGCAGATTTCAATGGGAAGCGGCCGTCGGTGCTAGTGTGGCGTTTAGCCGCCAGGCGTCGCAACTGGAGTAATGATGCCACCGCGTCTTCTCTCGCGCAAACGAATGCCGCGGCTGCATTCGAAGCGGCTTTACGACTCAGTTTTCGGCTGTATTTGCATTGTTTACGATGTAATGAAGAATTTTAAACGAGAATCGTGAAGCATTTGTTGTTCTGGACACCAAGCTCATTTCAAAGGCATATGTCGTTCGTGACTACTTGATCGAGACACTCGCCCGTCGTCTGCTAGGCTGATACCAAATAGTTGATGCCAGTCACCCACGCAAGATCGTTTTGTCACCATGGCGTTCGTTTGACTGAGAGTTGCTTTTTTGGCTAACTGAAAGTCAATTTTTGAGAGAAGCTTTTGCCAGGAGCTAATATTGCCCCGCCGCGGTGGCCTAGTGGCTGAGGTACTCGGCTGCTGACCCGCAGGTCGCGGGTTCGAATCCCGGCTGCGGCGGCTGCATTTCCGATGGAGGCGGAAATGTTGTAGGCCCGTGTGCTCAGATTTGGGTGCACGTTAAAGAACCCCAGGTGATCGAAATTTCCGGAGCCGTCCACTCTGGCGTCTCTCATAATCATATGGTGGTTTTGGGACGTTAAACCCCACATATCATTCAAGGAGCTACTATTAAAAGCTTGGGTGCCTAATGTTCCCCGCTGCTTTCTACTCTCTAGTGGCATAGCACACTATGCGCAAGCCTGTAGTTCATGCACTAAATAGCACGAAATGCCTCATCATCAGTTCCTTCCGCAAAGCATTACATGTGTTGCCATTGAGAAAAAGCAAGTGTCAGAAAATGAGGAACTATGGCAGGTGATTTCACCACTTAAGAGCCTAAACAATGAAATCATTGTAAAATAAACAATAAGAGCTCCATATCTCCTATCATTGCCTATGTTTTGAACAGGTGCTGTTAAAGTCTGAAGTTCAATGCCGACTCTCAACTTTAGCCTAGTGGCAGGCATGAAAAATGCGGCCTGTGGTCAGTTGCTTGAGCTTGTCTGTGTATTCATTGGCAGTCTGTTGTAGCCTTAATATCCAGCTGCTCAGCCCTGTTTCTTTCTTATTCCCTCTGGCCTCTTAATTCGGTAGCGAGCAGAGTAGAGCCAAATGCCTGTGTGGTGCCCATGGGATCCCATTCAGCTTCGGGACGTAATGTTAGCATTGCACATGGCAGTGATCGCGAGGTAGGGTTGTTACTGAAAGACTCATTTGTTGACTGTTCGGATGCAGCGCACTCCCATTTAGTGATACCAATTGCCATGTTGCCAAATGTGACTGGTAGTCTTCAGCCACCACTACTTATAATCCATAATATACTCAGGTTGTAAATGACCGCTGCATATTAGAGTGTAGTATGAAGATTTATTAGAAGACCAATTGTTCTGCCTGAGTACTGCAAGCACCCTATTCCTGAACACCAGCGGAAGCTGCAATTTCATGGAGTTACAGCTGTACAATGCATTAGGGCTATAGCTTTAAGTGCCTCATCAAAAGCGAAGATTGATCGCCGGTGGCGTCCGGCGTCTTTTCGCGTCGGCGGCGCGAACGTGAGTAACGTGAGAAATCATGATTACCTGAAAACTTCATCATATGACATCACATATTATATGACGTTTGTGACGTATCGGAAGGTTACATAACTTGACAACATCACATAACATCTTGGCTTGGTTAAAATAGGCCTATCATGAGGGCAGTGCATAACCAGCTGAGGGGCAGAAAGCTAGCTTTGTCTACAGTCATTGAGGCAGTAACAGAACCATGTTGGGTGCAGAAATATCCCGGAGGAAAGTAGGAAACATTTAGTTCATTGAATCTGAAGAAGGCCAAGATAGTTTTTGCCTTTTGGTCGTCTCAGGTGAATCACAAAGAAATTGGTAAGTTTAATTTTTTGTAACTAATGAGAAAGGAAAAAAGAAAATCTTGATTTTTTCCGGTCAGATATGCAGAGTCGTACACAGCAGTGTTATATAGTACTGAAGCATGCAAATAATGGGGTTGCAATAACTTGAAAGAGAAAAGAAAAAACACGATTGCTGTAAAACTCAAACACATATATTGAACCGGTAGCAGGGGCCTGACAGAGCCAGGTGAAAACAGCGCGCCGCTATGTTCGTGTTATTTTTCATCCTCCCTGCATCCAAGAAAGCCATCAAGAAGCACGACTACATATTAAATCGCATGAAAACACGAATTCGCGAGCTTCCTAATATGTGCGGCCGTTCAGCGTCAGCATCCCGTACTCTACTCGCGCAGCGTCATCATGCGGCAGCGGCAAGCGAAGGCGAAGCGCAGCTCGACGGCCCAAAGAGAGTACTCGCCCGGTTACTGAAAAATAGAGGAGGCGCTGTTCCAACTTCTGGCTTTCCTCTCTCAAGTTCTGGTTTGTAGCAGTTATTATTTTGTAAGCAGCACATGGAAGGTGACGTATATCTGTTTAAAATGGTGGGTACGGAGGCCTGAAAACATTGTGCTTATGCACTGGTGCTTTATTTGCTGCGGATGACACTAGGTTCGACGGCTTTTGAAAGGTAGAACACATTATTGAAGCTCTTTGCCCACATTTGCTTTCGGTACCGTGCTGCTCTTGTCGGCTGCTGAAACATTCTACAATGTGGACTGCACTCACCTGGTCACCCTCACACCCAAGGAGCCACTTATATGTTTGTATAAGAGGGCCCAAATATAGTTCTACTAATGAAACCTACAATGTTGGTTTTGTATTTTAAAATCGTTTAACTGAGTGTACAACTTCACTATATGCCTGGTTAAGAAAGTAGTACCTGACTAATTTTTGGATGCATCCTTTCGAGTGCAGTAAAATATGCGAGTTAATTTTCATGTTTCTCGAAAAACAAATCATGTAGTTTTGAAGGTGAGCTATATATTATTGCTTTTAATTTTTTTTTAGATTTTTTATCTATCTGCTCATATATGCTTGATGGGCACCTTAGGTAATGGCAGAGCAAAGGTTGGGCCACGGTGTTCCCCCTGAACGCGGCACCCTGTGCTAACTTCTGCTAGTACAAGGCACCTAACGTCACTGGTCTTTGGTGCCCATCTAGGTGGATCGCCTGCTATCGGTGCTTGTGCTGGTGTCCTCTGAGAGTCCAGTGAAAAAGCTACGAGTGGCCCTGAGGAGCTTGTTTGCAGTTCTGCTTCTGCTGCAGGCAAGCTCGGCCGATCTGTCCAAGGTGGCACAGAAGACAGCCGGATGGTTCTTTGAGCGCTGCGTGTGAGCTGCTTTGGCTTTTTATTGCAATATGGACACTCTCAACAGATTTTTGCCGTCGCTGTCGCCGTCATATTCCAGATATGAATGTGTGTGTGTGTGTGTGTGTGTGTGTGTGTGTGTGTGTGTGTGTGTGTGTGTGTGTGTGTGTGTGTGTGTGTGTGTGTGCGTGCGTGCGCGCATAAAAAAGGCACAAAGAAAAGCAAATTGAAGAAAAATATTCCAAAGCACCAGGCCGGGGATTAGGAGCAGCGGCTCTGCAGTGTGCCCATTAGACAAGACAGACACCTCAACCACGCGCTATGCTTGTGCCAGCGTAATAACGGCGTGCCGTTTATATACACCTTTTACCACTGGCGGCACAGACATCTCGGAGGACCTTGAGCATGTTTTCTTTCGCGCAACACTTCCTACATTTCCTTTGAATTTGAAAACTGCCCTTTAGACACACATGAAAAAGCGGCCTCTTTCTGTACCCACTTGTCATGTAGAACGGAAACAAGAAGCAAAAAGAAAACACTGCACACATCTTGCATCGGATGCGTGGCATCTTGTGTTGCAGGAGACACAAAGGGGTCCCTGCACGTGCCACAGTTCAAAAGCAAAGGAAACATATAAGAGCGTATGGTGACCCCGCTACTCACCGTAGCGTATGATCACCGCGGGTTCACGCTTAGCGAGTCACAGGGCCGCGACTCCGTCACCTACTCGCGTGTAGCGCACCGCTCCGCGCGCGCTCAACCAATAAGGCGTTTAGCGCGGCGCAGCAAAACAGACAGTGTTCCAACACAAAAATACACAACACTTTATTGCCTTTGGCGGCACCCCGAACAACAGTACAACGTCCGCTCCCGAGACGCGGAAAGCAAAAGCACCGGCACGCGGACGTTCACGATAAGGGGAAACCACGAGCACGTCGCAGCTGGCAATGGCGAGCTTTGACACGCCGGTCAGGAAAAGGTCCCTCGCGGCTATGCTGCGCACTCTCACAATGGCCACTGGGCCTGGTCGCGAGTGTTAGGGCAAACCTCGTACGCGTGGGCCTACGGCAAGTGCGGCTCGGTGTGGTACGACCACTTCAAGCACTAGGCACTGTTTTGGGCTTAGCCTACGGTACCGAAGCTAGCACTCAAGTAAACACGCTTGCCGAGGTACCGAAGGCCACACCGGGGAGGCTACAGTCTGGCGATTCCCAAAGGGGACGCGGACGAAGGAAACACATGCTTACCTGGCGCCAACCATGGAGGAGAGAGCTCCGTCCGCACGCACGTAACACGTGCTGCACCCGCACGTGGCGCCATCTATCACCACGCTCCGTTACCAGAGCAGAAAAAGCAAAAGGGTGTGGCCGTGCGGCGGAATGCCCGCAAAATGGTCGCGGGCGCGCCTCAGATCCCCACAAGCGTCAGGTTCGCCATTTTCAGCGCGTTGCTCAAACATCAAGACATAGCAACTATAGCAGCTCTTGGTTTAAGCTTGTCCCGAGTGTTCCTTCTGAGCATCCTTTTTTGTGCATCGGTGTTGTGCTGCAAGTATTGAACTGCCTGTTGTCCATTGTATGACACTCCAATTTCTCACTTTTGCATTTTTATTACTTTATTTAATCATGAGCATGTAGCACAGTAAAAAAAAAAGCCCCTTTCTGCAATGCCAAGCAGAGTACTCGTGTTCTCACAAGACACTCATTCAATTACTCTGACTTTTGACCCGCAGGTCGCGGGATCAAACCCCGGCTGCGGCGGCTGCATTTTTGATGGAGGCAAAAATGCTGTAGGGCCATGTGCTCACATTCGGGTCCACATTAAAGAACCCCAGATGGTCGAAATTTCCGGAGCCCTCTACTACGGCGTCTCTCATGATGATATGGTGGTTTTGGCACGTTAAACATTACATATTGATCAAACTCAAATCAATTACTCTGACTTCTTCAGTCGATTGTATCACGCCTATTCTGTTCCTTAGCTTATCATGGGATCTAGATTTGTGCAAATAGTAAATTTTAGGTTTAAAGCTTATTCAAGGAAAATAGGAATTTGATCGAATTGTTTAAAATTTAATTTAAGTAATATATATCAAATATATATGGGAGCGAGCATTTTTTTAATGACCAAACTAACCTGCTCAGTATATTTTCAAAATTGAAATGAAGCATGTGAAAATGTCGCTCTATTTAGTTTAATTAAAGAACATAACTGAATATACGAACATCACAACCCAGAAGTATTTACAATGCAACTAGGAAACCTTCCGTAGTTGCGTTGTAACTACTTCTAGGTTGCGCTGTTTGTATATTCAGCTATATGTCCTACCAACTTGCCTGAATTTTCAGGCTTCATTACTTAAAAGAAGTGGAAGCAGCTTTGAATATTAGCAAGATTCGAGTTATTGTAGATATGCAACCGGTAACCTGTAAAATATGTTACATTTTAAAATTTACTGAACTTAGAGCATCGTGGTTTTGGGACGCTAAACTCCACGTATCAGTCAATCAATCAATGTACTTTGAGCATATAAGTCGGTATAGCAAGATTTTAAACTTAAAAAATGACAAATCAATGTGAGGATAATATGTTTGTTTAACCTTGAAGTGTGGCTTTGCTTTGCGCAAGACAGCGGAGATTTTTTCTGGAAAGGTGTATTCACAATGTGGCACCCCTCCACTGCAGTGAAAACACTCTTTCAGGGGGTTACATGCAGACTAACATACACCTATTTGTTCACCTCGAATATGTGAATATGAATTCGAATATTCGAAGTGCTTGAATATTTTCACAAGCCCAGTAAACTGTCCTGTTGTTTGAAGAACACTGATGGCTGCTGTATCTCGTCTCGTTGTCACCAGGGGCTTAGGGCCACAGAGTGGGAATGCTGCCATTCAGTCGTTGCGGTCTCTGCTGCTGCCAGTGTACACGGAAGGAATCCGAGAGGTTATGGACACCAGTTCGCAGCTTGACTGCTCAGAGCACGCACTGCTGGGTAAGCGCTGCTTCAGCCGTGAATCATCACTTTTATTTTTCTGCGATTATTATGCAGCAAGTTTAGTTCAGTTTTCTTTTTTTGGAGGGAGCATGAAAACAAGTTGTCTGGTTTAAACTTATTACAGCATATGGTAGCAAAAAAGTTGCTGATTTCTAGTTTCAACATTAAACTTCAGCTGACTATTTAACTTGCAGAACCCTTTTCATAATTCGCAAGTGCACTTCTCTGCACTGCATATTTGAACAAGAAAGGGCGGCACCTGTCGTGTCTCAAGCGAAGACGTGGTCTTAGTTGAACGTGCTGGGGTTTGTCTATTATGAGAGTTTATATCAAGAGAGGCGACTGAACATTTTCTACGTCATTGCGTAAGCAAACTGCACTTTAACAGGCTATTTGCACTAAATTACAAGCTGCAATGACTTGTTCAGACTGCATGGCAGAAAAGCTAACTTTATAATTTTGGAAAGGGTCTATGTTGTTGTATGAATACAGTGGGATGTAGTGTAATAAAGTAACTAACGAAAGACCTATAAGATGGTTAGCATTTCAAGCTTGAAATCACTGTTAGGTTAAGGCTGACTTATTGCAATTAACAAAAGATTCACATGATTACAGTGTGTGTGTGTGTGTGTGTAAAAAATGCAAGTAATGTTAGCAATCATGTTAATGACAAAAAATGTGTCATATATATACATGGGGAACAAAACGCAGCAATATTTCGCTCTGTGTAGTGCAGTTGATGAATGAACGCTAAGCAGTAAAGGTCATTCCAGCACACAAGCATATTGAAATCTTTTTAGTTCACAAGCTTATGCATAGTCGGTGAACTTGATTACCAGGTTAACCTTACAGCGTCAGATCTCTTGTTCACTTAGCTTCACTGAAGTCATCAATCGGTAGTTTGGTTTAGTGTAAAAAGCTTTTTGCACAATCAGTGCTGGACTTATATGCCGTATAACAATGACTGAATTTTAGATGTTTTGTAGCTTGCTTGCTAGTAATTCTGACCCCACTTCTATGACTATGTTAACTTACTTTGTTTTTGATGCAGTCGCTGCCAAGATAATCATGTCCGCGTCTTCTTTAACCTAAAACAAGCAAAGTTTCCTTTGAAGGAGCACTGATATCAAATTTACTCATGTCACGATTTTCGCGTCATCGAGTAGCTATCAAGCCCCTAGTAGCGACACATGACCTAAAACGCATCTTAGTGATGAATGAGTATCTGTAATACTGATTAATATATTCGCTATCGAACGCGATTCAAATTGGGTGGAAAGCCCGACAAATTGTAGTACTGGCAGCGCTACCTCGCGGCCACGTCCAGGCCGCTGCACAACTGATGCCGCTTCCACAAAAAATGGTGACGCCACACTGGCGTTTCGTCTTCTAGGAGCGCACCTACAGTCAGTCCAGCTGTGTCTCTGAAGGCGTAGACATGCCTACAGGTCGCCAACATCATCGTCCTCGCCGTCGTCGTGGTCAACATCGGCAAGTGACGATGACAGTGATCTGGAATTGGGTATCCCTGCGATTTACGGCGATCCTTGCTTAAAATCTCTGCATTAAATGCAATGTATTTATCAGTCCCGGTTGTACTGTCGGAGCTCAGGGACACCAACTACACACCTCATGTCACAGACATTTGGCGAGTGAATCGCTGCTTTCAGCTGCAGCAGGGCACACGGTAGGAATAGCTCCGGCCTCGAGAAGAGGCCTCGTACTACCAGTGAAACCCAACTGGTTCGCCAACACAGGATTTACCCTGTAGCAGCTCGCCGCAAACTGAAGGGAGCAAATGTGGCTGTTCTTCACAGGTGTCCATTCCCTCTGTCCAACGGCGCTTACGAAGTCAACCCACTGGCTATGTTGAGGTTTGTGGCTTGGAAAGGCATAAAACGCCACGCACTTTCCGCTTTTTCTGCGCCGCGACGTGCAAGTTCTCACTATGCAGCGGTTCCCCGAAATTCTGGCACGTATTGTCGCTTCTAATGACCCTACTCCCACACAGTGGAGCACAATGCAAATCAGTAGATGCAACACGATAAATCGCACGCACCCTTCAACCTAGCAACGAGAGCCACTAGTGAGAACATGGCTGGGAGTTGGCTCCAAACACACTCGGAGATCGTCGACGTCATCGTTACTAGCGTATCGTCACTCAGGATGGTATTTGTGGAATGTATCACACCAAACACGTAGCACTAGTGTCGATGCCGCAGGGCAGTCTATTTTTCGTTTTTTCTCCTTCACTTTTCTACGCTGTTTGACGTTGAAATAAAATAACTTTGACGTGACGAGCGCCATCGAAGTTTGGACAAGAAGACTTATGCATACCAAGTGATCGAATGACGGGCACATCTCGATATTGAAATTTTGTGTCAGTGCTCCTTTAACCATTGGCTACACTCAGACAGCAGTAGAGCCAAACACACTTATAATAATACTGGACTGTCACAACAATTCTAATGTTATAACTACCAAGGGTTTGTATGGAAAAAAAGCAGAATGGGGGATGGCAGGCTGTTGTGAGAAAATCATGAGATCAGGTGGGATATGCCAACGGACATCAATGATAGTGACAACCAAGAAGTACTTTAATTTGGGCTAGTTGGTTCATAGTGCTCACATAGAAAGGGCAGCGCAAAAACTAGGGAAAAAAAAGACAGTAGAGACAGAGCGCTGACTAACAACTGAAATTTTATTGCCATCACCTGTGCATATATACGTGCCTAAAATGTGATTGAGAGGAGGTATAGAAGCAAGAAAAGTAGGCTGGTTTTGACCAACAATAAAAACTGCAAACGATAAAATCTTCAAAGGAACTCGCGCAAGCGTGATGAGTGAAATGGATCAGGTCATGAAAAGCAAATGACACAGAAAATCAAAGAAAGCCTCTAAGATAACTAATTTCAGCGTAAGAAAAAAAAAAAGGAAGGCCTGCTCACGCACTTGTCACCTGCTTCATGAATGAAGAAAGCCTCAACAATCTCGCGCATAATGTATACCTCCTCTCAATCACATTTTAGGCACATATATATGCACAGGTGATGGCAATAAAATTTCAGTTGCTAGTAAGTGCTCTGTCTCTACTGTCCTCCTTTTTTTCCCGAGTTTTCGCGCTGCCCTTTCTATGTGAGTGACAACCAAGCTGCTTATTTTTTGGACACAATTGAATATTCTGGCGCTTTCACAGCACCGCGACCAGCTACATAGATTTAATGTATGAGCAAATATAAAATTTCGGATGCTAAAACTCTTTGATGTCCTATCTTTGTACTCGAATTGCATGTCTGAAACTGCATTATCAGAAGCCACCCCCGCACCATAGTGGATCTCAAAAGTCAGCTATGCCGTCATGCTGTATGGCTATGCGGTGAAGTATATTGTGTTTTCGAAGGGGCGTAAACGTTTGACAATACTAGGAAGGCTACAAAACAGGTCGTATTATATGAGTACGAGGTAGACGTTAGGGTTGGAAATGGGGGTCCAGCGGCTTGGATTTCTCGTTTTTTTTTCTTTTCAGGAATTTGACATTTCATTACCTTTCAGCACAGACACAAGGCAGCCAGAATTCATTGTTATGAGTTTTAAATATATTAATATGCATGCAGTGTGCAACAGAAAGAAATTACTTCACGATTCCTAAAACATGGCTTGCCTCATCGAAACAGAAGCGAAATTCTGAGTTTCCTTTTTCAGCTAAGTGATATTTCGTGGTTGCATATTTTATGTTGTGGATATATTGAGCTGTTTTAGTTCAGTGCAAGCTAGCCGAGCAGGATCAACACAGCTTTGTCAAGACCTACAAATTTTCTTGACATTATGATAGTGGTAAGGTTATGGTGGAGTTAAAGCAAGTTCTTTCATGCAGTGTGGCCTCTTCCTCATGCAACACAAGTAAACATTTTTGTAGCACTTGCCAAATATTTCCTCTTCGTTATTGCTTGAATTAAGGAACTTTTGCAAACTAATCTCACCTCTCGTATTCAGGCATCCATGTCATTTCACTTTTCATCTTGTCACAAGTGCAGTTAGCACTTTACTTAAGGGGGCAGACTGGTCTTAGACATATTTTTGTTTATTTCTTCAGTGATCTTGATCAAGCTGCACAGGATTATGCAGTTTTTTCTGCTGATTTCAAATATTTATTAGTTTTTCTGTAACTATTCTTGTTCCTGAGATAACTTAGGTTCACACCCTATTGTTTAAGGCTGCCATAGAAAAAAAGTGCTTAATTAGAAGTGATATTTCAGACACCCAACATAGACTAATAACTATAGATTGGAACTATGGAAGAGTTTTCTGTTTTAAGGCCTTTCTTGATTATTTTACCGCAAAATGAACTATCCATTTTTAAAAGCAGTTGGAATTGTGTTACAATTCTGATGAGTAATTAATTAAAGGACTTGAGCTCTAAATTCTGCTCCCATACTTGCATTCTACACACATACAGGTTTCTATTGCAAAAAAAATATTGTTGTACCTGCCCTAGCTGCAGAGATATTGAGGCCTCAAAATTGAACAGTTGTAAATTTACTTTTTTGAGAAAAATAGAAAAAAACTAAAACACACAGCTTCTTCAAAAAGCAACAGTCATGGGATGCATGTTTTGCAATCCTCATAAAGGTGCTCATAAATTCGTAGCAGAGCTTCTAGCAAAGGTGCCCGCCAATTACAAGGAAGCCTCAAGGTCGGTTCCCCATTATTTTGCAGGTTCTGCTTGTAAACAGCACAAATAATCTGGACAGTTATATTGACATTACAAAAATGTTACTACTTCCTTGTGTGTGAAAATTTGCAGAGAGATAGAAAAATACTTGCAGATACCGAATGTGTCAATTTTAAAAAATGAATTTTTTTGTCACTTTTTGGTCCCAAAGACCAGTCTGCCCCCTTAAAGGGGCCCGACGACACAATTTCAGCATGTCTTCTTCATCGGTTCTTTTGGTGTTGTGGAATGCAGCAATATTGTTGCGCAAGCAGCAAGGCTGAAATCAAAGCAGTTATAATTTTAATTCACAGAAAAAACTACCTTCATTTTGGACTGCGGTACACACATCGGGTACTTTTGTTATGGGAAGTGACGGTCACGTCATAAGACGTGACGGCAAAGGCCGTTTGTTTTTGATTGGCTTGACGCAACAAGTATCATGCATTATTGATGTAGTGGTAGCCAGGCCATAGGAGTGAATGCTAAAAACAGTAAAAACCCTTTTTATACTTACTCAGAAATAAATAATTTTTGTTTCTGAATGATGTATTTTCAAAAGAACGAACAGAACACTTCGTTTGCGATATCGGCTATGGTGTGCGAAAAATAAAAAGTAAAAACACTTGCTGTGTTTTTAGTGAACCAAAAGGGTGACATGCGGCGAACGCTGGCATTGTCATAGAACACGTCTTGCATGCAAGCCCAGAAGTGTCCCCGGGTAACGAATATGTGTATACCTTACACAACGGGATCGTGGGAGTGGCTGCTACCTTATGCACATGGTTCATCGTAATGATCTTAATGACGCCATCAAAAAGAGGGCTAGTGAGGTACTGTGTGGAAGTCACTATGAGGTGACATATTCAGTCTGTCTTTATGAGATTCGTCTTTATGATATGTCTTTATGAGCTGTGATTGGAAGCAGTCTTGACATGAGCAGGCGAGTGAAATTATTATTGTCTGCTCGAGTTTCGAACTTTGAGGACTCATAACTTCAGATTTCGTGCACCAATTCGAATCTTTTTTGTTGCATTTGTCTCAGCAATCATTATTACACGCGTTCCGGCGCTTAAAAAAGCTGTCGCAAAAGTGTCGCAGGGCACCTTTAACAAGCATGCGTTGTTATTGGTTGATAGATACAGCTGTTACGCAGCTGTGTACCCATAGTCTGCCTGCATTTATGAACTCTTGGTGGGCAAGATTATGGGGAAGCCTTTTACTACCAGAGCGTCCCTGTTCACATGCTGTGCAGCTTCCAATAATAAACTCTTCTATGTTGTGTCGTTTCTTTGTTCAAGATTCACTAACAGCACACAAACGCAGGAGGGTACAGAAGAAAGAACGTAACACTTCTATTCCCATTGGTGTTCTTGCATTGTTCAAAAATTTTAAACATATTGTACCATGTTCAAAAGACAGGGGGCAGTAACATGTAAATGAGAGAAGTCAAGACACCACAAATGCACAGTGAAAATGACACTATGCTCCCAACTGTTCTAAATTTTCTTACGTTTAACCTCATCACTGCCACTTTCTTTTTTTTTAATTCACACTATTTCTTCCTGCCTTATGACCAGTGCCTGAGATGGTTTTGCTGCTGGAACAGTGCTCCACATCGCAGCAAGAGGATGTGCTGGGAACTATCCACGAGGCGGCAGAAAAGCTGAGGTGACCAGTTTCCAGTTGCATCCGAAATGAATTGATGTAACTGGCCTGCTACTTTCTTTGTTCAGTAATATTTCTGGACAGGTAAAACACATTGAAAGGGTGTTTGCCATACAAAGCAGAAAATGACAAAGATGTGCAGTTGTAACATGAGTGCATTTGAAAAAAAAATGGTTAAAAACTAATGAGGGCAGAAAAAAAAGCCTTGGATCAAGCCTGGAGAACAGAATGGCGGTGTTTGCTCAGCCGAACATTAAGCTCTGTCGTAGTGCTGAAACAGTAAGACTGAAGAAGAAAACAAGGAATGAAGTGATTTGGAAAAGGAATGTATGTAATAACATCACTTAGTAAAATAAAAAGGGAGGTGATTTTGTCTATGGGTAGGGCGATAAATCCAGGAGCTGCACCCCTGGATCCAGTCTGGTAAGTTGTGCCTCCCACTTATATTGAATAAACCTATGTAAGAGGACAGGCCTAGTTAGAATGAAGCATTTGCCACCACTATAGGGTCAGGTTCGAAGTCCTCAGGCATCCGGTCTGAGCTTCATGTAGTATGAGATTCCACTTCATGACTTTCAATCGCTGCGTTAACATCATCCTCCTATCCACAGCTAAAAATGAGGTGTCATGTCGTCTTTAAAGGGTGATATAAAACTGTGTTTCTGGCAAATGAGTAGGCTTGTGCGAATATTCGAATGTGCTTCGAATTGAATTTAAATTATTGAAAATTTTGAAATATTCAAAACGAATTAATAATGCTTAGTAATTCGCATTTGGAGTGATTCCACTCCTGTGCCAACTACGCCACAGTGTGCTAAATCAGATTTATTGTGCCATCCTCATAATGAGGTTGTGCTCTCGAAGACCACCCCGACTGTTGAAAATGCGTGACATTAGTCGGATGACCCCTTCCGCCTTGGAAGTCATACGGTCGATCGTGCGGCCGTTCTGTCCATTGGCCTCGATAATCATGCCCAGAACGCGTATGAAGTCCACCCTTAGAATACGCTGCCCCGATGCCGTGTGCAGCCTAATGTCGATGTCGTCCAGTGGTTGCCAGTTTTTGGGTTTGGGTCCCCGTCTCGTAGGTCGATATAAGAGAAGTTCGGACTTTGCTGACAAGAACTTGAGGCCCATTTTCTTTATGTAGACTTCAACACAGTCGACGGCCTCTTCAAGAGAGCTCTCCACAAAGCCCTCGGAGTCACCAACACTCCATATGGTGATGTGGTTCACGTAGGTGGCGAACTTGATGCCTTCTTGGTTTGAGAGCTTGGCAGCAAGGCCAGACATAGCAATGTTAAACAGCAGTGGGGAGACGACTGAGCCCTGCGGGGTGCCGAAGGAACCGAGATCGCAGGCCTTAGACTTGAGATCCGCAAGCTGTATAGTGGCTTTTCTATTCCTGAGGAACTAGCTGGTGAGCTTATGAAAGTTGGCTCCTAAGTTGAGAGAAGAGATGGAGGCAAGTATGTGGCAGTGCGAGACATTGTCAAAGACCTTTTCAAGATCGAGACCGAGAATAGCTCTAACGTCTTTCGTCTCCTGATCTATGATGTGATGTTTCAACATTTTCATGACGTCCTGAGTAGATAGGTGTGGTTTAAAACCTACCATGTTGTACGTGAACAGGTTAGTCTTCTCTATGTGCTTTGATATCCGTTCGTTGATGACAAGCTCGGCGACCTTGCCTATACAGGATGTCAGTGAAATATGTCGTGAGTTGCTAAAACTGAGACTTCGGCCAGGTTTAGGTATGAGAATAACTGATGCCATTTTCCAATGCTCAGGGAAAGTCCCCATCTCCCAAATACGATTGATTTCTTTGGTGAGGTAGGCAACAGAGTCATCGTCTAAATTGTGTAGTGTCTTGTTTGTAATGCCATCCGGGCCTGGGCTGGTGTTCCCATTAAGATTGTTCAAGGTGGTCCAGACCTCTGCTTCCTTGAAGGGCTTGTCCAATTCGAAGGCTGGTGATCCTGTGTATCGCGCGTAGCCAGAAGGAGGCCGGGTTGTGTCTAAAGGGAGGTGTCTCTGTGCCAGACACTCCGTTATTTCTGTGTCCGATTTAACCTTCCTTTCTGAGTGAAGTATTCGGTCTACCAAGCGCGTCTGGTTGGGAAACTGAGTGATTTTTTTGTTTTTTGAATAGGAACTACATGGGCACTAGACGGGTTTTCACCGTCGCCGCCATGTTCCACGTAAACTAGAAGTTGGTAACATTTCCCGCGCATATGTTCTACCTGCGCCTAAAATTGCGCAAGCTGGGGTGGTAAGCGCTGCGCAAGCAGAGATTAAACGAGGCGGCCAATCTCCGTCGCATCGCTTAGAGGGCGCACGCGATACTATCCGACCGCATGTTAGACCTGCCATCGAATGCTCAAGCAGAGAGAAAACGCATCGCTTGTTTTGAACATGCATGAAAAATACGTGGTGGAGGGAGAGGGGGGGGGGGGACGGGTTGCTCCAGCCGCAGCGGTGAACTGATTCTAAGGGCGTGGTATAGTATACCGTGTTTTTCCCTTACTCATTGCCGATTCCACGTCTTCATAGAAGCTTTCAACTGACGCATGATCAGCGCTAGATGTAGGCACGTAAGCCTGTACCACCTTCATCTTGTATCTCTTATTGAGTTTAATTACGATGCCTACCACCCTTTCATTAATGCTATAGTATTCCTCTATGTTGCCAGCTATGTTTCTGTGGATAAAAAAAACCCACTCCCAGTTTTCTTCTGTCAGCCAAGTTCCAATAGCAAAGGACGCTCCCATTCTGTAGCACTGTATAAGCATCACGTGTCCTCCTAACTTCTCTGAGCCCTATTAACGCGATAGCGTTAGAGAGCTCGGGTCGCAGAAATTCCACCCTCAGTGTCGGCACTGACGGTTGTGAGTGAAAAATCGAGAAAGAAGCAAATAAAATAAAGAATAAAATTTTCGGCCCCATTGAGGATCGAACGCGGGTCGTTCGTGTTGCAAGCAAGTGTCTTACCACAAAGCTACAATATTACTTGCAGCTGCTTCAGAAAAAAAAACACTACATAAATGCCATGTGGTGGAAGGAGCCTCCTTAACGCCTGCATATTGTTCAACAGGTGTCACGACGAAAACGAGCCCATATGGCGATTTGTAGGCGCATTCGGGAGGCCATCAAACTACGCCGTAAAAAGGCTGGGATAGTGCAGCCATCTCCGCTAAAAACACATAGGAACTTTCAAACAACTCTAAAAATGGACAACTATGTCCGTCTAGTGCAAAACATATCATGCCTTTCCAGAGACGTTCATCAAGCAAACGCTAGATAATGTGCTGCCACCTGTGAGGCATTGTGAGACTCTTTATGGCCTCCTAATTGGCGAGCGCTCGCAGTGTGTTTTGGAGGTCATGCAACTCTTGCTTTAGATTAAAAACCTGTATGTACTTTTCATGTATGCACGCTGGTATAATCTACCGTGTGCGTGTGTGTGTAACAAAACACATTATAAGTATGCACTTAGCGGTTGAAGGGCGCATCAGGTTTCGCTATCACGTTGAACTCTTGAAGGCAAAGCTTAACGGTCCCCCAGTTTTCACATCCCATTTAACACCCCCTAACTCCTCGAATAGTACAGCTAGACTTTCCTTACTAGATAAGGTTTTAGCGTTAAACGTTGCCAAGTTCAGGTTCCAGTGGCGGCCTGTCCGGATCCAGAAATTCTTAGCACCCTCTGCTGCGTTGCAGATCTAACTACCGCCGTGGTCAGTTGCTTCGCAGCCGCTGGGGACTGAGGGCCGTGAGTTATTTGACGTATGCATGTGGGAGGTAGTGGCCAGGTACTGCACCAGGGTGGCCAATCCTCTAGTGAGGGAGCGCGTTACCGGCGGTGGTCACCGGTGAGGCAGCACCTGCGCCTGCATGTGTCATGCTGTAAAGGTGGTTTTACTGCAGTATAGTAGTGCTAAGCCATAAATGCTTCTTTTCAAGTGTTTATTAATTCGCGTATGATTTTTTTAAAGATGGTTTTGCTGCAGTAAAGTAGTGCAGAGCAGTGAAAACATATATTTAGGTGAAATTTGCACTGTCACAAAGCTCCACCTCAGGGTTTAAGGCCTTGCATATAGTTTATATGCTCTAAGTTTGGCAAATTTTAAAAAGCCATTTTACGAGATATCATTTGCATTCTACTGAAAGTCAAATCATGTTACTATTCGAAGTTATGTCCGCTTTCTTTGATGCAGAAAAATGGCATTTGCACAGGCCTTGTTTAAATTTTTTTTTAATATTGGGCAGGCTAGTTAGGTCATGACAAATACCTCCCTTTTTTATAATATGTGAAATATATACTATTCAAATTCAATTTGAAATAATTCGATCAAGATCACCATTTTGCTTAGAGCCTACAATTCACTATTCACACAATCCTACAAATGAGGTGTAACTGGGTTTGTTGAGTGCTGGGGAAGTGTGCACGACTATCAGAAATTAGGAATTTACAGTGAATACGGCACGAGTAGACCAGGTGCGACTTGATGGTTTTGGTTGGAGGTGCTGAAGATGGAAGATTTGGAAGAAATACTTGGCCAGAGTAGTATTATACAGGGTACTTTCTCTTGATCCTTGTTGAAACCCGTGTAGCTGAATCAGTGTCTATTCCATTGGACTTAATGCTCTTTATTCAAGGTCTCAATAGGACCACAGTGACCCTCATTATACTGAATGTCTCTGACAGACCACGTCTTGTCCCTTTGGATTCGTGTGCTGCATTTTACCAGCTGGTGGTGAATGCTGTTAACAGCGTATATTACGCTAAACTCTCAGTTAAAGGAAGTTTCTTTAAAGAGGCCATGACACAAAAAATAAAAGTAGAAAGTCTATTGTCCCGGTACATATATAAAAAATGAACTGTAAAAAATATTTGATTCTAAAACGAGCCTTAGAAGTTGTGGCTATAAACCCTACCCACTGCCAGCAACCGCCACTTTGCCGTGGGGAGTGTGATTTTATGCTTTTCAAGGAGTGGAGCCGTCGTCTTCTAAAATAAGGTTCAGCCACTGCTTATTGTGCAATTTTTAATGCCAAGATGAAAAAAACTAGAATAGCTCCACTGTATGCACAGCTGACTTCCCCCCCAAAAAATTTGTTGGTCGAAGCATCAGGAGAGTATACAAACATACGTGCCTTAGGCATTCCAGAATATGCAAGCGCGGAACTACTCCTGAAACTAGGCACTCACAGCACGTTAGCAGAGATTGCTCAAGCCCAGCATGTCTCACAATAGAGAAGGCTGTCAGCAACAAAAATGGGCGGGAACACGTTCACCACGGAGAGAAATGTGACATTTCCACCCACAGCCACTCCAGAATCGTGATGATCCCACTTCCTAGAAATATGAACCCCAGCACAAATGCAGAACGAAGATGCCATAAAGCAAAAGCGCTGGTCAAGACACACGGGACTAGTAAAACGTCTCTATTTGTAGGTATGAGCCAGTACTCGAAGGAGAGAGCACATGTTGCAGCGGCTGAAGACGTGACTGGAAACTGCGTTAACGCCTGCACTGCGTAAAGTAAATTGTGTCAGCGACACAAATTGAGGAAATTGAAGCGGTGTACATCGCCACGGCCTCCACTTCCACAAAACATAGCTTCATTCTTAACAACTTACAGGTCGTGATTAGGAATTTAGCGTGCGGACGTATTTCACAAAGTGCCCTGAAAATTCTTGCGAAGAGCCAGAAACTGATGGTTTCGGAGGATCATAAATATTTATTCTAGTTTCCGGCACACACAAACGCAGCCACCTACAACTCGAACGAGACAGTTCATATGCTGTCGCGAAAACTAACCCGCCGCGCTGCCCAAGGGTTCCCTCGTCGGGAAGTGCTGCTGCCGAAGCCGTACGTTTAATGAAAGACAGAATCGCCAGCTATGCAGAACATACCAAGTATCATCATGACTTGAGGTGGGTTTTCGTTCCACCTCACCCAAAATTAGATAGAAATCAGGTGACAGATCTGCGCAAAATACCAATCAATTCTTTTCCCAGCCCTGCTCAGCTACACAGAATATTTCCAGAGATTTACCCTGGCTCGATATGTAAAGCCTGTAAAATAAGAGTGGCCTCCCTCAGCCCCATGCTATTGGGGGTGCCCTAGCAACAAACAGACTGCCCAAAACCTCTCCGGGAGCGATGGCATACAACGCTGTGCAGCTCTAATTTACATGATGAAACATGGGCTCTCCAGCAGGCCAGGGAGGCGACTGGGAGACAAGGTCTTCCATCCACCATCTGAGTGGTCTGGCCCATTCAAGCAGCTAGCCGGATCTCTAAATAAAGTTGTTTCAGTCATTCAAGTGACAGATGCTCATAAAGCAAGTAGCTGTTGATGTCACGGCTCGCATGTGGACCAGTGTTGGCCTTGGGTCGCTAGCATGTTTATAAAGTTATTCATTATAAATTAAGTGCTCGACTAAATGGGCTGGAATTTCACCAGCCTGCTTGTGAACATCCAAGGAATAACCCACATAACACCGATTATGAGCTAAAATTAGGTGTCATGACCTCGTTAACAAAATTACTGCTTGAATGAAAAAGCTGCCTGTGATACGATCGGCTCTGAGTTCACCTCTGTTAGTCTCTCAGTAAATGGAACTTGCATTAAATGTTAACATATTTTCCTGGTCTAGGAGTCTACTGTGTTTCCTGACTTTTCTTTGAAATACAGTACAAAAATTTCCATGGAAACAACGCTTGTTCATCGAAGCAAGTCATAAAAACAAGTTATAAAATCACATTAGTATTTCTAAAAGTTCAAAATACCAATAAACAGCTCTTTTCCTGTCCTTTTTTCTCTCCTTTTTCTTTACTGCTTTTCAGAAAATGTTGTTGACTATTTTTTGTTGTCTTCAGGGTGGTCCACAAGCGGGCTCTTTCTCGGAACCTTGAAAGAACGGATGATGACAGAAAAATGCTTGCACAGCACAAGGGTGAGCAGTCTGAACAGCAGCTCCTTATTAAAATCAGTCATTGTAATGTGAACTTGTCTGCCATGCCTGTGAATAGTGACCTGGTTCACAATCAGTGTGGTACACAAAATACTAGGCTTGTGCGAATTTGTAAATGATTCATATATTCGAATGCATAGCGTAGTATACGAATTTACTTTGAATTGAACTTAAGTTATTGAAAATTTCAAATTATTCAAAACGAATACGTAAATGCATGTTAGTCCACATGTGACACCCTGTAAAAGTGGTTTCAGCCACTTTAGTGAAGTGGTGCTACACCATCAAAACATCTACTCAGGTTAAATTCACTCTGCCACGAAAGCTGACTTGAAGGTTAAATGAAGGTATTACCTTCACATCAATTCATTTTTGAAGTTTAAAAGCTTGTTATACCGAGTGATATGCACCCATACCCATATAGCAAGCTTTAAAAAAAAATAAGATACTTTACAAGCTATCACTTGCATTCTATCGAAAGCGAAATCTTGCTACTATTCAATTTTCTTTAAATATTGTGCAGGTTAATAATGTCATGAAAAATATTCCCATTGTTTTATATATATATATATATATATATATATATATGTATATATATACACACACTATTTTTTTAATTATTCGACCAAACTCACTATTTGCACTTCATAACCTACACTTCAAACCTAGAGTTCACTATTTGCGCAAGCCTAAAAGATATATGTTCTTGCTGGGGCTTTTTCTCCACTTAATAATGATTCTTGCTTTGATTGTGTTTTACTGTTAGGACAGGCCGATGTGTTGTTGCTTAGCTGCTCATTGATTATGCTTTTCTGCGCAAATTCCGTTCCCATTGGCACACCAACTCACCCAGAATTCCGTTCTTCTCAATCATTGGTTATAGGCAATAAAAGGAAATTGGTTGCGACAGTTGCAAGTTAGCAATCAGTTGCTTTCCAATCGCTTATACAGTTAGTCAGGCAGCAGTTGCAGGTTGTAACACAACTCAAGTTGTTATATTAAAATAAATGTGTTGATACTTTATTCTCAGTTGTGGCCCATAGTATGGGGAAAACACCACTGCCACAAATAGGTTACTTTCTGTTCTTCGTTATGGTGAAATAACTTACTTGCTTTATTTGTTTTCTTAGCTGCCCCTAACCTCCCACAAAACAGGCTTGTTGCCATACTCACAGAAGCCTGAAAATGCGCCCACACTATGGATAATAAAGGAACAGCTGGTGGCCAATCCAAGCACTTATTATTTCATCTTTGTCAGTTTCACTACATTTGCCCTTCGACATACGCGCATCATCAGAACTTTCTCACAGCTAAGTAGGCAGAATTTCCAGGGTTGTATCTGTGCAAGTTTTTGTGTGTTATGTCTTTTTTGCGCTGTTGTAAGTTTCTTATGCGTGAATCAACTTTCTGAAGCATTAGTTTTTGAGATTCTGTGTGGTGAGTGATTGGCAGAACTTTCATGCATGTTATTTTGAGAGGCACTACATATACAGTTAGTCGCAAAAATTTGCGGGATCTTCAGCGCGTGGCCGAGCAATGAAAAACTGCATCCCTGCGTCACCTACCGTATTGCACAAAACTTTGAGGCTGACAGCACTTCCCTCCTGATACTCATTACAGTGCTTGGTTTGTATGTGCGAGTGCAGGAATGTGTGTGTGTAATGTTCAATTGAAGTTGGCGATAAATGTCAATGAACGCTCATTGGTGTCGGCAATGATGGGCACAACTGTAGCTGCCATTGCAATGACCATTATGATTGGTGCACTTATGGTCACTGATCCTAACTTGACATGAAATTGCTGCTCGCCTCTGTCGACACGTGCCGCTCTCCCAGCACTACAATCCCTGTGCAGCCTTCAGCGACGCCATCTTCAAGAGCACGCTGCAGTTCCTGCACAAGGCACTGGCACTGCCTGTCCACGCTGCAACCCCGGCCACCTGTTTCACAGACCTCGCTGTCAACATCACGCTTCTGGCACTGGACCTGTGAGTTTCACTCATATTTTGACATCTCCTGGTCACAGTTCTGTTTGACTTGAAGGGGTAGCCACGTTTTCTAACGCTGGGAGCTGTCGATTGCAATATCACCAATAAAATTTGGTGATGAATATCTCAAATGCAATAAACTTTTGTGAATTTGAATAATAAAATTCTTCATGCAAATTAAATTGAATAATTTTGGAATTCTTCATAGCTAAGTTACAGAAAGACTGTCGCAAAGGATCCATAAGCATATTCTTACACGTGCCTGCACTTGTTCTGTTTCATGTGTGTCTTGGTCTGACTGTTCTGCGTATCAGCACTTTAGACCACATTACGACGGCCATCGCGGAATGACTCTTTGTACTCGCGATCAAGCATGACGTACTTTGAAACATCAGGCACAGAAGCTTCGTCACAGTGAGATTGGACAGAGTATCCACTCATCCTCGGCCGGGCGAGTGTGAATGGAATTGTGGCTTAGTCAACTCTACTCAAATCGCCAATGTACGGGACGAATCTGAAATTTATGGCCAAGAGCATTGCGCTAGTGGACACGCAAAAGCGAAGAAGCCGCAAAATTTTTCGTTGCAAGTAATGAAACTCATCACCTGCTGGCTTCTCAGTGCCATAGATGGGCATTTGACGCATCAGCCGCAGAACTCTGTGTCAAGCTCATTGTACAGCGACCGCTTGGAGCACAGGCGAAAGTGACTGGCAGTTTCTCGAGTCAGTGTCCCAAAATGCAAGATCACGCATGCTTCACGTCGATTTATCATCTGATTTGTTTTTCATTATTATCGGATCACAATCGGTGCATTCAGAATGATATGTATAATGGCTTTTCTGTTATAAACCGGTAAGTTCATTTTCCAGAAGTTCAAACAGTTAGAATAGTAAAATTTCAATGTGAATTGAATCTTATTAATAGCAAACACAATTAAAAAAATGTTCTAAAGTTTGAAAATTTTACAATCCCATAAGTTTCATTGGCTCACAGTTATTACGCAAAAGCAGGAATAGCCCGAAATTTTTAACGTGATAGCGTTATAGAGCTCGTGTTGCAGAAATTCTGCCGTCGGCGTTAGCACCGTTGGTTGTGAGCAAAGAACTGTCCGTGAGCGAAAAACTGAAAAAGAAGTGAATAAAATAAAGAATAAAATTCTCGGTTCTATTGAGGATCGAATCCAAGCTGTTCGCATGGCGAGCAGGGGTCTTACCACAAAGCCACAATGTTACTTCCTGCTGCTTTGGGAAAAAACACTACATAAATGCCATGTAGTAGAAGGAGTTTCCTTAAGGCATTTCGTTCGACGTGTGACACGACGAAAACGAGCCCAATCGTTGATTTGTAGGCGCATTTGGGAGGCCATAAAACTACGTCGAAAAAGGCCGGGATAGTGCAGCCGCCCCCGCTAAAAACACATGAAAACTTTTAAACAGCTCTAAAAATTGACAACTATGTTCATCTAGTAGAAAACATATCATGCCTTTCCAGAGGCGTTGACCAAGCAAACAGCAAACGCTAAATAATATGCTGCCATCTGTGAGACATTATGAGACTCTTTATGCCCCTTCAAGGAAATGCCATTTCAATAAACCACAACACTTGCATTGATTCAGCTTTTCATTCTCACGACATCATTAAAAAAGTGAAGTACTGCAGTTGCCATTTCACCGACCATAAGGCGATGCTTGTTGTGGTTGGCTGGAAGAGGTCTCGAGTAAAACAAGTCGAACAATTGCCAGATAAATAACGCAAGACGGACAACAGAATGTGACCATTCACGGATACAAGTGTCACGCCTACGCGCAGTTAATAATACAGGGCCATGTGACTATATCACTGTACAATATTGTCACGGGGTCGTGACGTGGCCGAAGACAGGAGACTTTATCTTGAGATTCAACTGTTTATTTGGACCAACCTGTGCCCGTTGAACGGAAAGTCTGATTACAGTAGCTTTCTTGCACAGATAGCAGTGAACGGAGCGTCGGCCGTCGATCAACTGACAAGCGGCGAAGCGCGTCGGCATTTGTACACTTGCCGTCGATTGTTCTAGCGTTATCGCTAGCATTGACGTAGGCTCCAGAATAATCTGTACAGTTCACGGAGTAGGCGTGATCTTATCGAAATGATCTACTACAGTCCTGAAGCTTCTCGAAGACTGTAGGCGCGGTTTGCGCTGAGAGTTACGTTGTGTATTGGGGCGATAACAAAACTTGAGAACAAGAAAGTGGCATTTCCACGTTCTTGTTCTCTGAAAAAGGCATCGTCCCGATGCTTTAACGGAAGATGAAAGTACAACAATAATGCAAGAAAATACAATGAATAAGTTACGATACAGCAATAATACTAAAAAACACTGTTTCAGTTTGTCAACGCGCATGAAATGGCTTGAGGCGCACGACATGGACGACTTCAGGTCACGATCGGGGTCGTTGAGAGTTCGTGATGCCGTCGGGGACAACCTCGTAATCAAGTGGGCCGAGACGTCGAACCCCCCTGTACGGTCCGAAGTACCGCCGCAGAAGCTTTTCACTGAGTCCACGTCAGCGTATCAGCGTCCACACCCAAACACGTTCACCGGGCTGATATTCCACGAAGCGTCGTCGAAGATTGTAACAGCGGTTCGGTGGTCTGTTGATTCTTGATACGGAGACGCGCGAGTTGTCGGGCTTCTTCGGCGCGCTCAAGGTACTCACATCGAGGTTTTCTTCATCGGTGACGTTGGGTAACATGTCATCGAGCGTCGTTGCTGGGCTCCTTCCATAGAACAATTTGTATTGAGATATCTGCGTTGTCTCCTGCACCGCCGTGTTGTATGCGAAGGTCACGTATGGAAGAATGGCGTCCCACGTCTTGTGTTCGACATTGACGTACATTGCCAGCATGTCGGCGATCGTCTTGTTTAGCCACTCGGTGAGGTTGTTGGTCTGTGGGTGATACGCTGTCGTCCGGCGGTGGTTTGTCTGGCTGTATGTCAAGATCGCTTGAGTTACGTCAGCAGTAAATGCCGTTCCTCTGTCGGTGATGAGGACCTCTGGGGCGCCGTGACGTAGGACGATATTTTCGACGAATGACTTAGCTACCACAGATGCACTGCCTTTGGGCAGGGCTTTTGTTTCAGCACAGCGGCTGAGGTAGTCGGTAGCTACCACGATCCACTTGTTTCCAAAAGCCGACGTCGGGAACGGCCCCAGTAGGTCCATACCAATCTGCTGGAATGGTCGGCGAGGTGGTTCAATTGGCTGCAAAAGTCCCGCTGGCCTTGTCGGCAGTGTCTTGCATCGCTGACAGTCCCAGCATGTCCTCACATAACGAGTGACGTCGGTGGTAAGACGTGGCCAGTAGTACCTTTCTTGTACCCTCGCGAGCGTGCGGGAAACACTGAGGTGCCCTGCCGTGCAGGAGCTGCAGGAGTTCTTGTCGCAGAGCTGAAGGCACCACGAGGAGGTACTTGGCTCGAAGCGGTGAAAAGTTTTTTTTTTTTTGGAGAAGACCATTTCGTAGGAAGAACGACGCAAGTGCGCGCTTTAATACCTTTGGGACTTCGGCGGGTCCTGCCTTTGAGGTATTCTATTAGGGCCTTAAGTTCTGGGTCGGCCCGCTGTCGTTCAGCGAAGTCGTCGGCAGTTATCGTTCCCAAGAAGTAGTCGTCATCTAGGTCTTTGGGTGGCGGTTGGTCGACAGGCGCACGAAAGAGACAGTCCGTGTCGGAGTGTTTCTTGTCGGACTTGTAAACGACGGTGAAGTCATATTCTTGAAGTCTCAGGCTCCATCGTGCGAGGCGACCCAAAGGATCCCTTCATGGTAGCTAGCCAACACAAGGCGTGGTGGTCGCTCACAACTTTGAAGGGCCTGCTGTAGAAGTAGGGGTGAAATTTCGACGTAGCCGAGATGATGGCGATGCACTCCTTTTCGGTTGTGGAATTATTGGCATATGCTTTGGATAGCGATCGGCTGGCGTAACTAATAACCTTTTCAAGTTCGTCAGCCCTCTGCACAAGAATGGCGCCGACACCTACGCTGCTTGCGTCAGTGTGTATTTCAGTCTCGGCGAATTCGTTGAAATGGGCAAGTGACGGAGGTGTCTGAAGGCAATGTTTAAGCTCATGGAAAGCGTGTTCCTGCGGCGTTTCCCACTTGAACTCCACGTCGGCCTTGGTAAGGTTATTGAGTGGATCGGCGATGCGGGCGAAGTTTTTCACAAACCGCCTATAATAGGCGCACAGGCCTAGAAATCGGCGCACCGCCTTCTTGTCAGTGGGGGGCGGGAAGTCGGCGATGGCGGCTGTTTTCTGTGGATCGGGACGAATAACAGACTTGCTAATCGCGTGCCCCAGGAACAAGAGCTCCTCGTACGCAAATCTGCACTTTTCTGGCTTCAGTGTGAGTCCGGATGTCTTGATGGCTTGAAGTACAGCTTCAAGGCGCCGAAGATGCTCATCGAAACTTGAGGAAAACACGACGACGTCGTCCAAGTACACAAGGCAAGTCTGCCGCTTCAATCCTGCCAGTGCTGTATCCATAACGCGTTGAAAAGTTGCAGGTGTTGAGCAAAGACCGAAGGGCATCCCTAAACTCGAGAAGGCCGTCCTGTGTTATAAACGCCGTCTTCTCTCGATCTCTTTTGTCGACTTCGATTTACCAATAGCCAGTCTTGCGATCCATTGACGAAAAGTACTTGGCGTTATGGAGCCGATCCAGTGCGTCGTCTATTCGTGGGAGAGGATACACGTCCTTTTTTGTGATTTTGTTCAGGCGGCGATAATCGACGCAGAAACGTAGGGTTCCATCCTTTTTCTTCACTAACACCACGGGGAATGCCCATGGACTCTTGGACGGCTGGATGATGTCGTCCCGTAGCATTTCATCAACTTGTGTCTTCACGGCCTCGTGTTCTCGCGTCGAAACCCTGTACGGACCCTGACAGAGTGGTCTGGCATTTTCCTCGGTTATGATGCGATGTTTCGTGATTGGTGTCTGCCGAATTTTTTATGACGACAAAAAGCAGTCTTTGTATTGCAGGAGCAGGGTCTTGAGGTGTTCTTGCTTATGGTTCGGAAGGCTGGGATTGACGTCGAAAGCTGAGAGAGGGGCTTGGTTTCTCTGAGCAGGTTCCGCAGAATCGGCGAGGGCGAAAGCACTGGTGGCTTCCACGATTTCTTCGATGTATGCGACCATCGTCCCCTTGTTCACGTGTTTGTATTCATTGCTGAAATCGGTGAGCATAACCGTTGCTTTGCCTCCTCGCAGCTCTGCAATTCCTCTTGCGACGCAAATATTGCGGGTGACCAAGAGATGCTGACTGCCTTCAACGACGCCTTCCAAGTCAGGTGATTTAGGAGCGCCGGCTGAAATAATGATGCTGGAGCGAGGCGGAATGGTGACTTGTTCTTGCAGCACATTCAAGGTATGGTTTCCTGACGGCGTGCGCGGGGGTAGTGCTTCTTCTGTGGATAACGTTATCAACTTTTTTCTTAGGTTGATGACAGCACCATAGGGGCATAGAAGTCCATGCCAAGGATGACATCTCTCGAGCAAAGCTTTAGGACTATGAAGTCTGCAGGAAAAATACGGCCGTTAATGGTGACTCTCGCTGTGCAGATTCCTGCAGGCGTTACGAGATGACCTCCGGCTGTGCGGATTTCGGGGCCTTCCCAAGCTGTCCTAACTTTAACTTCGTGGCGAACGACCCACTGATGACGGAATAGTCGGCTCCAGTATCGACGAGAGCGGTCACCCTGTGGCCGTCGATAAGAAGGCCGAGGTCACTAGTTCGCAGTCTCGCGTTACAGTTACGGCGTGGCGTCGGGTCACGGCTACGTCGGCTTGTCCGCTGCTTCCATGTTGCGTCGTCAGGTCACCTTCGGTAAATGAGGTTTGGCCGTCAGGACTTTACCTGGTTGGCGTCTTGTTCGGAAAGCTCCTTCGCGTCGTCAGCGTCATCGGAGGATCTTCGGTAGTTCGACGCACAGCAACCGCACCTCCATCGGTTGCTGCCCTTAGTTTCCCGGATACGGGCTAGGAGACCGACCCTGCGTTAGGCCAGAGTACTGCCGGTGGTGCGGTGACATGCGACGGCTGGGCGACGGCGAACGGGAAGGACTTCGTGGTGTCCACTGAGTTCCTGTAAGGTAGTCGGCGATGTCATGTGGCCGTTCCCTTGGCTGCGGGCGTGGTGCATTGTCGGCGAAGCCACACAGTCTCATCTGTCGGTACTGGCAACGGCGGTAAGTGCGCCCGGCCTCGCCGCAGTGGTAGCACAGTGGGCGGTGGTCAGGGGGTGTGCCAGACGTCAGTCTTTTTTGAAGTGCTGGCCGGCCGGCGGGCGGTATGGCGTCGGCGGGGGTGGCGGCGGCGCCTGGCGCAAGAACTGTGGCGGGGCTGTGTCCTGACGAGGGCGTGGAGGAGCGTTGCGGCGCACTGCAGTGGCGTAGCTCATTGCTTCCAGTTCAGGCTGTGGTGCTTCTGCGATTCCAAGCGACTGCCAAACTTTTTCGCAGACAATTTCAGCGATCGAATTGGCTTGAGGCTGCGTTGAAGGCAACAACTTCCGCAGCTCCTCCCGTACGATTGCTCGAATCATCTCGCGCAGGTCGTGGGTACTGAAGGCATCAGCACAGTTCAATGAGGCGCGGCGGTTGTATTGCGTTGTGCGCATCTCAAACACCTTTTCTATAGTTGTGGCCTCGGCAAGAAATTTGCTGACAGTCTTCGGCGGATTCCGGACAAGTCCCGCAAACAGATCCTGCTTGACTTCGCGCATGAGGAACCGGAGCTTCTTTTCCTCAGCCATGTTGGAGTCGGCGTGTCAAAAGAGCCGGGTCATCTCTTTGACGAAGAGGGTGCAACTTCCGTTCATTAGGAAGTTGCACCCTTGTCTCCAGCAATGTGGCAGCCCTTTCCTTGCGGACGACGCTCGTGAACGTGCGCAGGAACGTCGTCTGAAAGAGTTCCCAGGTTCGTAGTGTGGATTCGTGGTTTTCATACCACGTCTTCGCGGCATCTTCTAAGTAGAAATAGACGCGGCGTAATTTTTCCTCGGGGTCCCAGCTGTTCAAGGCGGCGACTCGGTCGTATATTTCGATGCAGCGTTCTGGGTCCTCGCCTGACGATCCATGGAACGTTGGGGGTTCCTTTGGCTGCTGGAGAATGACTGGGGCAGGCTGCATGGGGGTGATCATGGTTGCTGTAGTTGATGTCGGAATCCTGGTCTGCCTGGCTGCTTCAGGAAGGGGCCCGTACTCTGGTTGTAGTCCCTTCTGCCTGCGGCTTGTGCACTGTTCAGGGTTGGCGTCCGTGTCTTCTTTGCTGCTTGGGCTGGACTCGCGGCTTGAAGGGGGCGTCCGGAACATAAACGAAGCAGCACCTCCACCAGATGTTACGGGGTCGTGACGTAGCCGAAGACGGGGGACTTTATCTTGGGATTCAACTGTTTATTTGGGCGAACGTGTGCCCGGTGAATGGAAAGTCTGATTATAGTAGCAGACCTGCACTGATAGCGCCGAATGGATCGTCAGCCGTCGATCAACTGACAAGCGGTGAAGCGCGCCAACATTTGTACACTTGCCGTCGAATGTTCTAGCGTTATCACTAGCGTTGACGTAGGCTCCAGAATAATCTGTACAGTTTGTGGAGAGGACGTGATCTTATCAAAATGATCTACTACAGTCCTGAAGCTTCTCGATGACTGTAGGTGCGGTTTTCACTGAGAATTATGTAGTGCATTGGGGCGATAACAAAACTTGAGAACAAGAACGTGGCAATATTTTCATGAAGTTGTTATAAAAGTGCTCTTAAATAGATCGAAAATCTGCACCATTACTATAGATACGTCGCGCTTGTGCACGCACGCGTTTGTGTTTGTGCGTGTGTGTAATAATAAGTAACCACTTAGCGGTTGAACGGTACACTTGGGGCCGGATTTCACTATCGCGTTCAACTTTTAGAAGCAAAGCTTAAGGGTCCCCCAATTTTTTTAAACATTTGTTTGCAGCCAGGTAAAAAAAGCGGTAGAGACGGCTATGTGAGGGAAGTGCTGTGCAATGTGAAATTGCGGCAATTTCTTCTGCTTATTTCAGGCCGTCATCGCAAGCAGTTCCAGTAAAGGCCAACTTTGGGAGTCTCTTTGAGCATTTTGGGTGTTCGCCCCACACGCATCCCAGGTAAGTTAAGCCCATGCTTGTTCTCATTTCACTTGCAGCATGCCCTCTACTCCTGCGTGATGTCATGCTATGTGCAGTGTTGCCAGCACCCTACATTGTAATCGGCATGCAACTGTGGACAAGTACACTCAAACCTTGGTATAATGAACCCATATATAACAAAACATTGGTTATAACAAAATAACGAAGACTGGTCTTGCCCTAAATATAGTGTTAGGAATATACCTTTATAACGAATCTTCGAATATAACAAACCTATTTTCAAGTAAGATGCAATTTTGTTATTACGAGTTTCAAGTACTACAATAAACATGCATGGCTGCTCTTCAGTATTATTTAAAAATATTTGCGCATGCTTTAGCCTTTAGGGTCCAAGTACACTGGTTGGATAAGAGTGTGAGGGTTTTTTTACTGTTGCATTGCCCATATGCAGGTGAGAAACGTAAAGAAGCATTGCTGTTATCACCATAAAAAGAGAGTAGCATTATAAAATCCATTCATGCAAAGCAATCAAAACATACTTTCGTGTGGTTCCATCTATTTTATGCTATTTTTTTCATCTCTAGCACTCTTTAAGAAGTGTATAGGCAGTGTGTAACAGTGTGCCATAACGATGGCTTATAGTATTTGATTTGTTGCAAACCATACAAAGAAAACAGACAATGCAGCCAAGGAAAGCACAAGGGGAACGGACTGTTATTTTCAAAACATATTACGCTACTCATCGCTTATTGTTCTTCTAGCTCAGTGCTTCACTTGATCACTCGTAGAAGCTTGTTAGTCAGCTACACAGTGAATCTCAATTCCTTGCCATCCTCCTATAATATAGAACGGAGACAGTCAAAACTGTTATCCGAGACCAGGTAGGAGCGTAGGCCTAGCTATCAAAATCAGCGACAGTCCGGGCCGAGCGTCTCGTGCTTAGCACTGACAATGTGTGTGCCGAGATTTGCATGACCCACTACAATCATCATTACATATTTCCCCCTCGCTGAAGATAATGCCAAGTAAGTGTTCTAAGGTGTCGTGAGGACAAGTGGTTCGTGATATGGTTTGAGGCGATTCACATGTACGATTTCGCGGCCTCGGCGACGCATGTCCACAGTGGCCGTGAGGGGTTCGATGAGGTAGTTAACAGCGGAAGTTTGTTCTATGACGCGATAAGGTCCATGGTACCTGCTGACAAACTTTGTAGAGGTACCAGGAGCAGCACTGGGGGGCACCCACAGCAAAACAAGAGAGTTGGGCGAAAATTGGTAGTTGGACCGTCCATCGTCGTGACGAAATTTCTGTAGCCCTTGTTCTTGGGTTGTAAGGGTGCGAGCTAATTGCCGACATTCTTCCGCATACCGCGCGGCTTCGGAAAGTGGTGTGCCTTCGGATGAGTCGGGTCGGTAGGGGAGAATGGTGTCAATTGGAGACGATGGTTCTCGACCATAAAGTAAAAAGAATGGAGAAAAGCCTGTCGTCGCTTGAGGTGCCGTGTTGTAAGCGTACGTTACGTAAGGAAGGATGAGATCCCAGTTGGTGTGGTCGGAGGCGACATACATAGAAAGCATGTCGCCAAGAGTACGGTTGAAACGCTCGGTCAAGCCATTTGTTTGTGGGCGATATGCGGTAGTATGTACAGGGGTGAATTACATGGCATTCTGCAAGAAGTTCTTGAATAACATCCGCGAGAAAGACGCGGCCTCGGTCGCTCAAAAGTTCACGTGGAGCGCCATGACGCAGAACAAAACGTTGCAGCAGGAAAGACGCAACGTCACGTGCCGTCGCGGCTGGTAGAGCGGCCGTTTCTGCATATCTCGTGAGATGGTCGATCGCTACAATAATCCAGCGATTCCCAGCTGATGTATATGGTAGAGGACCATAAAGGTCTATTCCAACCCGGTCGAATGGTCGCACTGGGCACGGTAACGGCTGCATTGGTGCAGTAGGACGGCTAGGATCGTGCTTGCGGCGTTGGCACTCTGTGCAAGATCGAATGTACTTTTGAACGAATGTGTACATGCCGCGCCAATAAAACCGAAAACGTAGCCTGGCGTAGGTTTTAAACAAACCGGCGTGCGCACAGTGCGGATCGGCATGGAAAGCAGCACATATGCTGGCGCGGAGATGCCTGGGTATGACGAGTAGCCATTTGCGACCGTCAGGGTGGTAGTTGCGGCGATAAAGTATTCCATCACGGATGGCGAAGTGAGAGGCTTGTCGGTGTAGCGCTCGAGATGGCGGGTGGGCGAGTGTTTCAGATAGGTAATCCATCAGAGACGCAATCCACGAATCTTTGCGCTGCTCCGCAGCCATGTTGATGGGTCCTGATAGTGGAAGGAAGTTGTCTTGGATGGAGACACTCGCAATATCAGTAGAAACAGGCGAACGCGAAAGAGCGTCGGCATCGGCGTGCTTCTGGCCTGAGCGATAAATGACGCGGATGTCGTACTCTTGGAGCCGTAAAGCCCATCGTGCCAAGCGTCCTGAGGGATCTTTGAGGGAGGATAACCAGCAGAGCGCGTGGTGGTCGGTAACAACATCGAAAGGGCGGCCGTACAGATAAGGCCGAAATTTTGTAATGGCCCAGATAATCGCTAGGCATTCTTTCTCAGTTACCGAATAATTTGCTTCTGTTCTTGTAAGAGTGCGGCTCGCGTACGCAACAACATACTCTTGGTAACCAGGCTTTCGTTGGGCGAGTACAGCGCCAAGACCGACACCGCTAGCATCTGTGTGGATTTCTGTGGGAGCGCTTGAATCAAAATGACGCAGTATGGGTGGTGTTGTAAGCAGTTCACGGAGCTTCGCAAAGGCACTGTCGCAAGCTGGAGACCACGCAGATAAATTGCGGTCTCCCTGAAGTAGGTCTGTCAGAGGTGCCATGATCGAGGCGAAATCTCGGACGAAGCGGCGGAAGTATGAGCAAAGGCCAATGAAACTACGCAGCTGCTTGAGAGACGCGGGCCTCGGGAACTCGCGAACAGCACGTAGCTTAGCGGGGTCAGGAAGAACGCCATCCTTCGACACGACGTGTCCGAGAATGGTCAGCTTGCGCGCTCCAAAGTGACACTTCTTCAAGTTGAGTTGGAGGCCGGCTGCAGAGAGGCAGCGTAGAACCTGTTCCAAGCGACGAAGGTGCGTGGGAAAATCGGGTGAGAATACCACTACATCGTCTAAGTAGCACAAACACGTGTTCCATTTGAGGCCTCGTAGGATAGTGTCCATCATGCGCTCAAATGTTGCCGGCGCATTGCATAGCCCGAATGGCATCACGTTAAATTCGTATAAGCCGTCTGGTGTAACAAATGCAGTTTTTGGCCTATCATTCGGATTCATGGGCACTTGCCAGTACCCAGAGCGTAGATCAAGGGAGGAAAAGAACTCTGCGCCTTGTAAAGAGTCGAGGGCGTCATCAATTCGAGGCAAAGGATAAACATCCTTTCGTGTTATTTTGTTTAGGCGACGATAATCTACGCAAAAGCTTATCTTGCCATCCTTCTTTTTAACTAAAACAACCGGCGACGCCCAAGGACTGTTTGACAGTTGAACGACGCCTCGCTTTAGCATGTCACCTACTTGTTCATCGATGATACGGCGTTCAGTTGGCGAAACACGGTATGGTCGCTGCCGTAGTGGTGGGTGATTACCTGTGTCGATCTGGTGGCATACGGTAGATGTGCGACCTAAAGTAGCGCTGTGACTGTCAAAAGATTGTCGAAACTCGTCAAGGAGGCTCAAAAGCTCACACCTCTGTTGTGGGTTTAGGCCTTCGTCGATGACACGGTTGAAAATGTCGGTAGTGGGAGGGTCATTCACGGAACTGCAGGAGAGGGCACTGACTTCCGATGATTCATCAGGAACGTCAAGTGTAGCGATGGTTTCGAATGATTCTATCGAACCAATACATTCGCCTCGAAGTAGCGTAATCGTGAATGGGAACGGATTCTTCACAGGCATGTTGGTCGCACCACCTTGAAGAGTAACGAGAGCGGTTGGGAGCGGTGATAGGTGGCGATGAACGAAAGCAGCGGAAGGCGTGAAGAATGCGGTAGCGTCGACGACGGTGGAACACGACACAGGTGCGAAGACAGTAGCGCGTGGAGGGATTTGGGTGTCGTCACTAATGACCAACTTCGCGTCGGAAGGGCGATCGTGCACTGGTAGCGCATCACCAAGGGGACAAAAGGCGACTTCGGCACGGGCGCAATCAATGACGGCTTGGTGATGGGAGAGAAAATCCCAACCTAAAATGATGTCATGAGAACAGTGCGGGAGTACTACGAACTGGACTGTGTAGGGCACTCCTTGAATTACAAGTCTGGCAGTACACGCGGCCACAGGCTGCACAGGCTGTGCAGTGGCAGTATGAAGACATGAACCCAAGTAAGGCGTTGTCACTTTTCGAATTGAACGGCAAACTTTTTCGGCGATGACAGAAATTGCGGCACCAGTATCAATAAGGGCAAGTACGGGTACACCTTCAAGAACGGCATTAATTACATTCGGCGGCGAACGAAGAGGGCTTGTGCTTTGCGACGAGGACGCAGTTCTTGCCTCGGGAACTGCGTCATTTAGTTTTCCGCGTCGATTGTAGGGGGGCGTCGGCGCATCGGGGAGGGCGAGCGTCGACGTGGAGAAGGAGATCGGCGATCAGGAGCTGGTCGGTGGCTTGGACGAGGAGCGTACAATTCGGGGTCTGGGGTGTATTGAGTGTACGTGTAATCGTTTTCGTATGGACGTAGGTTTTCACGTGAGTGGAGTGGACGGCGGCGGCACAGACGTGCGACGTGCCCAGGTAGACCACACGAAAAGCAGATCGGTCGGTTGTCGGCAGTGCGCCATGGATTAGGGACTCGGTGAAGTGGAGGTCGTGGCGGCAGGGCGGCATAAACAGGAGCAGGCTGTGGAGGCGGCGCTTGGAACGTCTGTGGTCGTGGTCGTGCTGCTGCTTCGGCGTACGTCAATGGTGCATTGACTGGTGGCACCAGCTGTGGAGGAAGGACCTCAGACACTTGATCTCGTATAATAGTCCGTAGAGTAGGGCTAAGCGGTGCACTGCGCTCCGGTAGGCCAGAGATGAGCGAGAGTTGGCGGGCAACTTCTTCGCGCACGAAATCTTTGATCTGCGAGAGGAGGACGGGGTCTTGCGAGGGAGTTAAGCCGGACATCGATTCCTGATGTGGGACAGCACGGCGGGTGACGAGACGTTGCCGGCGGAGCTCATCATAGCTTTGGCAGAGCTCAGTAACTTGGGCGACAGTAGCAGGGCTTTTTGAAATGAGCATCTGGAAAGCGTCCTCGTCAATACCCTTAAAAATATGCTTGATGCGGTCCACCTCTGTCATGTTCACATCGACGCGCTTGCACAAGTCAATGACGTCTTCTATATAACTTGTAAAGTTCTCACCAGGCAGTTGAGATCTCGACTGAAGGCGCTGCTCCGCACGAAGTTTGCGGACAGAAGGACGACCAAAGACTTCGCTGAACTTTGCTTTGAATGCTGTCCAGGTGGGAACGTCGGTCTCATGGTTCCGAAGCCATAAGTGGGCAATGCCACTGAGGTAAATGCCGACAGTGGCCCGTCTCGTGGCTTCGTCCCATTTGTTCAAGACACTCACGAGTTCATAAGTAGCCAGCCAGTCGTCGACGTCGTGGTCGTCAGTGCCGCTGATTATGGGAGGATCCCGTTGACGGACCGCGCCGGAGCACACGATGGCCTGGGAAGCCATAGGAGGAGGGCTTGTGGCAGATGCAGTGGTCATGACAGCAGGTAGAGTCCGGCTTCGCAACTCCAGGATTGCAAGGAGACCCAGCAAACTCCACCAATTATAATATAGAACGGAGACAGTCAAAACTGTTATCCGAGACCAGGTAGGAGCGTAGGCCTAGCTATCAAAATCAGCGACAGTCCGGGCCGAGCGTCTCGTGCTTAGCACTGACAATGTGTGTGCCGAGATTTGCATGACCCACTACAATCATCATTACACTCCTCTTAAGTGGTGCACTATTAATTTATTCGTAATGCAAGTGATCATGTAATAAGATTACAAAGGACGGTATACATAATGGAGAACTTCACAAATTCTGACCATCCGTTGCTCTTTACCATGCATCCAAATCTAAGTACGTGGGCCTCTACAGTTCTGCCTCCATTTAAATGTAGCTATTGCATTTGGGATTTGATCCTGTGAGCTTCGGGCATAATGTAAGTGTGCGTGTTTGTAGTATACATTGGATATTCTCGAGGTATTTCTGTGTCAGAAGATGCTTGTTTCAACTGTCATCTCATTTGACAACATTTTTTTGCTTCTGCTTTAAAATACTATGCTCAAACACGCATGGGCTGGACAGTGTGACTTCTTCAACCCTTGCTTTGACATTGCAGCGCATCCGGCCGCTTCCTGTGCCTGGTGCTGGAAGATGACCAGGCGTGCTCTGAGCTAGAGTCGCGTGTCACAAACAGCGATGCAAGACTTGTCCAGGCCTGGCTCCGCTGCTGTGTAGGCGTAGAGCCGCCAAATTCGGAAATGACTCGACTCTCAAGGTAATGATTTTTTTTTTGCATATAAATGGCTGAATGGGGATGCAAACAGCAAATATTGAAATCAAATGTTGCTAATTATGATGGCAAATATAGAAACACTCCAAGCAAAAATTTGTAGATGACGTCACTGCCGCAGTGGCTCATACAAGATTCAAGTTTAGTAATATTCTTCTCGCCTCGGGGATGTAGGATTAAAATAAAGCGTTTGAAAAAGAGCGCAGTCTTTGCGAGTAGAGGATAAAAAATACACTGAGCGACACTTGTATTTCTCAGGTTTTGAGCGCAGCATGCTAATTTTATGTTTACATTGTTCTAGGATTGTGCTAGGCCGCAGAGAGTTTGCCAATTACAACAGTCTGGCGGGCACCATCGTGCCTTCGGACGAGGTGACGGCGCACGACGACCTTGCCGTCCACTTCTTCGACTGCCTGGCACAGTACGCCGACATCGTTTGTGCGATGGATGGCATCTCGTCACTGGCTCAGCTGAAGCAAAGCGTAGCCTACTACCTCAAAGACTTTGTTGCCGTGGCAACGGCTCAGTCGCGGAACGCTGCTGCCGCAGCGGCAACGCGTGACAGCCTGGGAAATGTGTACCTCCTGTGTGGCCAGCTGTTTCGTCTGTGTGCAGGCCTCATTTATACCAGAGTGAGACAGAGTTTTGGTATTAGCATTTGCATAAAAGCAAAAGCATTGTAATTCGTTGTCTTTTAATTTAACCACTGGAGGCCAGCTATGATTGCTTCTGTTCTGTTATCGTTCTCACTTCCCTCGTTTGGCAAACTTGCCTCTACAGCACGCACCAAAAGTTTGTTGTCCTCCGTGCCATCCGTACTCTTGAGACAAAGAAGCCTTGAGTGCATTGTCAGAAGAAAAACCTAGCGTGCAGTACAAAGACCCTCGTCACCTTAACATAAAAATATCAGATAAAGCCTGAAAATTTTTATAGCAATCACATCAAGATATTCTGCATTCATTCAAGAGTTCCACCAAAGAGCCATGCTATTGCTTGAAACTCCTTTGAAAATTGACCCTACACAGTCATGGCAGGCAAAGAATCACATTAGCAGATCACACGCTGAGTTGCGTAATAACTGGGCAGTTGAAAGCTGCAAACTTATTACAGAGGACTGAGCTATAATTTATCATCATGTCATAGCAACAATTAAGTGTGCAGCTGTCATGTGACCTCCCAAGCTCTAATGATTAGGCTTGTGCGAATAGTGAATTCAAAGTTTGAAGCGAATAGTGATTTCGGCCTAATAGTTTCGAAATAAAGTTGAATTATATACAGTCGAGCCCGCTTATAATGAACCTGAGCGTGGCGCGGCATTCGTTCGCTGTATCCCGAAGTTCGTAGTAAATGAAACACAGCTTTAAAAAAAATTGCGAGTGAAAACACAAACTTTTTATTCCCCAAAAAGTCCGTGATGCACGTGTTTCGAATAGCAGAAGCGATAAGGGCGGTCTCAAGTTCATTTAAAATGGGAGGGTGCTCGTTCGCCGAGGCATGTGGCATAAGCTGCATGAGGCACTGACTCCAAAGTTTCGTCGTTCCAGCAGTTCGATTCCTCAAAATCGCTCTCGCCACATACTTCATTCACAATGCCCTAATCCGTGCACGGTTTCGCAGTGTCGGCATCATCATCGGCCGTAATTAAACCATCGCAACAGATGTCCCGCTCGCTCTCCCAAGTCGGAGTCGACGACGCACTGCCACAAATCGTTGCCACAGTGGTTCTGTTCGGAAGCGTCAGGCTCGGCATCGGGCCCAACGTCGGCAAAGTCGGCCTCGCGAAAACAGTTTCGCGCGCTTGTAGCCGTCACCGCCACCCACGAAATATTCACCATCTCCACAGCTGAATACCGGGACGCCCAAAGCGGCAAGTTGGCTGCAGGTGGTCAACAGCTATGGGCAAGCCCTCCGCAACGCCGCACCTAACACGCGGATTACGCTCAAGCCAAGCGGTCACACTTTCGACGTTTTGTTGAGCGGCATGAAAAAGCGTGCTAGTCCTCTCGTCGGCCATTATGACCACACACGCACACCAAGAGCGATCAATACGTGCACACGCGACACACATGCCAGAACGCGTGGAACAGCTCTGGGCCCGTTTCCAGTCAGAAAACGAAACTAATTCGAGCCAGCATGCCAGGCGTCGCGGAACGGTGGAAACGGGCGAAAGGGCTGTGATCAAGAGAGGAGGGCAGACTTGCGAGAGAAGGGCAAGAAGTTGTGATAAAGAGAGGTGAGGATGCAGTGGGAGGGCGACTTGGAAACCAAAACACACGGGAAAGAGGCAGGTTGGGTAGCTGGCTTGAAAGGTTTGCGAAGCTCACACGTAGAAAAACTTGGAAAAAGTGCATGGCTGCCTGAATCGGTTCGCGCGGCGGTGTTCGAAGAACCGGCGGTCATGGTGAAAAAATCGGTTTGTTGTGCCGGCGGGTTTGCGTGGCCTCACGTACTACGATATTTCGCGATTCGTTCCATGCAAATTAACAGCTGTTTTCGCGCTTCCGCACTAACACGAAAGGCATGCTGAGCCGAGTGCGAAGTGAGTGAGAACAAGCCCTAAACACGAAGCGAATCACAAATTATTATCAGAGTCGGTGGGGTAGCGTATGTGCGTACACTAGAATTAAGCTATCGGCTACACTCGATGGCCGGCGATGTTGGCAAATGGTCTGATCACTCCAGGCCGGCGGCGTCAACGACAGTACCAGTGATCAAAAACGGGGTAGATGGCCGACCGGTTTTCGAAAGATTGGTGGCAGTGTGAAAACACGGGTCTCGTCTGGCGATGCGGATGAGTAGCGGGGGGGACAAAGGATGGAGGGGTGCATATCAAACGTGGTCGGGGAGAGCGTTAACTAGAGGGGCACGAAGGCGGCGTCGGCGTTTAGCAATTAGAATGTATGGGCACCTCGCCGATGCCTGATCGGTGTTCGAAATTGGTTTCCTGGGAAGTCGGCAGACCGCTAACTCCTTTCGCTGTAACCGATCAGCGGCGCTCGGAGACGTTCGTTGTAACTGCGATTTGGTGCCATTGAACCAATGTATATTTTCACGGTCACGCGGATATTGTTCGTTTTCAGCGAAAGTTCGTGTTAAGTGGGGCCGTTATATGTGGGCTCGACTGTACAATATATTGTAGCGAAGCCTCCGAACTCTGAAATGGGTCGAACTCTTGAGTACCTTCTAGTGGGGCTACCCAACAAGGACGCCGCTCGTGCTGGGAGTCCGTGCTTCGCCGTGACTGTTGCCATTGTGTATGCTCGCTGGTTGCCGGCTAATAAACGCCTTAAAAAATTGGTGAAGACTGCTGCAATCCCCTTCGATGCCCTTGGAGCTACGATCACGTACCCTGCCATCTACCATGTCCCACGACGCCTCCCAGGAAATGCCTCCTCCCGTGCCACCCCCTTGTCCCGGTGTCCCCAGGACGCGAGATCCACCCATTTTCACAGGCGCTGATGGCTCGCCTTTTACGAGCGCGTGAGCGTCCCCAACAAATAGGACGAGGGCGGCAAGCTGACCAACTTGGTGTTCTACCTTGCGGGCATTGCCAGTTTGGGGTACAATAACCACGCGTCCGATTTTGCAACGTGGTCTGATTTTAAGACCGCTATCATCAACATTTTCGCCCGCCCTGCTGTTCGCAAGCTGCAAGCCAAGTAGCGCTTACATGAACGCACTCAGGAGGCTGGTGAGTCATTCACCAGCTATATTGAAGATGTCCTGGACTTTGCAACAATTCCAATCACACCGTGGCCGAGTCTGACAAGATCTGAAACATCATGAAAGGCATTGACAATGATGCCTCCAAGATGCTGCTCGCCAAAAACCCCGGCACAGTGGCTGAGGTCATTACACTGTGCCAGAGCTACGAGGAGCTCCGCCAGCAGCGTTCGATGACCTGTCGCTCCCCATCACGACCTGCAACGCTTGCTGGCTTGGAGGCCAGTTGTGACCAAGTTGCGTTGATGGCAGACCTAAAATCCTTCATCCGTGAGGAAATCGCGCGTCAGTTGTCTATCGTGCCTTTTGCCCACCAACCAGCTGTTCAACAATCGGCTCCTACCTTTCTCCCTCCCATTTGTCGAGCGATTGAGCAGAAAATAGCGGAGGTAATGCCTGCGTACCACCCCCAACAGCCTCCGGCTCCTGCGGGGCGAGTTACGCCCATGTGGTCGCCAGGCCGCACAAGTCGTTCCAGCACCCGCCCCTCTGACTTACGCCGAAGCTGCCGCTCGACCTCCGTCCTTTGCAGCGGGTATGCCCGCTACGTACGTTGACGTAACCCCTCAGCCTCAGCTTCTGCCCACCATGCAGCCTTTGCAGCCACTGTTCCGTCCATCGGCTCTTGCGACATGGGTGAGACCTACCCCGGCGAACCGATGGCGCACACCCGACAACCGGCCCATCTGCTTTGCCTGCGGTTACGCCGGTCACATAGCCCGTTATTCCCCTCGTGTACAGCCGGCTCTCATTTCTTCGCCTGTTGCTGGCCAGCTCAGCCATCCCTATCACGAAGAACTGCCGTCTATGCCACCGCTGTCTCGCCCAGGTCCATCTCTTCGAAGGTCGCCGTCTCCACGACGCCGTTCCCTGTCCCCCATGCGGCCAAGTTCTGCTGCTCATGAGCGGGAAAACTAGTCGTCGCAGTCCCCGAGGCAAGCACTGCGACGCTACCGCAATGTGAAAGCCCTCAGAGCAGCCCCTCGAATGTCATTGACGTGCTTGTGGACGGTGTTTATGCATTGGCACTTATTGACACTGGAACTGCCGTATCAGTTCTGGACGAAAAACTCTGCCGCTTACTTCGAAAAGTGACAACGCCACTTTTTGGTTTGTCCCTCCGTACTGCTAGTTCGCATCGTATTCACCCTACAGCAGGGTGTACAGCTCGCTTTGTCATTCAGGACGTTCTGTATGTCGCTCAGTTCATCATCATTCCGGCATGCTCTCATGACGTCATCCTGGGATAGGACTTTCTCTCCCATCATGACGCCGTCATTCATTGTGCCGCTGCCGAAATTGAACTCTCACTCTTCTCGCATTTGACGCCAAAAGGCAGTCTTTCGACACTGAGCAAGATTCTAATGAAAGACGATACAACAGTGCCTCCAAACTCAACGATGGCCGTTTCGGTCTACTGCGCCGGTCTCTTTGACACAATCGCGCTCGTTTCGCCATCTAACCGCGCTTGTAGCAGGAAAGAGTTGCTAGTACTTTATGCGACCGTGCAGGTCAACCTGGGCAACGCCGCTATTTTTGTAACCAACCCATCCCCGTATACTGTTAACTTGCTTCGAGGGGAATGTCTCGGCTGAGTGCAACCAGTCGACAACGCACAAGTCCTGGATGCACCCGATGACACGCGTTGTCCCAGGTTGCGTACCATCAATGCTGTTTCCACTTCTGATACGTTATATGCTGATGTGTTTGGCCCCTCCATCGCTGACAACCTTACGGCGTACAGCGTTCCCAACTTCTGGACCTGTTGCAAGAATATCGTTCTTCTTTCAATGTCGGGCGAAGTTCTCGTGGTCGCACATCCGCTGTTACGCATCGCATTGACACTGGTGCCCATTTACTTTTACGGCAACAACCATATCGCGTGTCGCCTGCTGAACGTCGGGTAATTAATAGGCAGGTCGACGATATGCTCCGACGCGATGTTATTCGGCCCTCGGACAGTCCACGGGCGTCTCCTGTTGTTCTTGTTGCGAAGAGACTTCTGTGCGGTTCTGTGTGGACTACAGACGGCTCAATAAGATCACTTGCAGGGATGTTTATCCACTGCCATGCATCGATGACGTGATCGACAGGCTTTGCGGAGCAGATTTCTTTTTCTTCTCTCGATCTGCACTCGGGGTACTGGCAAGTACCCATGGCTGACAACGCTCGACCGAAGACCGTCTTCGTCACACCAGGCGGCTTGTACAAGTTCAACGTCATGCCGTTTGGTCTATGTAATGCACCTGTGACCTTTGAGCGCATCATGGACACCGTTCTGCGCAACGTGAAATGGTACACGTGCTTGTGTTGCCTCGACAATGTCATTGTCTTCGCTCCAGATTTCTCCACGCATCTCCAACGTCTGAAAGAAGTTTTCGCACGTGTGAGCAATGCCGGCTTGCAACTAAATTTGAAGAAGTGCCGCTATGCAGCACGGCAACTCACCATCCTAGGGTACGTCGTGTCCAAGGACGACATTTTTCTACTGATCCGGCCAAGCTTCGGGCCGTGTCCGAATTTACCAAACCTGCATCTGTCAAATAACTGCGTAGTTTCGTGGGCCTGTCCTCATACTTCTTACACTTCATACGAAACTTTGCCACGATCATATCACCGCTGACGAAGCTCCTTGGAAGTAACGGGCCTCTCAATTCGTGTTCATCCGAGTGCGACAATGCGTTCGCGAAGCTTCACCATTTGTTGCCGTCTCCTCCCATTCTACGCCACTACGACCCTACAGCCCCAACGTAGGTGCACACGGACGCCTGCGGTGTAGGCCTCGGCGCTGTCCTGGTGCAGTGCAAACCCGGATTCCCTGAATATGTCGTAGCATATGCAAGCCATACGCTCACTAGAGCCTAGACAAACTACACCGTCACGAAGAAAGAGTGCCTGGCGATCGTCTGGCCCCTTACTAAGTTTCGAATTTATTTGTATGGTCGCCCATTCGATGTCATCACCGACCATCATGCACTATGCTGGCTTTCATCATTGAAGGTTCCCTCAGGCCGTCTCGCCTATTAGGCTCTTCGCTTACAAGACTACGACATCCGCGTGCTGTACCGCAACGGACGCAAGCATGCTGACGTCGATGCCCTCTTGCGCTCCCCTCTACCTCAAGACGACGTGCCCTGCTCAGTAACCTCAATTGCTGTTTCTGCCATCGATGTTGACATCTTCGCTACCGATCAGCGAAAGGATAATTGGATCGCCCCACTGATCGACTTGCTCTCTGATTCGTCCGCAACACCATCCACGTGTGCCTTGCGTCGTCAAGCTCACCATTTCGCCATCCGTGACGGCCTCCTACACCGATGCAACTACGACTCCAATGGCCGGCAGTTTACTCATGATGCCCCGCAGTCTGCGGTTGGAGATGTGTGAATCTTTCCATTCTGATCCACAATGTGCGCACTCTGGGGTATCCAAAACTTACCACCACATTCGACAGCGCTACTTCTGGCGCGGGATGTACCGCTACGTGCAGCAGTTTGTTCGCTCTTGCTTCGCTTACCAACGTTGCAAACATTCAGCACACATGTCGCACGCCGGTCTGCAACCGTTACCTTGCACTGACCGTCCAATTGGGCGCGTAGGTATCAATTTGTATGGACCACTTTCTCTGACGTCGGCTGGTAACCGCTGGGCCATCGTTGCCCGACCATTTAATGGGATATGCAGAAACCGCTGATTTCCCGGCCCCTACTTCGCGCGATGTTCCATCCTTTCTGCTACATCAATTCGTACTGCGCCACGGACCACCCCAAGAGCTTCTCAGGGATCGAGGCCGTGTCTACTTGTCGGAATTCGTCGAAGCCATTCTGATGGAGTGTCATTCTGTCCACCGCAAAACTACTGCTTACCACCCGCAGAGGAATGGCCTCACCGAACGCTTTAACGGCACCTTCGTCAACATGCTTCGATGTGCGTCGCCGCCAACCACAGGAATTAGGATAATATACTGTCCTTCATCACCTACACCTACAACACCGCCCCTCAGAGCACGGTTTTTCACCTTTCTACTTGCTGTACGGAAGACACCCGTCGCACACCATGAACACGATACTCCCGTACACGCCGGATCCGTCTGAGTGTGCACCTATTTTTGAGACAGCCAGGCTTGCTGAAGAGTGTCGCGAGCTTGCCAAGACTTTTACGACGCATGAGCAAGAGCGGCAGCAGAGTATTCGTGATGGCTCCACCACTTCCGAGCCCACGTTCCTTCCTGGTGTGTTTGTATATCTCTCGATCCCGACCTCTGTAGCTGGCCTCTCTTCCAAACTACTTCCCAAATACGAAGGCCCCTACTGTGTTATCGAGCGCACATCTACGGTCAACTATCTGATCGAACCCGTCAAACAATCTTCGGACATGCGCCGCCGTGCGCGCGACATCGTCAACGTGGAGCACCTGAAGGCTTATTATGACCCGCTCATAGTAACAAGTTGTTAGTTCTCCAGGTGGCTCCCTCTTCGACCCCGTGGTAAATGTAGCGAAGCCTCCGAACTCTGAAATGGGTCGAACTCTTGAGTACCTTCTAGTGGGGCTACCCAACAAGGATGCCGCTCGCACTGAGAGTCCGTGCTTGGCCGTAACTGTTGCCATTGTGTATGCTCGCTGGTTACCGGCTAATAAACGGCTTAACAATATATATATTGTATATTAAAATAAAAAATGGGCATATTTGTCGTGGCCTAACTAATTAATAGAATGCCAGTGATGACCCATAAATTATTTTATGCTTTAAAATTTTCTATACTTAGAGAATATAAGTATAACACGCTTTTAAACTTAAAAAATTGGCCCCGTACCTGCATGTTACACTGCAAATGTCGTCGAAAGACGATAGTCTTGCGTCTAGAGAGAGTGAACAAAACGTTTATTTGATGTTCTGCGCAAAAAAATTTGTGAACGGTATTCTGGAGGCGCTGTGTTAGAGTGCCTCGGGGGTGCAGCGGAGGCGAACGAGCGCATCAAGTCACGTCACTTATGAGACATGAGCACTATCTGGCAGTTATCTTGGAAAACGAAGCGCGCGCGCCCTGCGCGCCCGTCTTGGAGGTGATAAGGTGTAGAACGCAGCGTGTCAAGTAGGTGCCACCACCGTGGTGTCTTAGCAAAGTGTTGGAAACATTGCCTTTTCGTGCAAGCGTTGCATGGTCAGCGCAACATGATAAATGCTACGGTCTTTAGAATTACTTGTGTATGCCTTTTCTAGTAACAGACACACATCGTGTTGTTATGATGCCTCAGATATGCGCATTAAATACTGTTTAATTGAAAATCACAAAAGTATGAACGCTGAATTTTGAGCAATATTGGTGGGCGCTGTGGATGGAGTTGGCCGTTTGGGGTATCGCCTGGTGTCATTTAGGGCACCGTTAAGGGCGGACAAACAGACAAATGTACAGATAGGCAGACAGACAGGTCAAAATTTTTACGTTGAAGGTCCCCAAGAAAGACTATCGTCTTTAAAAATGAATCGATGTAAGGGTAATATCTTCATTTAAACTTGAAGTAGGGCTTCGCGGCAATGCCGATTTTTCCTGGATACATGTTTTTAGGGTTTAGCAATGCTTTACTACAGTGAAACCACCTTTACAAAGGGGTACATGTGGGCACTTGGATAGGTGTTATCTCGGCTTAGTACCTCTCTACTGCAGTGAAACAACCTTTACAGAGAATACATTTGCGTTCACATTAATGTCCATCTATTTATTCGTTTCAAATACTTTAAAATTTGCAATAATTTAAGTTCAATTTTGGTTCAAATCAGATTCAATTATTGCATTATTTGTTCAAACATTCAAAGCATTTGAATATTCGCACACGCCCACCAGTAATGATTAGGATGATAAAATAGCCACACCAAATGGCTTTTGCGTTCGAGTCACCTTAGGACCCTGTTTCGGTATTTCCATCTCCTTAGTTTTTTGTAACAATTTCAAATAGTGAAACCATTGGTAAGACGTTCAATATCCCTGAGGCTGAAATGACAATGCAGCAAAACGTGTAAATTTAAGGGCTTGTATTTTTTTTAAAAGACACCAGCTGAGAAATAAGATTACGTGGCGTTTTGGAGATTGGTGTTTTCAGGATTGTAAAATTGTACTTTACTTACTTGCAAAAACTATTTGGTTCTTTAGTGTCTCTTTTAGAGCTAGTCCATATACAAGGAACTAGCAGTGTTATAACTACCATATTTTGGCACTTTCGAATTCAATAGTAACAAGTTTAGCTCTAATCTTTGAAGACCCCTTGAAGCACCTGCATTGTTTCAGTCATTCTTTCTAAGCTTCAAGCAAAACTTGAAAGCTTTTCGCAGTTAAAGCGACCGCTCTATCGTGCCTTGTTACAAATTCGAAAACAACGTTTCATGGAGAGGAACATCTTTTCTGTCATGCTCTTCGAAGTTAACTAGCAACCGACTTTGTTGAAAGGGCAGACCTCCCTGACGTTGCCCGTCCTGTTTTACCTCGCTGACATGGATAGATGTGTCACAATAAAATCATGTATTACTACTTTCATGACAAACCCTGCATGGGGGACCCCCGGGAGTGCAAGACATCTTAATTAACATATGGTTCTCTGGCAGCAATTACGTGTGCCCGACGACATTGAAAATACAGACCTTGTAATTAGTGCTTGCATCTACTAGAACAAGCTTTAAGGTTTAACTGCACATAAACATAGGTGTTTTGTATTCAAGTATTTTCACTTGTGTGTAATACAGACACAGAAGAGCGATTTTCGCCTTGTATATGAAATGTCTGTGAGCTGGGAATCGTGTCACATTTTCTCATCAACAGCTATATTTCATTGTAGACACATCGGTGTGCCTTTTAACCAATTGTTTCTTACATCACTGTCTTTTACAAAGGCGTCTGAATGTATGTGTTTGTGTGCTCAGACCTATCAGTCAACTGAAATATGCTTCATCCGTTTTAATATTAGTGTTCAGATATCATTTTATCCAAGGCATTGGAGTATCAAGAATAATGTGAAATAGAACTCCAAATTTAGGAGAAGTGGGGATATATATAAAATAAACTCTGATAAATGCTGAATTATCACCAAAAAGTAAATTTTAAAAAATAACTCCGAATTTCAAGAAAAATAAGTTCAGAATACACGGAGCCCAAGTTATAACTGATAGTCCACTATAACTGAGTCGGCTAGAACCAAAATTGTTGCATGAATAATGTAGTCAAATTGAACTAGGCGAGAAAAATGGCCTGTTATATCCCGACGTGTACCTTTTGTATGCCTATCTGTGCTCACTAGTTGCACCCATTTTGCTATTCCATATTCACTGTTGTTTTTATTTTAGTACTTAAAATTTTCAGTGTATTGGAAACAAACAAACACAATTGTTAAAACAGTCATAAATAACAGTGTCAGTTCCTAATCGTATTGCTATCAACATAGCTCAAGAAAAGCCTATTAAGATTTTGTTTGCAGTAACTTATCAATTTTCCAGACTTTGTCAATAATGTGAAAATCCGTAGGCACCACTATATTCTCTGCTAAATGAATGTATATTGATGACAATATTTTTAAGGGGGTACGTGGCAATGAAATTTTTTTTTTATTTCTTTATGAAGCCAAAGGGATGAAATTCAGCATGTAGATGTCATTTGCTATGCTGATATCATAACTGAAATTGCTTTTGAGCTATCTAATATAACTTTTGAGTTACAACAATTGATAGACTCTCATTGTCATCCCAAGATTAATTAGCCAATTAGACACAAGTTCGTCCACATTTTTGCATAAAGATATTCACAAGGGTCTATTTTGTGCCATAACGATATTGGTTTATTTTTAATATTTAAGTAAGCACACAAAAAGTTTTTATAAATCTCCTGGACGTATGTCTTACCAACAACTTTTACAAAAAGCTAATTACAAAAATTTGGATGATGTGCCCTCAAATATGGGCAACTTTACGGCACTCACCAATGTCTTAGAATGTAAGTGCACAAAACGTAATAGCTATAGCTTAATTTGCTGTGAAATGGCACACGGATGACTGTTGGCAATTGCTCCAAAAATGAAAGCTGAGAAAATGCAGCTCAAAGAAATTGGAGCTGGAAGCTGATGAAATGAAACTCAGAAGGAAGCTGGCTTTATTTTTCATTGGAAAAATGCATGTTTGTGGCTGTCCTGAGCTCCAATATGTCCTCTTTATGATGGTGCCAATATGGTGGCAATGTGCTAAGGGAAAGCTTCAAATTTGCATTTTGCTATGCCCAATTTTCACATAGCTTTTGACAACAGCCCACCAGTAAAATACCTGTTTCTCAACTTCTACAACATACTTTAGTCTAAAATCACGCTATGATGTAAAACATGGTCTCAGAATTGCAGAAAAAAAAAAAAATTGGCAGATCCCACGTACAGTGGGAATCGATGATATGCAAAGCATGAATGAGTGAATGAGAAATGTTGATATGTCACTTTCAAATCAGCACAGTGTTACAAGGTGGAAGTAAATGATGCTGTCCATGACTTTTGTGTCATGATTATTATGTTTGGGTGTGTCGTATACCTTCGTCATCTATTCACATCACGTGATACCAAATTTAGTATATGTGGAGCTAGCGAATTTAGTATATGTGGAGCTATCTGCGGCGATGGCGTAGTGGTTAGAGCATCCGCCTCGCATGCAAGAGGTCCGTGGTTCAAATCCCGGTACCGCGCAGTTCCCAACCGGATTAAAAAAAAAAAAAAAATCCGCGTGTTGATGGAACTGCATTAAGAGGCCTGGGGTGCGGCCTCACCGGCAAACACCGCCGAGAACGCACTCCCTCACCAGAGAAGGATTGGCCACCCTGGTGCAGTATCTGGCCACTACCTCCCACATGCTTACGTCAAATAACTCACGGCCCTCAGTCCCCAGCAGCTGCGAAGCAACTGACCACGGCGGCGGTCAGATCTGCAACGCAGCAGAGGGTGCTAAGAATCTCTGGATCCGGACAGGCCGCCATTGGAACCTGAACTTGGCAACGTTTAACGCTAGAACCTTATCTAGTGAGGGAAGTCTAGCTGTACTATTCGAGGAGCTAGAGGGTGTTAAATGGGATATAATAGAGCTCAGTGAGGTTAGGAGGACAGATGAGGCCTATACGGTGCTACAGAATGGGCACGTCCTTTGCTACAGGGGCTTGGCAGACAGAAGAGAACTGGGAGTGGGGTTCCTAATTCACAGAAACATAGCTGGCAACATAGAGGAATACTATAGCAATAATGAAAGGGTGGTAGGTATCGTAATTAAACTGAATAAAAGATACAAGATGAAGATAGTACAGGCTTACGCGCCTACATCCAGCCATGATGACGCTTCAGTTGAAAGCTTCTATGAAGACGTGGAATCGGCAATGAGTAAGGTAAAAACACAGTATACTATAGTGATGGGCGACTTTAATGCAAAGGTAGGGAAGAAGCAGGCTGGAGACCAAACAGTAGGAGATTATGGCATCGGTACTAGAAACGCCAGAGGAGAGCTACTAGTAGAATTCGCAGAACGCAATAATTTACGGATTTTGAATACCTTCTACCGAAAACGAGAAAACCGCAAGTGGACATGGAGGAGCCCTAATGGCGAAAATAACAACGAAATAGACTTTATAATGAGTGCACACCCTGGAATCGTGCAGGATGTGGAAGTGATTGGCAAGGTACGATGCAGTGACCATAGAATGGTACGGTCTCGAATTCGCCTAGACTTGAAGAAGGAACGACAGAAACTGATACGCAAGAAGCCAATCAATCAGCTAGCACTGAGAGAGAAAGTACAGGAATTCAGAGTGTCACTGCAGAACAGGTACTCGGCTCTTAGTGAGGAAACCAACCTTAGCGTAGACACAATGAATGATAATCTGACGAGTATCATTACGGAGTGTGCAGTGGAAGTTGGAGGCAGGGTAGTTAGACAGGACACTGGCAAGCTTTCCCAGGAAACGAAGAACCTAATTAAGAAGCGTCAAATCATGAAAGTGTCAAGTACAACAGACAAAATAGAACTGGCAGAGCTTTCGAAGTTGATTAATAGGCGTAAGGTATGCGATGTAAGAAGGTATAACATGGAGAGAATTGAACACGATCTGAAAAACGGAGGAAGCGTCAAAGCAGTGAAGAGGAAACTTGGGATAGGCAAAAGTCGGATGTATGCACTAAGGGACAAAGAAGGCACAATAACTACCAATATGGATAGGATAGTTAAAATAGCGGAGGAGTTTTACAGAGATCTGTACGGTAGCCGAGACAACCACGACCTTAATACTATAAGAACTAGCAGTAACCCAGATTACACCCCACCAGTAATGATAGAAGAAGTCAGAAAAGCTTTGGAGAGCATGCAAAGGGGCAAAGCTGCTGGTGAGGATCAGGTAACATCAGATCTGCTGAAAGATGGAGGACAGATTGTGTTAGAAAAACTAGCCACCCTGTTTACGAGGTGTCTCCTGACGGGAAGAGTACCAGAGTCTTGTAAGAACGCTAACAACATCTTAATACATAAGAAAGGAGATGACAAGGACTTGAAGAATTACAGGCCGATCAGCTTGCTCTCTGTAGTATACAAGCTATTTACAAAGGTAATTGCTAACAGAGTAAAGAAAACATTAGAATTCAATCAACCAAAGGAACAAGCAGGATTTCGAACAGGCTACTCAACAATTGACCACATTCATACTATCAATCAGGTAATAGAGAAATGCTCAGAGTATAACCAACCACTATACATAGCCTTCATAGATTACGAGAAGGCGTTTGATTCAGTAGAAATATCAGCCGTCATGCAAACACTGCGGAATCAGGGCGTAGATGAAGTATATATAAACATTCTGGAAGAAATCTACAGGGGATCAACTGCTACCATAGTGCTTCATAGAGAAAGCAACAGAATACCAATCAAGAAGGGTGTAAGGCAGGGAGACACAATTTCCCCAATGCTATTTACCGCGTGCTTACAGGAGGTTTTCAGAAGCCTAGAATGGGAACAGTTAGGGATAAGAGTCAATGGAGAATACCTTAGTAACCTGCGCTTCGCCGATGACAATGCATTGCTGAGTAACTCGGGGGACGAATTGCAACTCATGATTACGGAGTTAGACAAGGAGAGCAGAAAAGTGGGTCTTAAAATTAATCTGCAGAAAACGAAAGTAATGTACAACAACCTCGGCAAAGAGCAGCTCTTCGAGATAGGTAATAGTGCACTTGAAGTTGTAAAAGACTATGTCTACTTAGGGCAGGTAATAACCGCAGAGCCGAACCACGAGATTGAAGTAACTAGAAGAATAAGAATGGGGTGGAGCACATTCGGCAAGCACTCTCAAATTATGACAGGTAGATTGCCACAATCCCTCAAAAGGAAGGTATATAACAGCTGTATCTTGCCGGTACTTAGCTACGGAGCAGAAACCTGGAGACTTACAAAGAGGGTTCAGCTTAAATTGAGGACGACGCAGCGAGCAATGGAAAGAAAAGTGGTAGGTCTAACCTTAAGAGACAAGAAGAGAGCAGAGTGGATTAGGGAACAAACGGGGGTTAAGGATATCATAGCTGAAATCAAGAAGAAGAAATGGACATGGGCAGGGCATGTAGCGCGTAGACAGGATAACCGCTGGTCATTAAGGGTAACTGACTGGATTCCCAGAGAAGGGAAGCGGGTTAGGGGTAGACAGAAGGTTAGGTGGGCAGATGAGATTAAGAAGTTTGCGGGTGTAAATTGGAAGCAGCAAGCACAGGACCGGGTTAACTGGCGGAACATGGGAGAGGCCTTTGTCCTGCAGTGGACGTAGTCAGGCTGATGATGATGATGATGATGGAGCTAGCGAAATGGCTGCAAGCACGCTATGAGTGTGGTATGTTGTCATGTTTTTACATGAAACGTATGTCAAGATTATCATGTTTGCACCAGTCATATATTTCATCATCCATTGACGTCACGTAACACCAAATTTGGTATATGTGGAGCTAGCAAAACTGCGGCGAGCGCATCATTAAGGGTCCAATATGCTCCAATGTAGCGTTGACGCGCGCGCGTGGTGGGCACAGCGACGCTACGTTAGCAAAAGGCGAGCACTCTATAGTCTGACGCCAGGCGCGACCAGCGTTCGTCAGCGCGACCCGACGGTGACCGGCGCGAAATGCAACATGTAGCATTTCGCTCCGATGCCATAGAGTAACATTACTCCATGCCGATGCGTTACCCAGACAAAATTGCGTCTCCATTTTTTCGTGATGGAGGGATGCCGGACGCGCTGAAACGCGCATGTGTCAAAGCAACGCAGCGCGACGCGCGCCTACCCCGCCGCGGTGGTCTAGTGGCTAAGGTACTCGGCTGCTGACCCGCAGGGCGCGGGTTCAAATCCCGGCTGCGGCGGCTGCATTTCCGATGGAGGCGGAAATGTCGTAGGCCCGTGTGCTCAGATTTGGGTGCACGTTAAAGAACCCCAGGTGGTCTAAATTTCCGGAGCCCTCCACTACGGCGTCTCCCATAATCATATAGTGGTTTTGGGACGTTAAACCCCACATATCAATTAATCAATCGACGCGCGCCTGCGAGTATATGGCAGTACTGGCGTCGGCATGACAACGCCGGCAAGCATGTGCACCGTGTCTTGTCGAAATTCATTGGCGCTTTGACTGTGGCATGTAGTCATGTTCTCACATGAGACGCATGTCATGATTATTATGTTTGCACCAGTCACATACCTTTGTCATCCATTGGTGTCGCGTAATACCGAATTTGGCATATGTGAAGCGAGCAAAATGGCCGCGAGTGCATCATGAGTGTGGCATGTAGTCATGTTGTTACATGACGCGCATGTTGTGATTGTCACGTTTGGATGTGTCATTTACCTATGTCGTCCATTCGCATCGCGTAATACCGAGTTTGGTACATGTGAAGCTAGCGAAACGGCTGCTAGCGCACCATTAGCGTATCATGTAGTCATGTTGCTACATGACACGCATCTCATGTTTATCATATTTGCACCAGAATCATACCTTCGTTGTCCATTCACGTCCCGTAATACCAAATTTGGTATATGTGGTGCTTGCGAAACGGCCGCGAGCGCATTATGAGCATGGCATGTAGTCATGTTGTTATATGACATGCATGTCATGCTTTTCATGTTAGGGTCTGTCACTTGTGTTCACCATGCAATCATGTCATACCATACCAGCTTTGCTACATGCTATGTGAATGAAACCACCGCAATAACTGCAGGACCATGAAATGTAAATTATGACATTCATGACATACATGTCATGATTTTCATGTTATCACAAGTCAAATATGTTCTACATACAGTCATGTTATGTCATACCAAGTTTGGTATTGATACCATTATCAAAATGGCCAGGAGAGCTAAAAGTCATAGGCGGCTATACAGCCAGACAGACAGACAGACTCAGTCGCCGAAGTTCGCTAAGAAATGCTTCACATTTAATAATTGAAAAACACAACATTTTGACCTAATTTACAATTCCCATTGCCACGTCCCCCCTTAATTGTCAAGTGGTATCTACCTAGATTTTCAGCTTTAATGGTCACTGTGAAGGAAGTTTGCACATGTGGGATAACATAGCTTTAATGTTTCTGCACCGAAGGTTCTACAACAACTGCCTCTTGAATCGGGGCACACACAGTTTTCTTGCTTCTTTCGGGCGAGAGTGTTCTTATCGCCGGCGCCCGTGTTTGGAGGCATTGCTGCGACGCGCAGGCGCAGAACCGTTTTGCCGCACCACCACCCCCACGCAGATAAGAGCCGTCAGGGTTGAAGAGGTTTGGGGACCCGCACCTGGCGTCCAAAGCGGGTGGTGTAAGGTGCGAGCCTAGGCATTGTGGGCTGTTTTCGGTGAATTACGGGTGGCGTGCGGAGGTTGGTAGGCTCCTGGGAAAGGATGTATGATGGCTTTAGGCGGTCGATGGAAACGCGTACATCCTTTCCATTGATTCGCAGGGTGAATGTTTTGTCATCGCGGCAGATGACTTTGTAAAATCCGGAGTAAGGCAAGGCGGCTGGAAAAGTGCGCGTACGGTGTCATCGTTGCCAGGTCTTTAAACACGAACGAGGTCGGCTTGGTGTGGTGAGCCGCTGGTGAGGGGCGCAGCACGCCCATTGTGCAAGAGAGTCGAGCGACGAAGTCTGCAGGGTTCGAGCTGGTTACATCAGAGGTCGGAGTGGAGAGGAGTTCTCCAGGTAGGCGAGGCGGCTCCCCGTAGATGAGTTCCGCGGGCGTGGCTTGGATGTCTGGCTTGAAAGTTGCGCGCAGACCAAGAGCGACGGCGGGCAGAGCTTCGAGCTAGGTTGAGTGAGGATGGCACATGATGGCTGCCTTGAACTGCCAGTGAAACCGTTCAATCATCCCGCTGGCGCAAGGGTGGTAGCTAGTTGTCCATGAACGCTCGCACCCGGTGGAAAGGCCAAGAATCCTGAAGAGTTGAGATTTGAATTGCCTTCCTTGATCGGTTGTGACTCGACGAGGAGTGTCAAAGCGTGAAACCCAGCCGGAGAAGAAGGCTGATGCGACGTCTTCTGTGGTGATCCTTTCGAGCGGCCACACCTCGGGCCAACGAGTGTAAAGATCAATGGCGGTGAGCCTATAGCGGTAAGGGCCGGCTGGTGGGAGGGGGCCAATGATGTTGATGTGGACGTGCTGGAACCGTTCCTTCGGGAGGGGGAATTCTCCGAGTGGCGACGTGTTGTGCCAGGTGATTTTGGCACGCTGACATTGAATGCATGTGCGTGCCCAGGTGCAGCAGTCCCTTTGCATTGAGGGCCACGCGTACCGGTCAGTCACGAGGCGTGTAGAAGCTCGGATGCCGGGATGACTGAGGTTGTGTAACTGATTGAAGAGGCTTTGGCGATGCAAAGAAGGGACGTATGGTCTCACTCGTCCTGTTGATATGTCACAGTAGAGAGCGTCTGTTGACCCAGGGATGGTAACTTTTTGAAGTTGAAAGGAAAAGCCATTCTCGAGGAGCTGCTGGAGTTCGGTGTCCGTTTTCTGAGCTTCAGCGAGGGCATCGGTTGTAACGGTTGGTAGCTCGACAGCCGAGACGCGAGAGGGTGCATTGGCGACCACGTTTTCCTTTCCGATGATGTGGTGGATATCTGTGGTGAATTGAGCGATGAAGGACAGCTGGTTCTGCTGGACCGGTGGAAGTTTTTCACGGCATTGGGAGAAGGCGTAAGTGATAAGTTTATGGTCAGTGTATATGGTGCAGTGCTGTGCCTCGAGAATGTGGCGAAAGTGTTGGACTGCCTCGTAGATGGCAAGGAGCTCTCTGTAGTAGGCTGGCCAGGTCGTCTCCGCAGGGGGCGAGGTTGCTTCGGCGATGCTGCCGGAAGGCGGGGGCGGCCTCGGGGAAGAGAGTTTCTTCGAAAAGAACGCCAAGGGGCGCCAGTTGTTTCCCACACGCTGCATGAGAGAGGCTCCGACGGCGCTGCTAGAGGCATCTTTGAAAAGACCCAGGGGCGCCTCTGGCTTGGGATGGGTGAGCAGCGTAGCGTTGCAGAGGACAGTTTTGCAGTCTTCGAACGCTTGCGTTAAGGCTGAGGTCCAAGTGACAGGATGGTTGCCGCGTAGGCCGGCCAACGCATCATGGAGAGGGGCCTGATATGTGGCCGCTTTAGGCACGAAGCGCCTGTAAAAGTTGAACATGCCCAAGAAACGGCGGAGTTCTTTCGCTGTGGCAGGCAGCGCGTAATTTTGAAGGGCCAGGATGCGGTCAGGCAAGGGTCTAGTTCCTTCTGAAGAGATTTCATGGCCAAGAAATGTGACGACGGGGGCGCCGAGCGTGCTCTTCTGAACGTTTGAGTAAGCCATGTTCGTCGAGACGCTGGAACAGTTGACGAAGGTGTTGGCGATGTTCTGTTTCGTTGCGGGAGAAGATCAAGATGTCGTATAGGTAGACGAAACAGAAGTCCAGGCAGCTGACGACGTCATCGATGAAGCGTTGAAAGGTTTGCCCCGCGTTGCGGAGACCAAAACCTATGAAAGGGAATTCGAATAGGCCGAAAGGCGTGATAATTGTGGTCTTCGGAACGTCATCTGGGTTTACAGGAATTTGTGTGTAGGCCTTTACGAGGTCCACCACTGAGAAGATAGTGCTGCCGTCTAAGCGGTGAGCAAAGTCCTGTATATGACGGACGGGGTACCTGTCGGGGACGGTGCGGGCGTTGAGGGCGCGATAATCTCCGCAGAGGCGCCAGCCACTGGTCTTCTTTGGTACCAGATGAAGCGGTGAGGCGTAAGGTCCCTCCGAGCAGCGGGCAGTACCTTCGCGGAGCATGGCTTCGAATTCGGCCTGTGCCATTCGTAGGCGGTCCAGGGCTAGCCAACGGGCGCGGCATGAGACCGGGGGGCCGGGAGTAGTACGAATGTAGAGCATGGTTGAGTGGCGCACCTCTCACGGACGCCCGCTAAGTCGAGTCAGGTCGGGAAATTCCGCGAGGATGTCATGGTATGGCGACTGGTTCCCAATTGTGAGTGCCTTGACGTTAGGCTGTTAGGTGGTCGCACGTTGGCCCGGCGTGGAGAGGCCTGTTGCAGCGTCGTTAAGTCGGTCATATCGGCAGTCAGGTAGAAGATTGTAGTAAGCCAAGAAGTCAGACCCGATGATCGGCTCTGCGGCGTCGGCGAGGACGAAATTCCATGGAAAATCTCGACACAGATTTTTGAAGTTGATGTTAAGGCGGAGCAAGCCAAAGGTCTTGATGATCAAATGGTTCGCCGCACTGAGCTCAAAGGACATGCAAGGACGCTTGTCACGCAGAAAGGTTCAGGGAAAGCAACAGATGTCGGAGCCACAGTCGACGAGGAACCGCCGCTTTGTGACTTGGTCGGTGACAAATATGCGGCGACCTCTAAGTTGGCAGCTCGCGGCCGTCTACGGGCTGCCGTTGAAGTTTCCCTGACGTCCAGCTGAGCAAGGTGGTTGACATTTACGGGCTTTGTCCCCGAAGCGGTGATGGTAGTAGCAGGGGCCGTTATCATTTCCGTGCCATGAAGCGGCGTTGTTGTCTTGGCTTTGGGAGTGTTTTTGTGGACGCAGCTTCGGGCTTTGATCCAGGCGCCTTTGAATTGAGTCCAGCTGACGGGTGATTTCGTCGACACGGCGCGCGAGGTCGCTGCTGGACTGTCGGGTGTCAACGGCGTTGACGGTGAGAGGCAATGTTGGCAACGAAATCTCGGCGACTTGATCGGCGATGTGAGAGAGCTGGTCCAGGGGCAGACTCGGCTGCACCTAGAGGATGGCCTGCGCATGTGAGGGTAGACGCTGAAGCCAGATGATACGGAGGAGGGAGTTGTCGACCGAGGTGCTGCCCAAGAGGTCACGCGTGTAACGCAGGAGCTGTGATGGCTTGCGGTCACTGAGCGCCGTGGAAAACTGCGCCTTGACTTGAGTGAACCACACATCAGGCACCTCTGCCCAAAACGGTGGAAGTTTAACGGCGACGCGACAGACGTCCGTGTCGGTGGCGGCTGTAGAAATGGAGGTGCCCGAGATGGCAGGGACCGCTGGAGCGAAGTTTTGGGGGGCGTGGCCCAAGTGGGGCGGTGCACAGTCGTTGGATGAGAGCGCTTCATTTTCATTGCGCTGCTGCTGCTCCCGGAGCTGCTGCTCTTGGTTCTGGATCACTTGCTGCTGGGCCTGCAGTTGTTGTTGCAGTTGTACATGTTGTTGAAGGGCAGCAAGGGTTTCTTCGTTGGCCATGGCGATGCAGTACGTTCGTTTTCCGGGTCACCAGATGTGGGATAACATAGCTTTAATTTTTCCACACCGAAGGTTCTATAACAACTGCCTCTTGAATCGGGGCACACGCACAGTTTTCTTGCTTCTTTCGGGCGAGAGTGTATTTATCACCGGCGCCCGTGTTTGGAGGCATCGCCGCGACGCGCAGGCGCAGAAGCGGCGCAGAACCGTTTCGCCACACACCATTAATCTTGCTCTTGCTTTCTCGCTTTCATTGGGAACATAGTTTCTTAGAATTATTGAACACCACATGCATGCATGGGCTTGCAGAGTGCCAGTTTCGAGGTTGGAGGGTGGGCACAACAGCCTAATATCAGTTTCCTTTTCTGTGTCTGTCACAACTATCCTGACTTCATTTGTAAGTACTATCAAGAATAGCTACCCTTTCCGCCTCCATCTTTGCCATCCTGCATCTGCAGGGCATGGCCGACTGTGTGCTTCCTAGGCTGCTGGACTCATTGATCCTGCCTGGTGCCTTGTATGCCGGGAAGCCCATCCCCCAGGCACAGCTGGCTGCCATCAAACAGCACTTGCCTCTGGTGAGTGAGGCCTTCTTTGTGTTATTCTAGGCCGAGTTTGTAAAGAAATTCAGGGAATGACCATGTAAAAAGGGTGTGCGAATGTTTCAACATTTTGAATTTTGATCTAAATAGGCACTGATTCGATTTTATCTTTGAATTGAATACAAACATTTCAAATTCTCGCCTGTACCTAAACATACAAAAGCTGGTGCAAAAGTATGACAGACGTCATCTGTGTGGGTCTGTCATATGTATGAACCATAATATCTCGCATAGTGTGGGAGGCTTTCAGAAGCGGAGTGTCACTTAACCGCTTATGCAATGATCCTTTACTCTTTTTGAACAGCTCTATGAATGTGAAGAGCCTGCTCATTTGTTTCTGATGCTCGATTTCCACATTTGATGCTAAAATTTTAAACTCTACATTGTGAACATTTTACGTTAACGGCAAGAACAAGCTGCCCAACATTCAAAAATTAGTCAGAATGAAATTCACACTATTGATTCTGTCACTGTTCGATTCATATTCGATTTGGTCTCAGAAATTTCTGTTCACACACCTCTGGCGTATAACACTTTTTTGCTTTTCTCCAAGATGCGCTAGGTCACAAGCTAAAAAGAGGAGCCGTGCAAACAAAGACACAAGTGAGACAACACAAGCACTGGTGTTTTGAGTTGTCTGGACTTCTCTCCCATGTCCTTGTTTGCACGCCCTGTCCTTCAACATGAACAGCAACTGGCTCACTGCTATTCTAAGTCCTGGTGGGCTGACCTGAATAAACAGTACCGTATCGAAACGGGCACACATCCATACCCGGGCCTGATGCTCAGCCCTTTTTGAGGGTGAACTGCTTTGGAGATGGAGCTCTTGTCATTCATGCCACAAGAAACACTGAGTGTAATGATGCGCACATCCATACCCGGGCCTGATGCTCAGCCCTTCTTGAGGGTGAACTGCTTTGGAGAGGGAGCTCATGTCATTCATGCCGCAAGAAACACTGAATGTAATGATGCGCTGTCATGGAAGAGGGGTGGGATCTGCAGTACTAATATCGAATGCAGTGTTAGTAGGAGGGCACTCAGTGGCGAAAAGCATTAAGAGAGCATCAGGTTCTTGTATACTTTTACATACCAGTAAGCTAGTGGGTTGGTTGATGATAGATTGTTTGTCATCATAGATGGTTGAAACATAGGTCAAATTTTTGAGAAGCCAGTGCTTTAACGAAGCAGAAAGATTAAACCGTGCATCATGTGTGTACTCCTTCGTATCCTTGTGCTTTGTTGAAACACTTCTCTTTTTTTCTTTCTAGAAATGTTTGAAAGTCATCTATGCCACTCGTATCAGAGGAGTACTGATGCCATTCTTCGAAGACGAGTTTACATTGGTTGTAAAAATCTCCTGTATGCTGTGGGGAAGTGTGAAGCTCAGCAAAAGTGGTCATTTTATTTTGATACTGAAGTCAGTTTTCCTATGGCGCACCTACCAACATCGACACTAGCTTCATGCCATGCTGCAGTACTAATTCTGGTGACTTCACGCAGTGGCATGGCTAGTTAAGTCAGGAACCAAAACCTTCAAAATGGCTGCTTGTGCTTCCCCAAAACATTCTAAGTGGCCGTGGATATAGCTCGACATCTTGCACAAGCATGTGATGAGAAACTATGCTGGCTGCAAGTGAAGCACTCTAAATGCTTTATGTTTTTGTAGTCATGCTTTTGCTTGAAAGCACACATAGAAAGGCTGCACTTTACTTTTCATTAAAAGATACATTTTCTAGCTTTTATTTTTTTGGTTGGATGGCAAAACTAGCGTTTGTCGCACACAGTTTATTAAGTTGAAGTTTGCCTTCTGTATGTGAGTTTGTGTTCATGAATTGGCAGGGTTTCTAGTGACACTAAAAAAAATGCAACAGCCAACTTTATAGTGCGTCAGTGTTGGTATCTTGATTGTGATATGCACACGTCATGTTTTGCTTTTTCATAGGTTTTACTATGTGCAGATGTGGGCTCGATATTTGCATGTATATTCTACTCATTCAACAGAACTTTGTAAGGGAGTTTTGTGTATGGTGGTCTCATCATTGTAACCTTCCTGCGCTGCAGTTCATCTGCGGACTGCTGTCGCTGAACCCACAGACGGATGCCTACATCGAGAGGAAGTTAAAGGACATCGTAGTTCACTACTTGCCACTGTTCCCTACGGTACGTCCTGTGCGAAGCTTCAAATGCCATTACCACTGTTCCATCGGTTGTTGTCCTGCGACCTGCAATGCTTTCTAACTGCACGCTATTTTCGTTATTGAGAAGGGAAAACCGAATGCTGTTACATTTGCTCATTTTAGGGGGCAGCTCTTGGCGCCTTGTTTCGACGTTGAGTGGCATCATCATTGTCAACCTAATGGATAGAGCGAATGTTACGTAAGAGCAAAAGGGAGACTGTAGCAGAGTATTCCATTATGACAGCCAGCAAGCCGCTGTGTGAAGAGTCTGCCATTTCTTGCGCCTGCTCATTCTTCTCGTGACAGTGCAACTTGTACCTTTCTCACTAAGGCATGAGTGATTGGGTTGACCTGCTAGGCTTGAGAGAAGGAGACGTGTGTTGGTAGAAGGGACACTTAGAACGATTGAAACATAGGTGAGTTGGTTTGAATTCATTGCTTTTAAATTAATTTCAACCATTGTAAAATATGGCTATGAATAAGATATTCCACTTGTTAGTAGCACGGCATCGTGTGCTTACTGGCTTTCTTTTGTTACCATCTTTCTGTGTAATTTAAAAGCACTTTTCTGTGAAAACACTCTAGCGGACTCTGAAGGGCTCATTATAGTCCGGCGCAGCACTGGCGTGAGCTGGCGGTGGTGCAAACTGGCAATGCCAGGTTCACGACATTACAATGATGCGAAAATTGGCCATTATATAGTATTCCCACGCGTGCCGTGTCCCGTCACCTTGATTTGCTCAGCTTATTGCAAAATCCAAACGCTTAAATAGCTGTGCTCAGAATTCTCATTAGGCAGTGTCGTAATACTCTGTGAAATTTTTGTTTCCACAGCAAACTCAGAGCTCCATCCACCACACTGGAGAGCATCCTCTTTTGGTGAGTGAGCATTTGTAGTGCTGAGTGCTTTACTGTTTTGATTGCTTTCACAGTTGCCTTCCCACAGTGCACTTACTTGACCTAATAGGGTATGTGCTTTGAATTTGAAGTTAAGTCAAAGTAGATTGACTCCTCACATTTTATACTCATTGTATGTTAAGTAGTATATTGTTAAACTGACATAACCACTTCTGACTGCTCGGGAGCACATGCTGGCATGTTTTAGGAGCGAGATGCAACAGATAAAATTTGTTCCGCAATTACTGGCTGTCATTATCTACCATCATTCCCTAGGTGTGGCTTTGCTTTCAGGTCTTGAGTTTGGCAGATGAGCTTATTTGCTCATTTGTGTTTTCAGCTGAGCATGTCCAGATAAAAATGGTCTCTTCACTCTTCCCGATTTCAATTATATTTATTCAAAGGATACGTTTGAGACCAAAAACAATTATTTCAAACTTATTGTACTTTCGTGAAAAATCAATCTTTTTTTCACCAAAAAGAAAAAAAGGGCACTAACTTTGGCTGAAAAGCAAAACACTTTACCACCAAATTTGCAGTTTCTTGACTTCGAGCCCACTTTTTCACAATATTTGGTACCAACAAAGAACCTGTGAAATGCAATGTTATGGTTATTTTATTTCTCTTAGCTGTGGAAGAACCTTTGAGAAAAGAAATCACTAACATGTTAAATGGTACAAAATACCTTCATTTCAGAAATATATTGCTGCAAACAAGTTAAACTGAAGTCAGTACGTATTGACTTTCATATTTTAGCTTTCCTTTCACTATTCTCATGCTTTTCACTCTCACCATTATACCCCATAATTTTTCTGGTATGTATAAAGTAGTTTGCCAAAAGGATGAAGTTCAAGAATAGTTTTTTTAAAAGGCCATTTTAAATTTTTTTTTAGAATATCTCTGATTGAAGTGAAGGACGCTGTCTACCACGCTTTATTAAAAAAAAAAAAAAACACCAGGCCTGCTCGGAAGGCGCAGCAATGTCACAGCAAAAGCTAGAAGAGTAGCCTTTCAGGGCCTTTTCTAAACACTCATTGGGTAACTGCTGCAAGCACACTTGCTGGGTACCCACTACGGCATTAATAATAATTTCTGGGTAGTAGGCCAGCATTCACTATGCTATTTGTCGTCATTCTTCTGAGAAGCATTGTGTCGTTTTAACACTTGCAAGGAATTTTGTGCCAATTGCTCATGCAGTGAGCGACGGTGATGAGAAATTATGCCTGAAGTGGGTATGCGCCACAGTAAATAAGTGATCGAAAACAAGCTTTTGTGATGGGTTGGAGCAGTGGACGACCCACTCGTTACGCTATTCTCATTGTGTGACACCTGGTTGTTCTTTTGCTGTTCTAAAACGCTTTATTACTCATATTAATGTGATTCCTTTCTTGACATCAAGCCTGCTTAAGGCAAGTTTGCGAACAAGCCCCAAGCACCAGGGTGGCTCAGTGGTAGTATACTGGGCTGGCACCCAGAGAACTTGGGTTCAAGCCCCATTGTGTCCTTGGTACTAGTTTTTTATTATTATTATTATCTCATGATAGCAGTTATGGACTCTGGTGGTGGCGGTAACTTAAGGCGCCACACGTGACCAGAGTTTTGATTTCATAACAGCTTTAGCTGTAAAACGTTGCATTATTTGGGTGCTTATAAAGTTTACTGGTGTCAAATCTTGTGAGAGTTAAACTATCCACACCTCGGTTGCAATAGGTTCTACTTAGCTAGTGCAAATGAGAAAACAACAATTCACCAGGAACTCGTTGATGAAGGAAGCTTCACAAACTGGTAGAGTTAAACCCCTTTATAACAGGCATACTCCGGGCAGCAATTCTTGTCTTTATACAAGATGTCTCTTATAAGCAGGGTATCTCGTATGCATTTTCTTATCAATCCGTATTTTATTGTGGGTATGCTGCGGTCTTTTATACCCACTTGTCTCTTATATCAGTGCCTCTTATAAAGTGGTTCGACTGTACTAACATATAGTGTGTTGGTTTACTTGTGCTTCTGGGTGCATTTTCTCAATTGGCATGATGAGAAAAAGCTCTCGTTTTTCTGCTATATAATTCCTCTTTAAGATGTGCACTGTTGTGAGCAGCGGTAGTAAATAAATGAAGTGAAAAACTACAGCACAGGCTTTCATCTGCCTTACTACATGAAACCGAAGTTTGGCTGCTGATATTGGGAGGAAGAAAACATTTAAAATGTTGGAGAGCCTTGTTGTGGGTGCATTCGCGCGGGAGCGTGTTCAATGCGCTACCAAATATAGTGTTTGTTTAGCCTATGGCTAATACCCGGTATTTGGCCTATGTGAGTGTGGTACAGCATTTGAACCTCAGCGCTGCCAGAAAACAGTTGAACTTGTTCTGATGTATAATTAGAGAAATCACTTGGCATGGCACTTACCAGCCTCATGCAGGTTATGTTCCAGACTGAAACTGAATGTGGTCAGGCAGCATTCGGTTGTAGTGTTGTGATAGTATCATACCTGTTGGGATTGTGAATACTTCAGCATGATTAAAAGATTTGTTTCCTTCAATCTTCGAACATTGTTAAGTTGTGAGAATATTATGTAGTAGCGTGAAAGAGATGGTGTAGGCATAATTTCGAGACAAGGGCAGTTACAGCTTCTGCAGCATGAATAAAGACTTGTTTTGAATGACTCGGTTGTATATCTTTCTACGCTTACACGACGACTGCTGTTGGCTCTTGCCATGGCAAGAAAGAAATGGAGCAAGTGTACTTTTTTTTTCAATTAAATTGATAAAAGACAATAGCTAAATAACTGATTGCGGGAAATGGTTATGCACTTCTGTGTGTGTGACGCGTAGTGTCTCTTATTTACGCTGATGAAAATTTGAAATGTCACGAGTCTGGTGCTGTACACTAATGCAATCTCTTTGGCCTGTTGAGTTGTAACGCTACTGCATTGCCCTGTGGTCGTCCACTCTTTCGTCAGCACTTGGTGTTTTACACAGGCAACGCTGCAGAACTGCGGAGGAGCCTGCCGCGCTGCTGCGGAAAGGAGGGCAGCATACGTCGGTTTCCTTCTAGACTTCATTCAGAAGCACTTCGTGGCCAAGAAGGCCGTGTCTGGCACTCACCTCACTCAGGTGAAGGTGGCGTTCTGAAGGCCAGTTTTCGGTGTCGCTTCTCTTAGTGGGCTCAAGCATGTTAATGTACAAAGCACACAGATCAGTGGAACTCAGACACATGCTCACGCGGTGTTGTAGTAGCCGAGATCGTTGCCGTAGGTCTTGTGTTGACCTCATGTGGGCTTATGAGAGGGATCGGATACACCAGCTGTAGTGCCATGGACATGTGCAACAGACGGGTCTAACGTGTGTGTTGCATGTGTACGTAGCACAGATGTGAGTTGCAATGTGTGACAGTACAGTCAGTACCACAGCAGACACCAAGGCACAAGTCTTGCAACTTCAAAATTGGCTATCTTGCACCTTCAAATTCCGTTCATCTGTCTGTCCATCTGCCCGTCAGTTCATGTGTGCATCTATCAGTTCGTCCCTTATGCTAGTTGGGGACTTTAGAGTATATATACATTATGGACCCTTGGACATAGCTTTGACCACTCGTCATCATTCACTTTGTGGAGATGCATAGATTTTTTTTTCATAAAGCTTGTATTCATTCACTGTTGTTAGGGTTATTTGAATTCCACTGCCTGTTGCTCTCTATAGGCCCCGAAGTCTAGGACAACTTTTTGCATGGGGGCGGGGGGAGGGGGCTTTCAACTTGTGTGTTTCGAATAATAGCAGATTCTTATTTATGATATCGTAATGGCATTGTTTTGGAAGATTCTGTCTAACATCACGTTGTGTGCAAAGGGCTGTGCACGGAGAAAAACATTTGAGAGTTGCTTGTCACAAAGTATAGATGGCTTCCTATGCTCTAAATTTAATTGTGTTTTGCAATAGATTTATATTAGTAACTTTTACTCCAGCATGGGCATGTAATGCAGCAAAAATTACAGTAGTGGTAAGAACAAGCCATTGTTCAGGGAAACAGCAGCTATACATTATCAAGTACTAGAGGAACTGCTTGAAGAACATGTGAGGCTTCCCAATTTAGTATGCAGATTCAAAAAAAAAAGGAAAAAGAAGTGGATGGAAATTGAGGAACTAGTATTGGTTATGCTTTTATTATGGCCTTTAAAGCAACAAACCAGTTGAATTACTCTGTTTCATGACGTCGAGTGATTTACGAAAATATTTAGAGGTTTTAGGAATGATTCAGGTAAGCATGTCTTGTATTTTATAATGTTGATATGTCAAACTATTCTCTTTTCCCAATTCTCTTCAAGTTTAATATATTCGGTGACAGTGGTATTGCATAGCTTTATTGAATTCTGCAGTGTAAACATTGTACAGAGCTATATATTGTCACATGCTACAAAAAGGTCTTCAACTAGGAAGAACTGAGCCGGCGGGTAGACGCACCGAAAACTGGCAAGATGGCTGCTTTAATAATAAACAACTAGTCAGAGCACGCGCTGTCCCAGAACATCGTCTTCCATTCTCGCGGGCAGCCATGGCTTGCGCTCGCCTTAACTAGCGGCCAAGTGGCATTATTCCCCCTCTGAGAAAAAAAAAAAGGGCATCACTCTGATGCTCGGAAAGTACAAAGGCAAAGTCGGGGCGAACCAACAGAAAATACGTGCATACACAAAAACAGCAATATGGTTCATGCGCAGTCGCACTACTGGTGAAGTACGGCTTCAGGCGCACCACGTGGACAATCTCTGAGGAGTGCTTTCGCCGTCGTGGCGAGAAGCCGCCGTCAGGGACTACCTCGTAGTTCACATCGCTCACGTGTCGCTAGACTTTGTATGGTCCGAAGCAGCGACTTAGCAGTTTTTCTGACAATCCCTGGCATCGGACTGGAGTCCACACCCAAACTTGATCGCCTGGATGGTATTCAACTTGTCGATGGCGAGCGTTGTAGCGGCATGCGTCTGTACTCTGCTGGTGCGTGATGTGTAGGCGTGCTAACTGGTGCGCTTCTTCGGCGTACTGGGTAAGCTGCACAGCATCAGGAGTGATCAAGGCATCGCAATTGTGTGGAAGCATCGCATCCAGCATGGTCTGGACTTCACGTCCATAGACAAGACGGAAAGGCGTGAATCGAGTAGTTTCCTGGACGGCAGTATTGTACACGAATGTGAAGTACGGTGGGACCTGGTCCCAGGTCTTAGGTATGCTGGACATCTACGTACATAGATAACATGTCAGCGATGGTCTTGTTGAGTCGCTCTGTCAAGCCGTTGCTCTGCGGATGATATGCCGTGGTCTTGCGATGGCTTGTGTAGCTGAGCTTGAATACCTCATGAATGAGCTGGGCCGTGATCGCTGTTCCTCTGTCTGTGATTACGCACGACGGGGCGCCATGTCGAAGAACGATCTGGTCCATAAAGAATTGGGCGACGTCGGAAGCAGTAGCGCGTTGTAGGGCCTTTGTTTCGGCGTACTTCGTCAATAGTCGGTGGCTACTACGATCCACTTGTTGCCGGCAGATGATAGTGGAAAGGGCCCCAGTAAATCCATTCCTATTTGATCAAATGGCGCTCTGGGTGGTTCTATTGGTTGAAGAAGCCCCGCGGGCTTTAGTGGCGGGGATTTGCGGCGTTGACATTTCCGGCAGCTTCTCACGTATCGCTTAACTGATGCAGAAAGCTTAGGCCAGTAGTATGCTTGTCGAACTCGAGCGAGAGTTCGAGAGGAACCTAAGTGACCAGATGTGGGCTCATCGTGGCAGGCAAGAAGAATGTCGTCACGCATGTCAGTTGGCACGACTAGAAGATAGGTTCTCTCATTGCCGTTGGAGTTTTTCTTATACAGGACCCCATCTCGCAGACGGAACGACGACAGACTTCGAGAAATACATCGAGGTATGGACGAATTGCGTCCTTCAAGGTTTTCGATAACTGCGCGAATTTCATCGTCCGCACGCTCTCGCGTAATCAGATCTGTTGTAGTAAGGGCCCCAAGGAAACCATCGTCATCCTCGATGTCGTGGCCACAAACTTCGACAAGTGCACGGGATAATGAATCAGCATCTTCGTGCTTGCGGCCGATTTGTAAGCGATCGTGAAATCGTATTCCTGCATACGAAGACTCCATCGTGCCAGTCGCCCACACAAGTCCCGTAGGTTGACTAACCAGCACAACGAATGATGGTCGGTCACTACCTTGAAGTGGCGTCCGTAAAGGTAAGGCCTGAATTTCATAGTGGCCCATACAACAGCGAGGCACTCTTTCTCTGACGTGGAGTAGTTGACCTCGGCGCGGGAAAGAGTGGGGCTAGCGTACGCTATCACTCGCTCTGTGCCCTCTTGTTGTACGAGGACAGCACCAAGACCCACGTTGCTGGCGTCAGTATGAATTTCAGTATCAGTGTCTTGGTCAAAGTGAGCGAGGACTGGTGGTGTCTGCAAACGCTCCCGAAGTTCAGAGAAAGCTGCGTCCTGTTCTTCCTCCCAGACGAATAGAACATCATCACGAGTGAGTCGAGTGAGCGGTTCAGCAATCCTAGAAAAATTGGCTATAAAGCGGTGGTAGTACGCGCAGAGCCCTCGAAAGCGACGCACTGCCTTCTTATCACGTGGAACAGGAAACAAGGCCACGGCGGTACTTTTGTCTGGGTCTGGTCGAATACCATCCACACTGACAACATGGCCGAGAAACTTAAGTTCCTTGTAACCGAAATGGCATTTTTCTGGCTTCAGTGTCAGGTTAGCAGAGCGGAGCGGAGCGCTTCGAGCACATTCTGCAGACGCTTCAGGTGCTCGTCAAAGGTGACAGAAAACACGACAACATCATCGAGGTAAACTAAGCACGTGTGTTACTTTAGACCGGTAAAAACAGTGTCCTTCATTCTCTGGACTGTCGCAGGTGCAGAACAGAGGCCGAAGGGAAGCACTTCGAATTCATATAGGCCATCCGGTGTAACGAAGGCGGTTTTTTCACGATCTCGTTCATCAACCTCGATCTGCCAGTAGCCACTTTTCAAGTCTATCGATGAAAAATACTTGGCCCGCCGCAGTCTGTCGAGGGAATCCTCGACGCGAGGCAGCGGATAGACGTCTTTTTTAGTCACGCTGTTAAGTTTCCTGTAGTCCACGCAGAAGCCCAGTGATTCATCTTTTTTCTTCACGAGCACGACCGGAGATGACCAGGCACTTTTCGAAAGTTGGATAATGTCATCTTGCAACATCTCTTTGACTTGAGCATTTATAACGTCACGTTCCTTTGCCGAAACGCGGTAAGGGTGTTGTTTTATGAGCGAGGCGTCGGTATACGTAATTATTCGGTGTTTGGTGATCGGTGTCTGACAAACCTTCGAGGTGGACGCGAAGCACTCTTTAAATTGATATAGCAGTTCACGTAGCTCGGTCTGTTGTTGTTCCGAGAGGGTCGAGTTGACATCGACTTTTCCAAGTAGTAAAGTCACGTCGCTTGGTGTCGGTTGAAGCCCGTTGTTGGCTGATACAGATGCGAAGCATTCAGAAACGTCTGCGATAGAGTAGGCGAAAGCGATGGCGGTGTCACGAAACAGGTGCTGGTACTCGTTACTGAAATTAGTCACAAGTAGGGCAGAGTGTCCGCCATAAAGCGTGACGAGGCTGCGTGCAGCGCAGATACCTAGCGCAAACAAAAGGGCCAAGTTGCCTTCGGCGACAACCTCACCATTCCGCAACTTATCGGAAACCATATCAACTAGGAAGCTTGAACGCGGAGGCAACGCGATGTGTCGGCAGAAATGCGAAACTTGCTGTTACAGATGTCGTCAGATTTGTCGAGGGATCCAGCTGTCGAAAACGTCACGGTACGCTCTCGAAGATCGATAATAGCGCCCTGCTCCCGCAAAAAGTCGACTCCCAGGATTAGGTATCGAGAACAGTCACGAAGTACGAGGCAGCTGGCGAGAAACGTACGTCCCCGAATGCTCACTCTGATAGTGCACATGCCCATTGGGGTGACTACGTGCCCACCGGCAGTACGAATTTGTGCTTCGTACCAAGGCATTACAACTTTCTTTATGTGCGCTGCTAGTTTCCCGCTTATGATCGAGTAGTCCGCACCTGTGTCCAATAATGCACTAACGTCGTGGTGACCGTCGACTACCACATGTATATCCAGAGAAAATCTGCTTCTGCCTTTCGTCGCTGTCGTCGGGGAATCGCTCCGTGTTCGTGCTTGCGTCGGTGAGAGGCCTTGCTTGCGTCGAGTGTCAGCGACCTCGCTCCCGAAGGTCGCTGTCGTTAGTTTTCCCGCCTAGGGCTTGGCAAGCGCGCCTGTGTCGCTCCTGGGAGACTCCGAAAATTTGAAGAAGATCGCCTTGGGGATGGGGACCGCGACTGCCGCCGCAGTGGCACGCGCTGCTGTGAAAGGTAATCTTCAATAGCTCGCAGTCTTTCGCCAAATCTCGGCCGTGGTGCGTCGACGGCAAAACCCTGTAGTCCGAGGCGACGATAGGGACATTCCCGGTACACATGTCGAGCTTCACCAAAGTGGTAACACAGTGGCCGTCTGTCCGGTGTGCGCCATACGTCGGATTTTCTGGGAGGCGGCTGTCCATTTTCTAAGTGCTGAATTGGCTGCAGCGAAGGAAGTGCATCCTGATGCATAGGATTAACGAAGCACGGTGAAGCAGGAATATATCGGCTTACAGCTTCTGCGTATGATGCACGATGTGGCCCTGCCGGGACAGGCAAGACATAGCTGGAAGGCGGAACTTGGAGAGCCTGTCGTACTTCGTTTCTGACAAGCCTGCAAATAGACCCTGCAGTAGGTTGGGACTGGCACTGAATCTTTTGTAGTTCGTCACGCACCACCATTCGAATGAGATCGCAAAGAGACTCGATGTTGATGTTGCCTGCCGCACCTCCGATCTGACCTATCGACGAAGCGGCATTCACTTGCCGGTCGTAAACAGTAGAGCGCTGCTGCAGCACTTGCTCCATGGTCGTGGCTTCGGTCAAAAATTCTGCCACGGTCTTTGGGGGACAGCGAACGAGGCCTGCAAAAATCTGCTCCTTCACTCCTCGCATTAAATGACGGACCTTCTTTTCTTCTGCCATGCCGGGGTCAGCTCGACAAAAAAGGCTCGTCATGTCCTCGACGTACATCATGACGCTTTCATTCGGCATTTGGAGGCGCGACTGAATTGTTTGCTCGGCTCGTTCGCGGCGATCGGGATTGGCCCAACTTGCCAGCAGGTATCGATGAACAACGCTCCACGAGGGAAAAGGCTCACGGTTTTACGTACCAAGTACGAGCGCCGTCCTTCAAGCTGAAGTACACGTTCCTCATTTTGTCGAAGTTGGTCCAACCATTGTAATCCGAAACCCGTTCGAACTAGGCCAGCCAGTCTTCGACATTCTCCAAGACGGAACCGTGGAACACCTTCGGCACACGTGGCTTCCACTGCGTATGATGTGTGGCTGCAGCGCTTTCCTGTGCGTTGGAGGCTGAAGCGCCTTCCGTAGCGTTCGGGGGTGTGACAGACGTCATCTCGGGAAGAGGTCCACGCTCAGGAGGTAGTCCTCGGAGTCTTCGGCTTGAGCGGTGGACAGGTGTTGTCACTGCAGGTACAGGGCTACCTGGAGGCGTTTGGAACATCGGCTGGGGGTTACCCAGCAGCTCCACCAGTTGTCACGTGCTACAAGAAGGTCTTCAACTAGGAAGAACTGAGCCGGCGGGTAGACGCACCGAAAACTGGCAAGATGGCTGCTTTAATAATAAACAACTAGCCAGAGCACGTGCTGCCCCAGAACATCGTCTTCCAATCTCGCGGGCAGCCATGGCTTGCGCTCGCCATAACTAGCGGCCAAGTGGCATTATGTACAAGCATTGCATTATCTTGCAACACAAATGAATTTAAAAACTACCACTACTGCCTGAATGGCACTGCACTGACAGTAATAATGTTTTTGCATTTTGCTTGAGGTTTCATTCTCACCCTGTTTATGTGCATCGCCTTTGTGCAATGCAGCATGCAAAGGAACTAGTGCTGTGCGGTGGGTGCCCCTCTGTGTTTGATTGCTACATTTAAAAAACTCTTTGTGCAGGCTCTGCGGTTCCTTCTAGAACTGCTGAAGCACCTGGCACCTCTGAAGAAAGAATGCTCAAGGTACGTCCTTCGTGTTTCTTAGCCACTGGCGCACTTTGACCATCAAATTGCCTGTGCGTCACTAAACATTATGTATCTGTGTTTCTTAGCAGGTTAGCCATATTGACTTTATTAATCGATGTCGGCCATCATCTATGAGTATAGTCTAGATAAAGATGTGCAAATGTGAAACATCTCAAATAGTAAGAACTTAAAAGCGTGACATTATACTACATTCACACGATTCTAACTTTGCACAAACGTTATTCAACCCCCTCTTCTCCTATCTCAACCCCAGTTAGCACAAAAAAAAATTTTTTTTTAATATAAAGTAGTGCTCAAATACTGTAAGCAGTAATGCATCAACAGCTAGCTTTTCAGGTGTATTGTGAAGTCAAGACAAGAAATGCAGATTCCAATGCGAAAGGTTGCAGGAAAGCAAGCTCTGCAGCGATATGCAGGATCATTCTTTGAATGTTTTCCACGAATCATTGCTGAAACTGTGGGTCATATGCAAGAAAATACAGTATACCTTAAAGATAAATACAGAATGCAAACCTAATGTCATAACCATGTTACAATGCCCCAGCTTTCTCATTTGGTCTGCCATAACTCGCGCTAGTACTCTGTTTTGGTTGTAATTAGACCCCTGAACTTCAGATTTCAAATTTATATAAAATAGGTCGACCTGTAATTGTGTCAATACACTCAAAGTTCATGACAACAAAGTTGCGTCTTGCACAAAATTAAGTTTGCTATATGCGAGAATTTGTTATAAAGGTATATTCCTAACACTGTATCTATCACAAGACTATCTTAATTTACTTTGTTATAACCGATATTTCGCTATATCTTTGTTCGTTATGTGAAGGTTTGAGTGTGTGGTACTGTAGAAGAAAAGGTGTCTTCGCCAGTGGAGTGAGCGAAAAACAAAGGTTTAATGGCTTAGATGAGCAAGGAAGACGTCCAGTCACCGGCAAACGTTCATTTGGCGGCGCCCATTCATGAGCTCTCCGCTCGTGCTCACACTTCGTTCTTTTTTTTTTCTTCCATTAAATATTCAACAATATTTATTACACTCCGGGGCTTGAGAACAATCCGAGGGGATACGATCTCTGCACTGGTCGCACAACGTCAGATCCCTGTGGCAGTCTTATTTTACATGCACGGCCAGTCCATCTTTATCCTTCATACATTCACTGATTAGAGCCGTTTTTTAAAACATCCTGAGTACTTTGTCCTCATGAACAATCGCTATATCACAGTAATCACAACAATCACAGTAATCACCTTCTTTAACACCGTGATTACTGTGTACCTTTCTTAAATATGCACTGTGAAGTAGAAGCAAATATTCGCGCAGCCACCACTTCCATGAGTATTGCAGCACACGCTGTCGGTGAATCAATAAATTCAGAAATGTTGTATCTACCCTGAGCTCTCTCAGACTTCCAGGTGTAGACAGCAATCTGCATCCTAACAAAAAATGAGATGGAGTTGCAACATTGGGCTCATTGGGGCTTAAATAAGTGAAAGTTATAGGCCTGGAGTTTACCTCTGCTTCCGTTTCTGCTAGCGACGTTATTAGTTCCTGTAGGTTTAACGTGGGTCTACCAATTGATCTGCGAAGACAGTCTTTACCACTACCACCCCACCAAGAAGCCTTTTCTGCTGAGAACTTCCACGTCACCTTATTGTTGGCACAACAGTTTACCACCCCGTCTTTTCCTACCAAATGGTGCATCAAACGTAATTCTCTAGCAGCCTTCTTAAAAGTTGTGCCATTGTAGGAGTAAACAATGCGTAGTGTCCCTCGTCGTGCGCAGAACCTCTTGAACACCATAAGAAAAAAGTTTGTAGTAAGATCCAGTACAGGCTCTATATGAATAGCTCTCACTACTGCGCAAGAAAAAAGCACGATATACACTTCCTTAGCAACACCACCATAGTCCTTCACGAACATGGGTCCTGCAAAATCTACTCCTGTTAATTCAAAAGGCCTAGAGTTACGCACTCGGTCACTCGGAAGAGGGGCCACTGGTACACTTGTCGCCTTCGCGCAAAACCGTGCTCATGTCAAACACTTTGAAATCACGCGCTTCACGGCTTGTCTGGCTCTCACCACCCAAAACCTAGCACGAATCTCGGCTAGCCTTGCAGCAACACCACCGTGGAGCACTGTTTTGTGAGCCTGCATAACGATGAGCTGAGTCACATGATGATGGTTCTGGAGTAGCACCGGTGTCTTCTCGCAGCACGTGAGATCCGCGTTGTCAAGGTGTGTTCGTGTCCTCATAACAATCTTGTCGTCGATAAATGAGTGTAGTTTGCGTATCGATGAACTCTTCTCCAAATTGTGTCCCGCTTTGAGTTGAACTATTTCTCTCCCGTAGGTATCTATTTGTGCTTGTAGAAACCAAATGTATTCCGCTCTTGAACATCTTGAGTCAATAACACTCCATCCCGGCGGTGATTAGCTGTGCAGCCGTTGTTCACAAAGCACGTGATCCATGCAGTGACCCTCACCATTGTCATTCAGGGGCTGTATTTCTCAGGGCTGAATAACACTTCCGTTGTCACAATGATCAGGTCTGGAACAACTGTCTTTAACTCACTATTGAGACGTTCATCTGACGCCATCAAAGGATTGAGGTTGTCCATCGTTGGCCAGCAGTCTGATGATTTGGGCAACCAGTCTAGGCCCTTCCACCACAATTGGTTATTTAAAGCACCTTTTAGTGGAATTCCCCGAGTCAACAGATCAGCTGGGTTTTGAACACCAGGGCAATGATTCCACTGGTCTGGATCAGTTGTTTTTTGTATTTTGATTACTCTATTTGAGACAAATTGCTTTCACTTGACGGCCGAGCTTCGAATCCAGCAGAGTATAACTGTTGAATCTGTCCAACAGTACTCATCCATTTTCCAGTTTCTAAATTTGAGCACTCTTGCAGCTAAAACTGTGGCTACCAGCTCCAAGCATGGCAAAGATATTTGTTTCATTGAGGCAACTCTACATTTAGACATTATAACTGTATGTTAGTGATTCCATCTTCATCTAGAACCTTGAAGTATGCCACTACTCCGCAAGCACTCGTGCTGGCATCTGCAAATAGGTGAAACTGGTAAGTTAAGGACTGATTTAAACAAAGCTTCAGATCACACTGCGGATGTGGAAACTTGAGAAGGTCTTGAAGTTCTACACACCAATTCTTGCATTCTTCGTGTAATGGTGCAGGCATGGCTTCTTCTCACTTTGGTCCCATGCTACCAGAGACGTTGGAACAGGACCTTTATCCTGATAAGAAAGGGAGATAGTCACCCCAAAGAATAAAAATTCTGGCAGTTGTCTGAAGCACAAATCTTTTGGTATCTTCATTATTTTGCAGAAACATGGGCTTATGTTAAGTCGGAGTCGATCGCCATTTGTGTCCCACAAGAGGCCAAGAACTTTTGTTGTGGCGGCTTCAGATGACATCTCAGAGCCTTGACTTCAATATCAGATCATTCGTCGACCATTTCTGTAGTTTCATTCTCGCTTTGTTCAAAATAGCATTTGCGTCGTAGAATATTCGTAAAGCTTCACGGGAGGAAGATACCCCTGTGACAAAGTCATCGAGTAGAAGTTGTCCGATAATTGTTTTGCTGTATCTTGTAGGGTTGGTTCCACGTGCTTGAAATGATACGGCAATGTCGCAATTAGTAGAAATGGGCTTGCGGTCGTACCAAATAGAACTCAAATCATTCTGTAGCTTTCGATTTTAGGCAGGGGTTCACCTGCTTCTAGTGTGCGTTCAAACCACATGAATCGTAGGGCATCTCTGTCTTCTTTGTCAATACCTATCTGTAGTAACGCTTTCTGGACATCCACAATAACTCCAATCTTATGCAGCCTAAAATTGATCGGCATCTTTGCCATGTCGTTTATTTTTGGTCCTTTCTCCAGGTGGTCATTCAGCGATGCTACGCCTTGCGCGTGAGACGAGGCGTCAAACACCACCCCAAATGTGTTGTCATTGAAGATCCCCGAATTACTGCATGATGCGGCATGTAGTAACATTTGAGTGGTTCTTCGATTTATAATTTAATTTTTTCTGCATGTCCGTCAGCTTCATACTGTCTGATCGCTTTGTCAGCATTAGCTCGTGGTCTGCGTATAGGCTCGTAACCAACTGCGAAGTCTACGCATGGCAACCGCTCGATTGTTTGCGAAAGTCGAATTTAGCGGCTTCCAAGGCAGCGACACATCATATCGTTCATTTCTGTACTGGATAGAGTTGGTGAATCATGTATTACAGCGTTGTCATAGTCGTCTTTCGTAAGTGGGTCCAAGATAACAATGCTGTCAAGATTCCAGAATTGTTGCAGAGTGCACGACACCTCTGCATCTACGCAGTAGCAGCACGTTTAAAATGATGCTCTTCACATTGGATCAGTCCTTGAAAGGTCCACCCAAGCTTAGTGTTGATGGCCACCAGTTCTTGTTGTTTCTCGTCTAGGAAAATTTCGTTGACCAAAAACTTCCATCGATCCGCTCCAACCAGCATATGCCGTCCTCCATTTTTAATCCAGGGATGTGTACTGTATCTGCGATGTGCTTCTTTTCTTGTAACATGTGGTGTAAGAACCTGTTTTTCATTGGCATTTGAATCAGTTGTTCACAGATGTACGGTACTTGTATGGCTTCCATGTCACGTTTTGAATGATCAAATTGACTCGTGACTGCCACTTTGACAATGTTGAGTCGTCTTTCTGGTGTAGCGCTAGCTCCTTCAAATGCCATGACATCCATTTCGATGCTGCGCACTTTTGGTAATCTTAGCTAATCAACCACGCTCTGAACGTTTGTAGCAGCACTATGTTCTCAGTATTTTGCGATGACGGCATGTGTGATTTGACATGCAAGCTAGGGGTCCTTGATCTGTTGAGCGCTGCTTTAGAGCGTATTCGGGGTCGCAAAGAACTGTTGCGTATCTTCCGTTACACTTATAGCAGCTCAGATTGTGACGGAATTCTTTAGCGCGATACCCCTTGTTGGTACTGTTGAAACATCGGCCAGCCTTGGCTAAGTGACTCTTTTTCTCGTCAATAATAATGTCGGAAGGGCATCTCTCTGTCACGTGCACCGAAGACAGGCAAAAAAAAAAACAAATACCTTTCTGATTCGTTGCGTGGCTACGGCAGATGCCGTAAGTGATGCGTTGTGAAACGTGCCTTGTCAGTGATCTTGAACTTCATGACCGCCGGCGTCCACCAAGGCAATTTTCTCACGAGCTTCCACCTCCATGAGCACGTACTCGAGTAGCTCCCGAAGTTCCGTTTCTGACGTTGCAACCGCATGGACGCTCGTCTGTCAGCTCTGTTGTTTGAAGTATCCTACCAACATATCTCCGGGGATTCCTTTGGTGAGGACCTCGACGAGCATGGCAGCATAGGAGAGCTCCGGGCATCCAAGTCCTCTAATATTGATGTGGACGGTGTTAAATAGGTTTCGCAACGAAGCCACATTGTTGGAGGACTTTACTGCCTTGAGTGTTTGTAGGTTGGACTGCTATTGTTGCTCTATGATTTTCTTTTTTCCAAAGCGGTCTTTCAGTCGGGCAATGGCGTCTTCGTATGACTGCTCCATCGCTTGAATGCTGTTGATGACCTACGATGCCTGTCCAGTCAACAGGTTTTTCAAATAGTAGAACTGTTCAATGTTCGATAGACTGGGGTTTTCGTGAACCGCGTGCCTGAACATGTCCCAGAAATGTTGCAACTGCGTTGAGCTTCGGTTGAAGTGAAGCAGCTCAAGTTTAGGTAAATGAGAGCCGATGAACTCGTGTGTCATCTGATTGCCAAAGACACGGCTACCTGCAGTGATGATACCTTCAATCGCGATGTTGGTTGCCGCTCTGTCGGGGATCCTGGACGTCGACGCCTTCAGCTCCTCCATGTGGGGACTGAGCAAAGCCAGTGTAGCAGCAGCGTTGTCTTCATATTCTGCTACGGAGGCATAATCTTCTGCGGCTTGTTTGTCGGTGAAGTGGGCTTCGAGTTCTAAGTTGAGCGCCAGCAGGCCTTAGTTGCATGCCTTCAGCCGGTCATGCACCACACGGAGGACCGATGAGGCGAACCGGTTGGAGTCGATTAGTTACCGCGCTTCATTTCATAAGTGCGTGTGCAGGGCTTGCTGAGCTGTTCGTTTGCCTTTGATGCGCTCCATCTTCGTTGTGGGCGAAGTCGTTCAGTCGGGTCGCTTATATGGCACAGTCTCGGGTTTCCCGGCACCATAAAATGTAGTAGAAAAGGTGTCTTTGCCAGTGGAGTGAGCGAAAAACAAAGGTTTAATGGCTCAGACGAGCTAGAAACGCGTCCAGTCTCCGGCAAATGTTCGTTTGGCGGCGCCGAATCACGAGCTCTTCACTGGTTCTCACACTTCGTTCTCTTCTTTCTTCCATTAAATATTCAACAATATTTAACAGGTACATATCAAAAATTGCCAAAAACGCTATTGTCGACAAGGTGAACATGTAGTAAACAGCTGTCACAGTGAAGTCTTAAATGAATGCCATATTGCTGAATGTTTTTCATGGTAAAAATAACATTGCGTGCATCTTAAATTAAGTAAATCAAGATAGAGCTGTACTGTACTCTTATTTTCATAGTAGTTCAACAAGCACACCTTTCAACTCGCTTGAGTTGTAAGGTATGCTTACATAATTTGACTAGTTTTGGAAACTTCGTGGGAATTTCACAAAATGTTAATTATTTTCATAAAGATGTTTTTTTGCACAAAGGTGCACTCCATCTCACAAGTTGATTGCAGCATTGAGGAGGCTGCAAGGCTACTTAGCCAATATGAACAGCAAAAATTTCTGAAGTCTACCCTTATACAAATATTCGAGCACTTCAAATATTCAAGCGAATATTGACATATTCGAATTTGATTCAACTCAATTTTAAATTACTGAAAATTTCGAAGTATTGGAAATAATGAATACTTGTATGAATAGTTCGTATATAACCCCCTGTAAAGGTGGTTTTGCTTTAGTATAGAGCACCTTTTCAGGGAAAATTCACACTGCTGCGAACCCCCACCTCGAGGCTGAATTAACATGTTGCCTTCACGTCGATTCTTCCTTTTTTTTTATAGCGGCCTATATGTTCTGAGTACATACAGTAATTTTTAAGATGTAACAGGTTTTACAAGTTATAACTTGCATTCTACCAAAATTAAAATCCTGCTAATACTCAAAGTCGCTGCTGCTTCCACTTTTTTTTTTTTTTTGCCAAAAATATTGTTGTGGCTAGCTGGGTCATGATGGGCTCATTTTTCTTCATATTATGTTACATGCACATTCAAATTCGACTCAAACTGTTTAACCAAATACTCGTCACTTTGAATTCGATTCAAAATGAAAATTCACTATTTGCATATGCCTGCACACAAGTTCTTTTCTATAATGGACAAATGGCCGAGTGTCTGTTGGCACCTCTGTTACAGTGTTCTGCAGTCAGGATTGCCGAACCTCCTGAACAGCCTCAGTATGCTGAGTGTCAACGCCCGAACGAACCGCGAGCTGGTGCTGCAAGTGACACGTGCCGTGATGACATTTTCTTCGGGTGAGTTGCTTGTAAATGTAAAAAAAAAAGAAATTAATAAAGAAGAGCCTTCTCTTTACAGAGAGGCCGTCTTTATGTGCATCAATTAAAAGCACCTTGCCTGCATAAGTAGTGCATAGCTCACCTAATGCCAGCACATAACCTGGATATAAAATTTAAAGAAGTGCTCGTATGCCAATATCTGGTTAACCTCCCAACCTTCCTTGTCTCTCTCCCTTCCTTTTAACTATTTCGTTACCGCAAGAATGGTTGTTTTTCATATGTCTCGGGAAGATCGTTTTTGCCAGTTTGAAAAGTACTCCAGCACGCATTGCAGCATACCAAACTTTGCAGAATGAAATGCTCTTTCCAAAAAATATAGGTTGTAGAGTAGCAAAGACATTTTACAATAAATAAAAATGTAAAAAGTGCGAAATTTTTTTGTCACCAGCTGGTAGACAGTGGAATAAAAAAACACTATATATCAAAAATATTCAAAACAAAGAAAATTCAGGATATACACGTTGTAGATAAATGACCCAGGAAGAGTATAAAAATAATTAATGTTGTGGAAAATATTTCGTTTCACATAGGCAAAGAAAATCGGAACCAAGAAGCTGCTTCATTGCTCATGCCATGGAGTGAAGCATTGCATGGTTTTTCTGGAGGCACAAGTGTACTCGTGCACTCTTCTCAGTAAATTTTCGTTGCCTTGCAATAAGAGTCTTTAGGTATTACAATATAGATGGATACCTTTGGTGTGAATAATCCGTCTATAAATAAGATGTCCAATGAATTTTGCTATTTTATCTAGCGTCACCTCTTTCCATGAGCCACCTCACTCCGCATAGGTTGGCGTTTCAATATATGCATCCAATCATATTCCTTTGCATTTTTGCACCTATCGTAACAAAAAAAGGACAATATCACATGCAGCTCTAAAGTGTTTTGCACTGCTCTGTAGTCTGGGCCAAGATATGCTCCGGGGGCCTTCTTGTCGTTAGGAGAAGCTCTACAGTCAGTGCCACCGCACCGCGCTCTAGCGAAGTGTGGACCACCACGTAACCTGAGTAACTTGCGGGGTCTCGACGAGGCGTGCGAGCACCACGCCATGCTCTTGGAGTGAACGGACACAGAAGACGCGGTCGGTACAAACCAAATAGCATACACACATTTATTTAACTAATTTATAACAACGATATCATCCGCCAAATTGATACATAACTGGTTATGTAATACGCTAGGACATCGTTACACAATAACATGACAAACACACTAACACACCCAAGGCGGCGTCGCCAACAATTGACTTACCACGTGGGCCCCCCGGCGCGTAGGCCCGTGGTGCCACGCGTCGAGGACCCAATATAGAGACAACTGTTTGCGGCAGCTGCCACGCGTAGAAGAGACTCGCCTGCCACCAAGGCCTGCCTTCCGCCAGGGGTCACCATCGGCGCTAAACTCTACTAACAGCGGTACTCAACGCGAACACAGCGCTGTGTATCGATCGATCGGCAGTTGTCACTCCTGAAATATGGCTTTTGTGCGAGACATGTGCGCCACGCGGCACAAACAACTTTACAGGGGGTGTCAGCATCCCCACAAACTATAAGATTCTGCACCAAGGTCAGAAGCTACATACACTTGGGGCGGAGGAGATAACTTGAAGATGTAAACAAAACAAACCAATGAATGGCTATGGATGTCCCAGGCTGATGCAAAACATCGTCCCCATAAAACTTGAAGCTGAGGTGCTGCCATCCATGAAATCTCAGCTCATTCTCACTCAATTTAGGTGGGGTTGGAAGACAGTTTCAAGCAGCGCATGTGTTTTGCAGCGCTGATGCGCACCCAAGCGTGCGTGACGCTCGCGTAATAGGAGTGACTAGTGACACTCGATGTAACCCTGTGTCTGATATAATGATACAAGCAAAACCAAAGCGGCTGGAAACTGACTGTGAACACCACCTGCACACTTTGCACATGCGGCGGACCTTGAGAAATATTTTTTTGTAGAATTCATCTTCCCTGACTTGTAGCAACAGTTCTCTATTGATTAGTTGGCATGAATTTCTGACAATTATTACTGGTCAACTTGGTCAAATTGCGAAGCTAACACATCCATTCGATATTTGGCTTGCAAAGTTTCTTTTCATTACAGAACTTCGATGTTACTGTAGCATAATCACGAGGGGAAAGCACTTCTGTCAAGTTCGCCAGTCTATAGCATTTTCCCAACTACACACGCACATTGATTCACGCAAAAGTCTGTAAAAAATCGCTATGTGGGCCAAGTCGGCAAATTGAAGAAAATTCCGAAAGTTGAGTGGCTGAACTAACTACTAGAAAGTTCTGGGTGCAGAAGAAAGAAATTTAACAGGCCGAAATCGATGAACGAAAGAGTTAAAGAAGACTTATAGCAAAGTTTATTGCTATCAGTGATAAATGTATGCAATATGCTGTTGAGTCACACTACTGATTTACGGGGTCACATTGTTGACTGAACAGCATGGTATGTATGCCTGTCAGCATAATCACGCAGGTAAGCTCTTATAGTTTGCAATGTTATGGTAAAGTGGCACATAAGAAGAGCTTCTTACTACATAGTCTGAATCTTGTGCTTTCTCTTTCGCATGTCACAGCAATGGCCGCACCAAAGTGAAGCACTTGGTCAAACCTGCAAAGCAACTTGGCCAGTTTTACGCCTCAGGATTGTTGCAGGCTGTTGATAGTGTGAGTAGTATATGAAAGTTTTGAAGATACCTTAGTGGTGCCTCAACTGATTGTGATGTTTGTAATGGCCCTTGAATTATGTTTATTTGAGGCAGTACTAGTTCGTCTGAATTAGATTTCTGTAGCCCCACGGAAGCACATTGTTTATTTTTCAAGTGCTCAATATACCTGTTGTTGATTTTGAAGAATACAGTTTCTTAAATTGCCTGTCACAAGTAATAGAACTACATTCATAGAACTCAATAGAACTACATTCATAGAAGTAGACGATCGGCTCCCTGCGACCGTACCGCATCTCCAAAAAGCTGTGTCTGTGTTCGCTGAGTCGCTGATCGTGGTACACATTTATCGTGGACAGCCGCTTATGTCCGTATTGGGACCATGCTAGTCGCTGCATCGACTGCATATCCCAGACTCCGCAGTAGATTCGAAGGAATTGGTACTTGGTGATTAATGCATACTGCATTTAGTGCGCAGTTAGCCGCGTGTTCGGGGGTGTGTTCATATAACGAGCCTTTAGTGTAACAAGCCTCGAAATTGTTTGTGTGTGTTGGGTGGAGTACATAGGCGGTTAGTTGGTGCAATATTCTTCTCTTTTTTATCTCTCCTCTTCTGTGTAGGATCCTGCTTTTGGTGTGTTTTTGGGGGGGAGGGGAAGCGCTGATTTTGTGGGCTTGTTGCATCTGTATAAATGTATATGTGAACTGAGAGAACATTAAACTAAATTAAAGCTAAATTTCCTTTCCCTGTGTGTATCACAAAAAGGACGTGCGTGCTCAAAACATAGAGGTAGCCGCTCCAAAAGCAGATTTTCCTCCTCCAATGGCTGCCCCGAAATTCTGGAAGGCATTCCCATCACTGAGTACGCATTGAGAAGTTTTTTTTGAACAAAAAAATGGGGCAGCAATGTCGCGAAATCAAAAGCTTCTGTGGGAACAGTTCACTGCGGGTAGTCTGCTTGAGCAAACATGGCAAAAAGAAAAATGGCAGCTATGGCGCCATCAGAACTTGTGGTATTGACAGCAGCTTAGTGACGCGAGGGAATTGGGTGGGTCACCGTGAATCACTTCGCTTGATCGCACACACAAACATAAAAATTAATGTAGTGCAATACTGCCCAAGCTGTGTTCGCTGTTATTTTTCAGCTGATATACGCATGTTCACAGGATGTAGCATCCCGCAGATGATTTATGCATCCCGCAGGCTATCTTTATTTTGGCCATGAGATTCCATGTCAGTACCCCTTTGAGCCGTTTCGTGGAGTTGAATACTGAGAACAGACTGCCACTTTCATAAATGGGCCTGTACTCTCTTCATCTTGTGCATCGCTCCCGAAACACACAAGCTAATTTAGCGAGATTTCTTGGCGATACGGTATTCGAACTGACGTACCCACAATCTGAAGGCAAGCGCCCCAACCGCTATCCAGGTACACTGGAGAGCGAAGCAAAGCCATGTATGGTACGGTCTAGTGGGGTGGCTGGAAAGGCTCTTGACTGAGAGGACGGTAGAAATGAGGAGGGGAAAAAAAACTTAGCGCGGAAAAAAAGAGAAAGTGAGAGAAGAGCAAGAAAGAAAAAAAAATTAAGGTGCTTCTCAGCAGAGTGGGTGCCAAGCCTAGAGGAAGTGTGAAACCTTGGTCTTTCTTTTTAATTTTCTCTTCTTTCCCTCCTCTCTTTGCTTGTTCTCTATTTGCAGTTTTTTCTTCATTTTTTCTCTATTTCTGTTCCTATTTCTTGTCTTTCTTTCTCTTTCTGTTTCTCGTTTGCTTCTTCTTTTTTCCTATCTTTAGACACGGTTTTGACTGTGTTGCACTTAGTGACAACAGCATGCGAAAGCTAGGGCCCCTAAAGTGCTCAGAGCTTTGTACGACCATCGATGCGCTCGAAGAACAAGAAGCAGAAAGTTTATCCTTGGCACAAATACGTGCTCAATGTGCTGCAGATGGCTACGCTGTAGTACGTGGTTTTGCCCGCATTGTGCCAAGCAGCAATGACAGCACAGAACAGCCCAGCTCCTTGAAGTTCTTTGCACTTGGAAGTCAAGAATGTCTACACAACCAACAGCTTGACCTTTCATATTAATTTTCCCAGCTCTGTGTGAACGTCCATTTAGTTCATAAGAGTGTAAATAGAGACACAGAAAAGCATCTTATGATAAATCACCTTGTACAAATAACTTAAAGGGGCCTTGCAACACCTTTTTTAAGTAGCCTTGGAGTGAATTCACTAAAGCCGCTTATTTCCTCATGAATTCACCACTGCAAAAATTTTTCAAATCCATCCTGTAGGAGAGAAGTTGCAAAGATTTGTCGCATGCTGCAATTGCACTCTTTTTCTTCTCGTCCCGATGAAAGCGTTGGAAGCTACACAAGGAGCGATCGCACAGAGAAAGCAAATAGGTCACGCATGTTATGACCTTGAACACTTTTTATCTTTCTTTTTTTCTTCAAATACATGGCTTTTTGGTGCGATCACACGCTTGGACTAGTAGTGGCCTCACGGAACAGTTCCTGTAATGACTGAGCGCGCCATGCTCAAATCGGCCAATGGCTGATCGAACTGCTAGGACGAGTGACTTTTTATCTATTCCCGTCATTTTTTCAGAGAAGAGAAGGCAATGTTTAGCCGATTTTGAGAGTTTATTGTGAATTCTAGGTCGTTCTACACTGTATTCGGCTTGCGTCTTCTCGGAAGTCCGTAGTACCAATCGGCAGTGCTTTCTGACCACACTCAAAAAGTGTTGCAGGGCCCCTTTAAAAATGTTTATAATGATGCACATGCAAAATGGTTCTCCAAACACAATGCACCTACATGTGTGCGCATGAGTTTGCATCCTATTCCGAGCTACTCACAATTACTGTGGTATAACTTCAAAACATAAAAATGCCCTTCTTTGTTTTTTTCCAGTGCTGCTCTGTAGTGGACCATCTCATCGACCCACAGAGGCATGTTGCTACAAGGAACTTGATTTTGAAGATTGTTTAGACTGTCGCTTGTTTTTGTTTTATATTGTGATCGTGTTGCTGTGCTTCCATCATCCTGAATGCTAGGAGTGCCAGCACTGTACACATCCAGGCTCTTGGTTATGTATACGTTCAGTGCTCATGAAATTTGGTGCAAAATATTGAGCAAGCTTATGCAAATATGTAAGTACCCACGTGCAGTTCATGTCATGCTGCCATAATATAAGCTCTCGCACTTATGTCAAGCCTCTAGCAGCAGTCATATTCATAGTCAATGACATGGTTACCTATTACAATTAAAAATATTTATTGTTACATATGTAGAAGCTTTGCTGCCAAGCTTCATTCTAGGAGCTACCCTACAGGCATTCAGTAGTGCATGGTGTCAAGTTTGCAAATGTACATAAATAAACTTTTTCTCAAAATTTGGTCTTTCCCCTTGCGCTTGCGACTCCATAAGCAGCGATAGGCATAGTCAGAAAGAACGAAACACTGAGAAGCATATTCCACATGTCTTCTGAAGAAGTGGCCAGAAGATAGTGCTTCTAAAATGAGTAGTGAAGGCGAGAATGAAACTACTGTCTCGCCTAATTAATAATTCTTGGGGTTCAATGTCCCTAAACCACCGTATGATGATGAGAGACGACGTAGTGGTGAGGGGAATTTCTTCATTTAATCTTGAAGTGGGGCTTTGCTGCAGTGCGGATTTCTTCTGTGTATGTGTATTGATGTATATTAATCCTCATGTAACCCCCTCTAAAGGTGTTTTTACTGCAGTGAAGGAGGGCTAACCCATGAAAACACCCATCCAAAAACAAAAAATAGCACTGCTGTAGAGCTTCACTTTAAGGATAAAGGAACATGTTACCCTCACATCGATTCATCCTTTTTTTTTTTAATTTAAGAGCTTGTTATACCAGTTATCACTTGCACTGTACCAAAAGTCAGATCCAGATACTATTCCAAGTTGTTTCCACTTTCTTTGGAGTAAAAAAAGATGGCGTTTGCACCGGCCTTGTTTCAATATTTAAAGAAAATATATTGCGCGAGTTAGTTGGGTCATGCCAAGTATGACCTTTTTTTTTTTCATATGTGATGCATACTATTCGAATTCGATTAGAAATTATTTGACCAAAATCACAATTTGCTTCAGCTTCACTTCGAACTGATAATTCACTATTTGCACAAGCCTAATTTAACCTCGTGTTTTCATCAGTATTTGCTACTGAAATAGTCGCTCCTGGTTCGTTACCACCTGCAAATTTACACTGCCACTCAATGCCACTCATCGAATTCACCAAACAGCATAATGCTAATGAGTGAAAAGCTAGAATAAAGTTATCATCAGCATCCTGGCTAGATAGTGCAAAGTCCAAATTACCTGATAAAAAGTAAGCATGTGTTCCAGTGTACATATCGGAAAACAAATATTCATCTCTTAACTACTGGCCAATCTCTCTTACAAAAGTACCCGGCAAGATGATGGAGCACGTAATCTGCACCTAAATTACATGCTTCCTAGACACCAGTAGCTTCTTTCACCCAGCCCAACATGGCTTTTACGAAGGCTCGTCATGCGAGACACAACTTGCCATCTGTCCATAACTTGCTCCCTAACTTACACAGTAACACCCACGCCATCTTTCTTAATTATGCAAAATTATTTGAAAAGTTACTTTCTAAATGGCACTTAAGCTATCCCCTCGAAGCTTCCCTCCCCGAACATACTAAAGCTGCCGAATATCTCTAATAATTTATCAATCGGTGCATGTAAATAATCGCACATAAACTGCACTGCCTGTAACTGACATACCCCAAGGAAGTGTCTGAGGTCCCCTTCTTTTTTTTTTGTTTACATTAACAAACTTTCCCTTCATTTTTTTTCTCTTATATTTTCATCTTTTGCCGATAACTGTGTCGTATATCACGCAAATAACGACTCGTACCATAAAGCCCTGCTTAACAAAGTGCAGGACTTGTGTAACGACTGGCTGACGATCCTTAACCCCAATAAATGTAAAGTAATATTTTGATGATTTGAATGATTGATATGTGGGATTTAACGTCTCAAAACCACCATATGATTATGAGAGACACCATAGTGGAGGGCTCCAGATATTTCAATCACATGGGGTTCTTTAACATGCACCCAAATCTACAATATTTCGCCTACAATATTTTCGCCTGCATCGAAAATGCAGCCACCGCAGCCAAGGTTTGATCCCGCGACCTGCGGGTCTGCAGCCGAGTCCCTTAGCCACTAAACCACCTCAGTGGGGCTAAAGTAATATCTTTCACCAGCCGCCATCACTCCTTCCTTATGCCTTATAATATCCGTATTACTCTCTTGAAAAAATAAGACTGATTTAGGAACCTTGGTATCACCCTTTCATATGATTTAGATTAGTCTATTCATGTGTCGCGCATTATTGCTTAAGCTAACCGAACTTAGGGATTTTTAAAACGTCATTCGCACCGCCATGGTGGTCTAGTGGCAAAAGTACTCTGCTGCTGATCCACAGGCCGCAGAATTGAATCTCGGCTGCGGCGGCTGCATTTTCGATGGAGGTGGAAGTGCTGTAGGCCTGTGCGCTCAGATTCGGGTGCACGTTAAAGAACTCCAGGTGGTCGAAATTTCCAGAGCCCTCTACTACGGCGTCTCTCAAAATGAAATAGTGGTTTTGGAAGTTAAACCCCACATATCAATCATTAAAACGTCATTTACATTATGCACCTCCTCTGTTAAACTACCAGCATTCAAAACACTTGTACGTCCGAATTTTTAATACACATTCCCGAAAAGGTCCCCACCATAGAGTTTCATGTATGAAACTCAATGGTCCCCACATGAAGCATACCTCCTCAATACACTAGAAATCAGTCCAAAATTGTGCGGCGAGATTCATTCACTCATTGTGCTGTTATCACGCAAGCATATCACCACTGAAAGCACGATTCGGCTGTCATCCTGGCATTGCATTGATTCAGCAATCCTTTTTCACAGGTTCTCGCTTTATCAGGCACCATACATCTTGAACACCCCCCCACTCTTTTGCCTTCATACAGGGCATCACTAGCAAATAATCTGTACAAACGATCCCCACCCTAACTTATAGATTCTGCATGCTTACCATTAAAGCATATTTAATAATTTATGCTACTTCAATTAGACGTTCACAGTTTTTATTCATTTCTGAACCGAGAACATTTTTGAATGAGCCATGGTCTAGAGTACATAGGCCTCAAATTTTGTTTGTTAAACAGCAGCTAGAACCTTTAAACGTTAACATATGGAGCATTGTTTCAAGTGACTCATTGGCAAAAACCAAAACTGAATTTGATTATATATTTCCTTCTGATGTAAAACTTCTACCTAACAGATATCTAAAAAGCTTTTATTGCCACTGCTATACAACAATGGTTGTTGACAGCACTTTCATTGGGGGTGCAAACCACTGTTGCATTGCGGCTTGAAGAGGCGGAGAGCATTAGTGTAGAGCTTAGGTGAGGCCGAGCATTGGTGAAGCTTCAGGGGGGCAGGGCTCCTTTTGCACCCCTTTTCCGACGCTTTGTGTACAGTCCAATATTGAAATTATACTTTTTCCAGGTCATTCCATCGATTTGGCTACATTTAAGGTACATCTGTACATGACGTCCTCTCTCGGCAGGAGCAGTGGCATGCTGCCATAGCTGAATAAAATCAAAGCAAAAAAATCACAATTGACGAAAAAGCTTGTTGCCAAAATGGACTCCCGGCTGTATGCAGCGAATACCCACTGGAACACTTTAAAATATTGCAGTGTCGCACTATGCAAAAGTGTTTGGATTTCTAGGAAAATTGAAAACCGCACTTTAGGAACACATGGGGCCTCATAGTAAAAGATTAAACACTCTGAGCAGCCGTGCAGTTTGTAGTGAGACACTGAATTTACCAGAGTGCATATAGGCAGAGACTTTTGAAATACCCGGAGGGGGCAGGGTTGGTTACCTGACTTGCTCTTCCACAATCCTCTCTCTCCTCCGCACACACCTCTCATATATATATATATATATTGACCCGTGTCTGCGTGTGAACGACAACGATAATGTGGGGATTTAGCGGACACCAGGTAGTGGGCCTCCGGCTTGACTCGAGAACAAAGAAGGCAATCTTGCGGCTCAGCTGTTGAGAACACGCTGCTTTCGCTGCCTCAAGGCGTACTTGTGCTTTGTTCGCGTTGTACTGCGACACTGGTGGAGGTGCTGGCCCGCGACCCCGCCTGATGCTCCACACTCCCACGGGGAACCGTTCATCCAGCCCAGAAGCACTTGTCAACACTCCCGTGCATCGCTTCAGTCGTCCCTTGCGAAGCCTCCCTCCAGAGTTCACCCCCTTGCAGGAACACGAACACTACAAGGCACCGCTCACATCTACTAATGGCCACCGCCAGTCCACAGCAGTTACTACGAGATAGTAGTCTGCCAACCCCATCTCAGGTAACCTTTTTTTCACCGCTGGTGTCTGATCGCTTTGGTGGTGGAGCACATGAAGACGTCGAAGACTGGCTTGATCACTATGAACGTGTCGCCAACACCAACCAGTTGTCTCTTGAACAAAGGCTTTCCCGTGCCTATTTCTATCTCGACGACAGTGCTCGTACTTGGTACGAGAACAGAGAAGGCAGTTTGTCAACATGAAGTGACTTTAAAAGAGGGATGATTGACACATTTGCCAATGTCGACCGGCGCGAACGTGCGCAAAATTTACTCGAGCTACGGGTTCCGAAACCCAATGAAACGGTCGCAATGTTCGCTGAGGACATGGCCCCTCTCTTCCATAAAGCTGACCCGCGCATGACCGACGACAAAAAGTTACCCTACCTCATGCGTGGCGTTAAAGAGCAATTGTTCGCCGGACCTTTGCGGAACCCGCCAAGCACCGTGACAGACTTCATCAAAGAAGCTACGGCTATCGAGCGGGCGCTTCACCTACGATGCCGACAATACGATCGCTTGTCCAGCAGCACCCACATTCAAGTCGCCGCTACGACATCTGAAAATCAAAGCTCGTTGCGCAATTTAATACGAGAGATTGTTCGCGAAGAGCTGCTGCAGCTGCGGACTCTGGTCACGGAACCACCCACGGCGTCTGTCGCTGAAGTCGTCCAAGAAGAATTACGGCAAGCGTTTTCAGCAGCTGATCTTACTCACGATCAGCGACCTATAAGCTACACAGCGCGCTTCGCCGCCCGCCGTCCATTGCGCCGTCGTACTGCCAGCCATCGGCAGCCGTTCCTTGGTCGCCACCGCAAAAACAGACACCGCCGCGCCCTGCCGTCGTGCCGCCGTACAAAGAGCCGTCTTCCAACGAGACTCGGCATTTGCAACATTACGAGCCGTTTCGGCGTCCACAGCTTCGTAAAACAGGCGTCTGCCGCACCGTAGATAGACGTCCACTTTGTTTTACCTGCGGAGGTGTGGGCCACCTTTCCCGTCATTTCTGGCACCGCGTCGATACGTTTCGACCTCTTCGGCAATGGTCTGACGATCGACGCGCCAACGACGACTACCCACCACGCCGGGACGCTAATTCTCAACGACCTTCCTTGTCTCTGTTCCATTTTGACAACTGCCGTACCAACAATGAAGACAGTGAGCCTGATTACCAGCCAGGTTTGGGACGTCGACCACGCTCTCCGTCTCCGGCATATTTGCCTTCGTCGCACCACTGCACTACAGCCGACGCCAGCGGAAGGAGGTCACCAAGTCCACACCGGAAAAACTGAAGGCGGCGGCCTCCAAGGGTGAGGTTGCCGGCCGCCAAGGCGACGAAAAAAGGCCCCCGTTACTCTTACCACAGGGCGCCTTAAAGCCAACTAGTTGTAATGCCGACGAAACTGTGACCACAGATCTTACCGTTTTTGTAGACAGACAGCAAGTAACAGCCTTAATTGACACCTGTGCTTTTCTATCATAAGTGAAAACCTTGCCGTGCGCCTCAAAAAAGTGAAGACTACGTGGACGAGACCTCACCTGAGGACAGCAGGCGGCCAGCTGTTGATGCCTGTCGGAAGGTGTACAGCAAGACTCGGCATCGGCGGCTCTTCTTTCCTGGCGACGTTCGTCATCCTCACCTCATGTTGCAAGGACCTGATCATAGGGATGGACTTCTTAAGAGAATATGGTGCCGTCATCAACATCCCGGACTGTTCAATTACGTTCCGCAACAGCCCTGGTTTAGTTGACTGTTCAGACGCAATACGTAACACTTTATGTATAATTGATGATGATGTGGTCGTCCCGCCACGGTCATGCACTCTTGTTTCGGTTGAAGGGCACGAAGCGTTTGATGGTGAAGGCATTGCCGACCAAATTGGCTCGCTGCTATTTAGCCATGGCATTTCGGTCGCACGAGGTATCGTCCGTCTCACTGGTGGGCGCACGAATTTACTTCTGACCAACTTCAGTACTGAGCACCGGCACCTTCTGAAAGGCACAGCTATCGCTTCGTACGACAGTATCGTAGAAATGCCAGCCAGTTTATGTTTATCGGTATTAGACGAAGCGCCTAATCAAGAACCAGAACCCGTTCTCAACGTTGGCCCCACTCTGTCAAAGGACGACCGTTAGAGAGTTCTTCAGCTGCTAGCCGAATTCCGCGTCTGTCTGCTTTTCATCGACCTCACGAGTTGGTCGAACACCTTTGACAAAGCATCGAATAATCACTGAGGACACGGCGAGACCTATTCACCAGAACCCTCATCGTGTAGCTTTAAAGGAACGTGAAGCCATATAACAAGTCGCGAAAATGCTTGAAGATGATGTCATTCAACCGTCACAGAGCCCCTGGGCATCGCCTGTAGTGCTAGTAAAGAAAAAGGATGGCACGCTGCGTTTTTGTGTGGACTACAGGAAGCTGAATCAGGTGACCAAAAAAGATGTGTACCCGCTCCCACGTATTGATGACTCCCTTGACAGACTTCGGCACGCTCGCTACTTTTCTTCTATGGACTTGAGGAGTAGATACTGGCAGACCGAGGTAGACCCAAGAGACCGAGAGACAACCGCTTTAGTGACGCCATATGGTTTATACGAATTTTAAGTCTTGCCTTTCGGTTTGTGCTCCTCGCCCGCGACTTTTCAAAGGCTTATGGACACGGTACTTTCGGGAGTGAAGTGGAAGACGTGCCTAGTCTATCTGGACGGCGTTATAGTGTTTTCGACCACTTTTGACGAGCATCTCAAAAAGCTGAAAGTTGTTTTATGTGCCATACAGTCCGCGGGCCTAACATTGAAACAAGAAAAGTGTCATTTCTGTTTTCACGGACTTCAGTTTCTCGGTCACGTCGTCAGCAATGCAGGCGTCCGGCCCAATCCTGGAAAAATTGCCACCGTCACACAGTTCCAAGTACCCTCCAATAACAAGGCTGTCAGACACTTCCTGGGCCTTTGTGCCTATTATCGCCGGTTTATCGCAGACTTCGCCCGCATCGCGTCGCCACTAACTTGTCTCACAAGAGACGACGTTGCCTTTGAGTGGAACGAAGAACAGGAGGCTGCCTTTAATGACCTGCGTCAACGTCTTCCAACGCCCTCGGTGCTTGCCCACTTTGACAAAGAAGCCCCGACGATGCCTCACAAAGACGCTAACAATGTTGGTCTGGGAGCTGTGCTTGTGCAGCAGCAAGAGGGCACAGAAAGGGTAATCGCTTACCCAAGCAGAACGTTAACACGCGCTGAGGCTAATTACTCCACAACTGAGAAGGAATGTCTCGCCTGAATATGGGCTGTTTTAAACTTTCGCCCGTATTTATATGGCCGCCCCTTCAAACCCTCACTCACTGTGCTGGTTAACAAGTCTAAAAGACTCTACCGGGCGATTAGCGCGTTAGAGTCTCAGGCTGCAAGAATTCGATATGGTAGTCGTACATAAGTCAGGCAAGCGACATATGGACGCTGACTGTCTGTCCAGTTCACCCATTCACTCGGCAACCCTACCTGAAGAGGAGGAAACGGCATTTCTCGGTATCCTCAACACGACCGCCATTGTGCAGCAACAACGTGACGACGCTGAGTTGCTTGGCCTAATTAACTACTTGGGTGGCAGATCTCAGAAGGCGCCAAGAGTTTTCGCAAGAGTGTTGTCATTATTTTGTTTACAGGACGGAGTACTTTACAAAAGAAACTTTTCACCGACGGGATCTACCTATTTGCTCGTCATCCCAGCAGCCCTTCGTACCGAAGTACTCAAAGCATGCCACAACGAGGTGAGCTCTGTCCATTTGGGTTACACAAGAACGTTGGCCAGAATACAGCAAAGGTATTACTGGCCGAGACTAACCACAGCCGTGAAGCACCACGTCTGTACCTGTCTCGACTGCCAGCGACGCAAGTCACCACCGACTAAACCAGATGCCTCCTGCAACCCGTGCAGGTCCCAACAGCTCCATTCTGCCAGATCGGCATGGACATTTTGGGCCCACTACCTACCTCTACTGCAGGGAACCGCTGGGTTATCGTCGCGACGGATTATCTGACCCGTTATGCTGAGACAAAGGCTATCCAGAAAGGTACAGCAGCGTGGTGGCAAGATTTTTCATCGAGAATATTCTACTGAGGCATGGTGCACCAACCGTCGTGATCACAGACAGAGGAGCCGCATTTATGGCAGCTCTTTAGGATCACGTCCTCATGCTGAGTGGAACAGCGCATCGTAAGACCACCGCCTACCACCCACAAACGAACGGGCTGACAGAGCGTCTAAACAAAACCATTGAAGACATGCTTTCGATGTACGTAGACGTTGAACAGAAAAATTGGGATGAAATCTTGTCATACATAACGTTTGCGTACAACATGGCCAAGCAAGAAACGACCCGCCTGACCCCGTTCATGGACGAGAAGTACGAACTATGTTAGATGCGATGCTACCGCACGAAGGTGACAACATCGACCCATACGCCAACACGTTTACGGAACGCACGAAAGAAGCTAGGCAACTTGCACATTTATGGATCCACCAGCAGCAAGAGTACAATGCAGGCCGCTACAATGCTCACCGCAGAACAGTCGTCTATCAAACTGGCGACAAAGTATGGGTTTGGACACCTGTACAGAAACGAGGACTTTCCGAAAAGCTTTTAAGAAGATACTTTGGGCCATACCGAGTACTGCGACAACTGAGTGAGGTCACTTACAAAGTTGTTCCTGACAGTTCGTGTAGTACCAAGCGTCGCCAGCACCATCCTGAACTCGTTCACGTAGTGCGCATGAAGCCTTACGTCAGCGAGTGATTGCGTGAGACTTTTCTTGAAAAAAAAAAACTGCATTATTGACTTCGCATCGGGTCGATGCTCTTTGAGAGGGAAGCAAATGACCTGTGTCTGCGTGTGAACGAAAACGATGATGTGGGGATTTAGCGGACACCAGGTAGTGGGCCTCTGGCTTGACTCGAAAACAAAGAAGGCAATCTTGCGGCTCAGCTGTTGAGAACACGCTGCTTTCGCTGCCTCAAGGCGTACTTGTGCTTTGTTCGCGTTGTACAGAGACAATATATATATATATATATATATATGTATGTATGTATATGCAGGCATGGGGCTGGAGTTGCCGCGCAGCATTGCAAGTAGTAAGTAGATCCTCCGTGAGCAGTCACAGCGAGGTTTATTGTGACATTTCAGCCAGAGTCTGGCCTTCTCCTGATGAAAGCCAGACTGGCTGAAACGTTGAAATAAACCATTGTGACAAGCGCGCATCTTTCTCCGTGAAGGCCATACTCTGGCTCAAATGTCGAAATAAACCATTGTGACAGGCGCGCATCTTTCTCTGTGGGCGCACACGCCTTCCTTTGTTTTCGAAAATAACTGCCAGGTAGCACTCGGGTCTCGATGCGTTCGTTTACCTTCGCTGCACGGAGTGAGACTAACACAGCGCTTTCAGAATACAATTCACCGATTTTCTCGTACAGAACATCAAATTAACGTTTTGTTCACTCTCTCTACACGCAAGACTATCGTCTTTCAACAAAATTTGCAGTGAAACATGTAGATACGGGGCCAACTTTTTTTAAGGAAGCATAGGAAACACTCGCTTTTTTCCATCATAGCGTCGCATTGTCAGCGCAGCATAATAATGAAATCGGTCTTTAGAATTACGTATTTAAGCATCTTATTGTGATAGCAAATATATGGACACTCTCGGCTGGTTTTTGCCGTCGTCGTCGGTCGCAACCGCCGTCAATCACGTATGTATATATATATATATATATATATATATATGTGTGTGTGTGTGTGTGTGTGTGTGTACACACACACGGAGGCGGATGCACTAGCCTTCTCTTTCTGCGGAGGGAACATCGCCTTTCCGGCCAGGGTCGTCTGCGCGCTCGAGCTTGTCTCGTGAGCGAACAAGGGGGGGGGGGGGGGGGGGCTCATGGTGGACGCGCTATCGCGCAGCGATCGGCGCGCAGATTTTACCCTCACAGCAGGCGGGAGCTTCTCCGAGCTACGCTCTCAACACGAAAAAGCGGCGCCAAAAGTGTACCTGGAGCGGCCGTGTTCTCTTACACCAGCGTTTTGTAGAATTACGTGAGATCGGATCTAAATTAGTTGACTGCCAGCCCCACTTCGTGTATCAACGCCGTCAGTACGCACGAGCCTTGTTGTGGTATACTGTGGCCGCGCCGTAGGGAACTTGGTTACTTAGCAAGTGCATGTTTAGTACAATTAATATTGTTCCTAAAAATTGGCAGATCCTACGTACAGTGGGAACCGATGATATGCCATGCACGAATGAGAAATGTCTGACGCCAGGCGCGACCAGCGTCCGTCGGCGCGGCCCGACAGCAACCGGCGCGAAATGCTACATGATGCATTTCGCGCCGATGCGTTACCCCGACAACACTGTGTCTCCCTCTTCGTGACGGAGGGACGCCGGACGCGCTGAAACGCGAATGCGTTAACGCACCGCGGCACGCGCCTGCGACTATATGGCAGGACCGGCGCCTGGCGTGGCAACGCGCCGGTGTGACACGACGAAATGAACGCCGTCGAGCACGCGCACCGCGTCACGTCGAAATGTACTGGCGCCTTGACTGTGGCATGTGGTCATGTTCTCACATGACACACCTCTCGTGATTATCATATTTGCACTAGCCACATACCTTCGTCATCCATTCGCGCCACGTAATACTAAATTTGACATATGTGAAGCTAGCGAAATGACCGCGAGCGCATCATGAGCGTAGCATGTTATGTTGTTACATGACAAGCATCTCATGTTTATTATGTTTGCACCAGTATCATACCTTCGTCATCTCTTCACGTCCCGTAATACCAAATTTGGTATAAATGAAACTAGTGAAAAGGCCGCCAGCGCATCATGAGCATGGCATGAAGTCATGTTGTTACATGACACGCATCTCATGATTATCTTGTTTGCACCAGTCACATACCTTCGTCATTCATTCAGGTACTGTAATGTCAAAATTGGTATATGTGACGCTAGGGAAACGGCCACGTGCGCATCATGAGCGTGGCATGTAGTCATGTTGTTACATGACATGCATATCATGATTTTCATGTTAGGGTCCGTCGCTTGTTTTCGCGATGCAATCATGTCATACCTTACCAGTTTTGCAACATGTCATGTTAACGAAACCACCGCGAGAGCTTCAGGACCGTGAAATGCATATCGTGACATTCATGACACATGTCATGATTTTTATGTTATGACTAGTCAAATATGTTCTTCATAAAGTCATGTTATGCCATACCACGTTTGATATCGATATCATTATCTAAAGGCCAGGAAAGCTACAAGTCCAAGGCGGCTAGATAGATAGATAGATAGATAGATAGATAGATAGATAGATAGATAGATAGATAGATAGATAGATAGACAGACAGACAGACAGACAGACAGACAGACAGACAGACAGATAGATAGATAGATAGATAGATAGATAGATAGATAGATAGATAGATAGATAGATAGATAGATAGATACGCTCAAAGTCACCGAAGTTCGCTAAGAAATGCTTCGCATTTAAAGATGTTAGCCTTGCTTTGGAAAACATTCGAACATGTTGCTGTCGCATTCATTGCTTCGCTCTTTTGGCAAAACTGGGATTTAGAAATGCGAAGCATTTCTTAGCGAACTTCGGTGACTTTGAGCGTATCTATCTATCTATCTATCTAGCCGCCTACGACTTTTAGCTCTGCTGGATGTTTAGATAATGGTATCGATACCAAACTTGGTATGGCATAACATGACTGTATGAAGAACATATGTGACTAGCCATAACATGTCAATCATGACATGCATGTCATGAATGTTATGATTTGCATTTTATGGTCCCGGAGCTTTGCAGTGGTTTCGTTCACATTGCATTGTGAAAAACTTTTATGTCATGGCATGATTGCATGGCGAACACAAGCGACAGGCCCTAACATGAAAATCATGACATGCGTGTCATGTAACAGCATGACTACATGCCACGCTCATGATGCGCTCGCGGCCGTTTCGCTAGCGTCACATATACAAAATTTGGTATTACGGTACGTGAATGGATGACGAAGGTATGTGACTGGTGCAAACATGATTACCACGAGATGTGTCTCATGTAACAACATGACTACATGCCACGCTCATGATGCGCTGGCGGCCATTTCGCTTGCTTCACTTATACCGAATTTGGTATTACGGGACGTGAATGGATGACGAAGGTATGATACGAGTGCTAACATGATAAACATGAGATGCGTGTCATGTTAAAGCATGACTACATTCTATGCTCATGATGCGCTCGTGGCCGTTTCGCTAGCTTCACATGTACCAAACTCGGTATTACGCGACGCGAATGGACGACATTGGTAAATGACACCTCCAAGCATGATATTCAAGACATGCGTGTCATGTAACAACAAGGCCGTTTCGGTATAGCTTCACATATGCCAAATTTGGTATTACATGACGGCAATGGCCGACGAAGGTATGTGACTGATGCAAACAAGATAATCATGAGATCCGTGCCATGTGAGAACATGACCGCATGCCACAGTCAAGGCGCCAATACATTTCGATGTAACGCGGTGCGCGTGCTCGCTGGCGTTCCTTTCGTCGCGTCACGTCGTCGCCACACCAGGCACTGGTCCTGCCATATACTCGCAGGCGGGCGCCGTGTTGCTCTGACGCATGCACGTTTCAGCGCGTCTAGCGTCCCTCCGTCACGAAAAGAAGGAGCTGGCGCATCGACGCGAAATGCAGCATGTCGCATTTTGCGCCAGTTGTCGTCGGGCCGCGCCGATGGACGCTGGTCGCGCCTGGCGTCAGACTATAGAGTGCTCGTGTTTCGATAACGTTGCGTCGCTGTGCCCAGTGTGCGCACGCGTCAACGCTACATTGGAGTATGTTGGGCTCTTCATGATGCGCTCGCGGCCGTTTTGCTAACTCCACATATACCAAACTTGGTTTTACGTGGCGTCAATGGACGACGAAATATATGACTGGTGAAACATGATAATTCTGACACGCGTGTAATGTAAGAACATGACAACATACCACGCTCATAGCGTGCTCGCGGCCGGTTCACTAGCTCCACATATACTAAATTTGGTATCGCGTGACATGAATAGATGACGAAGGTAAACAATGCATCCAAACATGATAATCATGACACGAAAGTTATGTACGGCATAATTTACTTTCACCTCGTAACATTGTGCTAATTTAAAAAGGACATATAAACATTTCTCATTCGTGCTTCCCATATAATCGATTCCCACTGTGCGTGGGATCTGCCAATTTTGTTTAGAAAAGATTTATTGCCACAGACGTCAATAACAGTAAACAGAACATTTCCTTCTTAGACATACTCTAACGATGATGACAAAACAGACGTTATTTACATGAACATGGATATGAGATGACGTTGAAAGAACATGTACATTCGATAGTTCACACAAACACAACAACAAAAAATACTTCAAGGTAAACAAGAGACACAAATAAAACATGAATATGTACATTTTGCATATTTACATGTTGGCATGCCATTTCTGCCGCCGCATCGACACATCAGCCTACCAACACCAGGCCGGCCGAAAGACAAGTTTCACTCGTCCGTCACAGAGCGACACAAAAGGGCAAGACCAGTGCCGAAGAAATTCCTCTTCACCGAGGAAGAAGAGCTCCTCCGACAAAACGGACAGCAGCTCCGAGTACAATCGCTCTAGGATCGGGTAGAGCACGCGGCAGCGGCGGCCCGCTGCAACCGCCTCGCAGTGGTTGCGCCAAAGGCAGAAACAGCCGGCAACAATGAGAAGACAAGCGAAGCGGCCTCGCGAACAACGCCCAGAAGAAACGAAGCGATTTACTCTGAGGCAGCGAAATCCGGCATGTACGGCTCTCCAAAAAACGCCAGCAATGACACAATGCCTCAGAAAATGCTGATTTGTTTCCCGAAGGGAGCAGTTCGGACATGTTGCTGACTGGACAATTCTCCACTTTTCGAGGCGGTAGATAGTGGGAAGCACACCCCATCTCAGGTGCCACATTAAGTCCCGGAGGCGTCCAGGCAGAAAAGAAGCCGTTAACGTGCTCCAAGACACCCGTCTAGAGCGAGCACGGCAGGCTGGCGGGACCAACGGAAGCAACAAAGCAGCAGTTGTCTCAACTATGTGGTTGTTCAAAACATCTATGCCAGGACGGCTAGACTTGACATGGCGAAAAAATGCAACAATTGTTGCATAAAACGCAGGAAGTGTTATTGACTGCGGCCCCCTGTTAAGTTGCACATTAGGCATCAAATGCCGAAGGTGAGTACCCAGAAAGTAATATGCAAGCGTTCGTGCGGGAGATTCCTCCCCTAGCACTAGGCGCAAAAGGAAGCGCAGTGCCAGCAGCCGACAGCGTATGGACACTGAAGGGAAAGCAAAGCCTCCCTGAGAACGCTGCTGTCCCAGTGCCGCACGAGAGACCAACTCAGTGCCGCCTGACCAAAAAAAAGGAACACAAAGCAGACTGCAGTGATCGTACGATACGTAAAGATGGTTGCACGACGTGAGAAAGGTACCAAATGCGACCGCAAAATACAGTCTGCGCAAGGTACCTCCGCTCAAGAAGCGGGAAGTCAAAATCCCGTGCATCCCGAATTTTCAGTTGTACTTCTTCGAGGGCGTTTAACCAAGCGGATTCGCAAATGCCGTAGTGGTTGTATAAAATGCCTAAAATACGAAGAGACGCGGCCGCCTGAATGGGAAAGCCGGCGCTAAGCCTGGAGTTTGGAGAGCCAATGAAGAAATACCGGGATTAGGAGATGTTCAACGCTGCCCCTGAAATGTCGGCATACTAAGAAAATACACGCAGGCTGCGTGAAAGGCTATCTTCATCTGAAAGGTGCAAGGTTATATCATCAGCGAAAGCTGCGACTTTCACGACACCGCTACCAGGAAGCGCAAGACCCCGGACACGTGAATCCGGGTCAAGAGCACGCAAGTATGCCTCAAGGCTGAGGACAAATAGCACAGGAGACAATTGACATCCCTGACGGACCCCACGTGTTATGAAAAAAAGCGGCACTTTCCCAGCCATCCAGAACTAGTGTGCTTTTCAGACGAGTGTATGTATTTTTAATCATTTCCACAAACGAGTGAGAAAAGCTGAAGGCTGTGAGCACATTAAGGATATACGCGTGCTCTAGTCGGTCAAACGCTTTTTCCTGGTCCAAAGACACAAGGATACCACGCGCGCGACAGAATGTTGTGGCGTCCGACAGCGAGGGCCCGACGACTGAACGAGAGACGCAACGTGCGCCGGCACGCGCCCCCGACACACGCAGTAGAAGTCAGTTGACCGGAGCCCGCGGGAACCCAACAAAGACTGAGCCGGCCAGCGGCCGTTTATTGAACGACATACAACGGACACGCGGACACACGCGATTGACTGCATGCAATCACGTGTGTGCTGTTACAAACGACATCTGTTGAACAGAATACACACTAGGGTGCACTCAAAGCGCGCGCCACTCACAGGTGGTGCCACGACACATCATCCCCCCCCCCCCCCTCGTCGACAAAATGAGCATTATCACAGGGTAACACTAGAGAAAGTCCCAGGATCTCCACTAAGGAATGTTCACGCCACACGAGCGGCGGGGAGAAGAACAGTTCGCGCACAGGCACAAGTGGCCTAATACAACAGATACGTCACACATCTTGTGAAACGAAATACACTGCAAAAAAAAAACACAACTGAAAGTCTGCGATGTCGTGGCTGGGCCCACCAGCCACGGCATTATAGGAAGAACTCTTTTGACCTTAAGTGACAAAATCTTTGAGCCAGTCAGGTCGTTTTGTCTGACGGCGCGGACGCATAGAAGTCTCAGTAGAACTTATTGAAGTGCGACCAGGTTCGGTCGTTTTTGGAAACCTTGTAGTCCCTTCACTTTCCCCCTCCCCAGGGTTGAGATTTAGTGGATTACTTAAAAAAGGTACCCGCACCGGGTCCTGCTGACTTCCCAACGTTCCTTGGAGAATAACTGATTCAGACCCTTCACTATAAGAGATCTCTGACGAAACAGAGTCTGGCTGAAAACTGGGGGTGGAGCCCTGCAACGTAGGCGCACCAGGGGACTGACTGCCACAAAGATCTAAACTGGAATAAGAGTAAATAAGTTCTTTGGGTGTAGTAGAAAGGGCGGTATTCTGGAAAGAATCCCTAGGAATTACTGTTAACTTGGATGCATTCCACACTTTTCCATCACTGAGGAGAGAAGTGGACGGTGCAACCTGAGCCTTCACTGTGAGAGGCCTACTCTACTTGAAAAAGCCTTTCCCATGGAGTCTTACTTTAACCAAATCGCCGACCTTTATGCGGGTTTGCTGTTCACCTTTCCTTTTGTCAAAATACCCTTTGCTCTTATTCTGTTTCGCTGCAACTTGATTCCGGACATGAGGCAACTCATTGGGCGACTACGATACTTTAGGACGAATCCTAAAGTTGCTAATGTCTACTTTGGAACGAGGTTGTCGACCATGCAGCAAAAAAGCTGGAGACAGGCCAGTCACCGCATGTGGTGTGACCTTATACGAACTCAAAAATTGTGTGATGCTCCTCGAGGCATCTTTACCTTCAAGTCTGGCTACCTGCAAATGTTCCTTAAGAACCCTGTTAAGGCGTTCTATTTGACCGTTGGCCTGGAGGTAATAGTTGGACGAAGATATATGACGGATGCCCTGTTCGTTTAGATATTCCTGAAATTGTAGAGACAAATTGTGGACCATTGTCATTTACTAAGAACTCTGGTAGCCCCTCCCGGCTAAACGACGATTCCAACAGCTTAATGACATCCTCTGTGGAGATAGAATTCGTGCCAAGAACCTCAGGCCATTTTAAATAGTAGTCGACTAAGGTAACAAGATACCTGGGAAAAGATACATTTAACGGGCCGACAATGCCCATACCCAACTTTTGCCACGGCCCTTCAGGCCATTCAACGGTCTGCAACGGTGCTACACGCGGCTTGGCCGTCTTGTCTGTCAGCTGACAGATGTGACAATGCTTGACATGTTCTTCTACAGAACGATCAATTTGGGCCACCAATACCTTTCACGCAGAAGTTGCTTAGTACGTACTCTCCCTTGATTTTCATGTGCTAATTGGAGGAAAGTAGGTACCAGAACACTAGGAATGACTACACGGTCACCACGCATGAGTAATCCGTCAACACAAGAGAGTTCATTCCTAACGTGAAAGGAAGCCATTAACTCATTGTTTATGTGCTTCTTAAAAGGCCAGCCCTTGGATACACATTCACAGACTCTTTGCAACGTCACATCCGCATTCGTTGCAAGTTGGACGGTTTCTTTGTCAACTACAGATGTCACTATAGAGACACTATTTCTTCATCTTTGCTAAGTTCTGGACAGGTCTGAATTGGCAGCCTAGACAGGTCATCAGCGACCACATTTTCTGAGTCCTTGCAATATTCTGTGTCAAAGTTGTAATACAAAAGTCTAGCTCACCACCGCGAAATCCTTAAAGGCCGTCGGCCTGCATCACCTGCGGCTAACAAAGCAACTACAGCCTGATGGTCGGTTCTAAAAGTGAAACGTCTACCCCAGAGGTAAATATGCCACCTTTCACGCGCGAATAGACAGGCTAGCGCTTCGCGTTCACCCACAGAGTACTTTCTTTCAGTATCTGACAAGGTTCTCGACGCAAAGGCTACTGTTTCAAGCTTAGGACCATACAGCTGATGTAACACAGCCCCGATGCCCACGTCAGATGCATCGGTTGTAACCACAACAGGTAGCTCAGGATTAAACACCTTAATGACAAGCGAACTAGTCAGGCGCGTTTTCAACTGGTTAAAACTGCGTTGGGCATCCTCCGACCAGCATAACTTTTGGCCCTGCCTGAGCATGAGACGAAGCGGTTCAACTAGGTCTGCATAGTGATCAATGGCCTTGGCATAGTATCCTGCCAGACCTAAAAATGACTGTAAAGACTTAATGTCTGTAGGAGCTGGGGCATTTACTATAGCGTTTACTTTACTTTCTGACGGCGAAATGCCATCAGCTGAAATCCGGTGTCCCAAGAAGCTAAGTTCTTTCACGGAAAAAAGACATTTATCATTCAACTTCATGCCACTGTATGCTATGCAAGTCAAGACTTCAATTAGGCTCGCGTCATGCTCAGACTGAGTCTTAACCCACACAAGGACATAATCCAGATAGCAAATTACATTCTTGCAATCTTTTAAAATCTGGGGCATCATTTTTTGAAAAACTGCAGGCGCGGACGCCAGACCGAAACAGACACGCTGAAACCTGAACAAGCCATCATGCGTGATGAACGTCGTTAAGTCCCTACTGCTCTCCTCTAATAACAGCTCGTGATAAGCTGACGCTAAGTCTAGCTTAGAAAAACAAGTGGCTCCATGAAACATCTGCAACAACTCTTCAGCGTGCGGCAAAGGATACCCATCGATGATAATTGCCTTATTCGGTTCCCTGAGATCTACATACAGCCGGGTGCTTCCATTTTTCTTGCGGACGACGACGAGCGGCGAGACCCACTCGGAAGCGTCGACGCGTTCGATGACATCCAAGTCCTCGAGTCGTCGCAACTCGGTCGCCACCTGATCGCGAAATGCCAGAGGGAGATGTCTCAGCTTGGATGCAACCGGAGTCACAACTGGCCGCCGTTGAATGCGATGAATGAAACCCTTGACGAGACCCAACTCGTCGCTGAAGAGCTGCTCGAAGCCCGAAGGCACGTTGGAGGGACACCGCACTTCACATGATGCGAGTCGACACGTCAACGACACGCCATCAATCTGGATGCCCAGTCGCTGAATGGCGTCAAGGCCCAAAAGCGATGTGCCCTTATCGGTGACGTATAAGACCACGGAGCAAGACCGCTGCAACACTGACTGGAGCTTGGAAGGAGCCAAGGATCCCGACGCGCTGCTTGGAGAAGTTTCTTAAGTCGACTACAGCTTTGGACAGGCTGTACTGTTTGCTGAAATGACGCTGGAAGTCTTCTGCAGTCATCAACGATACAGATGCTCCTGTATCCACCAGTAGCCGCAGGGTAACACCATCGACTACAGCGTGGACGACTAAGTCTTTTCTGGGTGAGGTGCTAACTGTGAGCACGGAAAACAAAGGACGATCCGAAGATAGCACTGATGAGGTTGAAGTTGAGTTCAACTGAGTGGAGGCCTGCTGCTCCGGTACGACGTCGACAGCTCCCCTCGAAGAGACGCGCTGTACAGGGGCAGTCTTGCGGCACATCGACGCGAAATGTCCCCAAGCGTTGCACGTATCGCAACGTGGACTCCGGGCTGGACAATTTCGAAAAATTGAGTGGTGCCGTCTGCTTCCGCAGTGGTCGCACAATTGAGGTTGAAAGTCGCCTTGAGACTTCTCATTTGGGACTGGAGCACGGTACCCCGACGACGACTGCGGCTGAAAGTCGCCATCTTGCCCTCCCGGACACGGCCTCCCCAACTGTCACACAGGTCCCGTTAATTAGGGAGGCGATCGCCGGGCTAATTCCAAGGGCCGAAGTATCGGCCCCCCGAACCGCACCACGAAAGCGTGGACAATTTAGAAGTGGTCCTTTTTGGCGCGCCAGCGGACGCCGGCTGTGGCCCAAAGAATAAGTCAGAGCCGAGAGTTGATAAACCAACAAAATTATATTCTCAATAATGGCAGATCAGAAAAACAACACACAAATATGCTCACTCCACAATAGCTGAGTACAATATGTCACCGATCAAACAACGTACTACACAGTACAATTAGCCACACTCGAACAACGGACACAGACAACAGTACACACTACAATGCAGTCGCATGCATTGAACAACCAAGACACTTAAAGACTAAAGAGATAGAAAACCTATTCAGTCCAAAGTCCTTGGAACAAAAGTCTGAATGATACTCTTCCGAGAATCACTCACTCAAAGTCCAGCGTTGTTGCCGTTCCGCTGCCCCGAAGTTTCTCTTCTAGGAAACCTCGCGTCTACAATTGGCCACTCTCCAAGCTTCAAACTTCTTCGCCAGAAACACGTCGGCTTCACACACGCAGCTGATGCCACGCGTCTTCGCTCGATAGCGGTAAACTCACGCTCTTGCCTGTAGCTCGAGCCTTCACCCCTCCGGTGGAAATCCTCTTCTTCTCCTGCTTTGTCGCTACGGACAAAACCTTCGCCGACTACACGGCGGAATCCCTACGCGCTCTGGCGCTAACTTCCATCTTCTCCTGCTCTCTCGTCTCGGCTGCTCGATTAAATACCTTCCGCGCGAGATTCCAGAAGGTTCTCGTCATTTCGCCGGCGCGATACGCAGCGAAGGCTGGGGAGAGGCGCGAGACTGTACGAGGGCCGTCCCCGACCGATGACTCAACCCAGCAGAACACGCCCCTTTCCTTCTAGAACTTTCCAGTGCTTGCCCGGCCGCCGCTGTGGGGTGAGGAGGTTCATCGGCGAAGCCACGCTTCCGAGGGGAGAGCGTCGCGCGCCCGGGGAGCCTTTAGATGTTTGTTTTCTTCTTTTTTTTTCTTTTGACCTCCCGGCGTCTCTTCCGCGCGTTATCGCAAGAATTTGGCGGCGCGCCCATTTCTTAGCGCTCGTTCTGTGACACTGCCCCCCACTTTCAGAACATTATCTCATAATATTCAAAACCACACAAACGAGCGCGAACAGTCACCACACACTCTGAAAGACTGTAACACAAACCGTCGCTCACGACACTTCACATTCACAATAGATCGCTCAATACAACCGTACATTGTAGTTCAATTCCACAACACATGAAATATGGCCACAGGTACATGACTACAACACTTCATCACACATTCCAAACAATACAACGTACAAAGTCTGTCTTTACAACAATTATACAACACTATACATCACATCACAGCACAGACACTTCGACACTTGTGACACAGGATAACACAACATTAACACAACATATGGCACTCAGCACTGCCAAACACATTCTGATTCGACCTGAGCACCTATCCTGTGTATTTTGAGCGGCGCTTGCGCCCTTTCTTGCGGTGCTCGCTCGATCTCTTCTTGTGTTTCCACGTTCCCTTTCGGCGAGCCCTTTCCAACGACGATATCTGAGGTGGCGTCTCAGCCATCATTGTCACTTCCGACACCGTTAACGGGTCATAACGTTCAACGGGTCCTGTCTGTTTATTTACCAGCTCGTTCATGTCACGGCATTGGGCTTGGCTGGCCAACTCCGTCACCATTACACTGTCGGTCGGTTGGGGTCGTGCCGACGTACGTCCAGCTGCCCAGCACGTGAACTCATTCAACACGATCATCTTATCATTCATGGTCCCTTGCACCGCGGCTTCCCCCCTTGGGCTCTAGTGAGATCCGTCACGGGCTGCTCCTCCATTGTATCTCGCGGTCGCTGGGTTGGCGAGGGCTCTATCTTAGGGTCTTCTCCCAGACATTCCGGATCATTCGGTCCTCGCGCCCCGTCGATGTTTCCGATGACAAGGTCGTAAAGGGGGGTCGTCATACATAGAGCGGTAACCTTCCCGCTGAAGTATGGGGTTTCAACCTCAATCTCTGCTTCGGGAAGCATCCGAACCGTACGGTCAATTAGGCAAACCGGTTTCGTTTTGCCCGTTAACTCACTTTCCCGTACCAAGTTTCTCCGCACGATAACAGTGGAGCTGCCGGTATCTCTCAACACCGTAATCTTTTTGCCCGCAACTTTTCCAGGCAGCGTTGGCATTCCTTTCGCAACACCGGTTGGCTGTTTTGACATTACAGCACCCACAATAGGAATTTTCTCCCCATTTTTCAACTCTACAAATCCGTCGGTGACGGCATTATCCTCGGATTTCGGTGCTGCTAGCACACAGGATACCTGGTGAGTTTGACTCGCTCCGTTTCGACATGCGTCTGCTTTGTGCCCAGTCTGACCACACTTAAAACATTTTACTGCCGTAGGACTCGTAAAGATCGTTCGACAGTTTTTCGCGCGATGACCCACTCGGTTACACAGAAAACATCGCGGAATGCTCTCTGGTGCACGCTTCTTTTCTTCGGGAGCCAATTTCTTCGAATCATCGGGACACTCCTTCTTGACCTTGGCCAAATTAGTTCCACCTTGCGCTTCCAAGAATTGATCAGCCAATTCAAGCATTCCTTCAAGTGACTCAGCTTTCCTCTCTTTCAAGTACAGCGACAGGCTTGGGTGGCAACTAGTAAGAAACTGCTCTCTAATTAGGAGCTCTCTAAGTTCATCGTACTCCTGCGCTGTCCCTGAAAGTTCAATCCATCTGTCGAAATAATGGCAAAGTCGGGCGGCATACTGCGTAGCCGTCTCACCATCAGCTGGCTTTCCTGTCCGAAATCTGTCCCGGAATCCTTCTACAGTAAATCTAAATCGCTTCAGCAAAGCAGCTTTCACCATAGTTGGCTGCATCGGTCGGCGTCAGCCTACCGTACACACTGAGCGCTTCACCACTCAAGCAAGCACTCAAAGCAGTTGCCCATTGGTGTTCCGGCCAATTCTGGCTCCTCGCAATCGTCTCAAATTGGTGAAGGTACGCGTCAAGGTCGTCCTTCCTTTCATCAAACGCTACGAGCAGCTTGCTTGGGTTCAAGCGGAAGCCATGATCTTCCCGTTCGCTGCTTTCAACTCTAGCTTGGACGGGAGTTTCACTTCGCTGTTGCAAACGGAGCCGCTCGAGTTCCATCTCGTGCTGCCGCTGCCGTTCCCTTTCCTCTCTTTCTTCTTTCAGCTGCCGCTCCTTTGCCTCTCTTTCTTCTCTCGCCCTCTCAGCGGCCAGCTTTTCTCTCTCCAGCTCCAACTTCAACTGCTGCTCTCTTTCTTCTTTCAGCTGTCGCTCCTTTGCCTCTATTTCTTCTCTTGCCCTCTCAGCGGCCAGCTTTTCTCTCTCCAGCTCCAACTTCAAATGCTGCTCTCTTTCTTCTTTCAGCTGTCGCTCCCTTGCCTCTCTTTCTTCTTTTGCCCTTTCAGCTGCCAGCTTTTCTCTCTCCAACTCAGCTGCCTTTTCTTCCTTGGCCCTCTCAGCTGCCAACCTCTCTCTCTCCACCGCCTCTTTCTCCTTCTGGCTTACCCATTTCCGTAGTTCGGCGCCAGAAAGTCCCATCTTCTCACCAAGAGCAACTAACTTTTCGAGATCCATGGTGTCTCGCAAATAAAACTTTGCCACGTGCAAAAAGTATCTGCCTAAATCAGTCTATCGGAACACTCTCCTGCACTCGTTAACGAGAACACTGAGCAACACACAAAATCGTTCCGATAGCACTATCAACGACTCGAGGCTCTTTCTCACTACTTTGGACACACTGTGCACCAAAAGGTCCTGTCGCGGACGCCAGATTAATTGTCACACAGGTCCCGTTAATTAGGGAGGCGATCGCCGGGCTAATTCCAAGGGCCGAAGTATCGGCCCCCCGAACCGCACCACGAAAGCGTGGACAATTTAGAAGTGGTCCTTTTTGGCGCGCCAGCAGACGCCGGCTGTGGCCCAAAGAATAAGTCAGAGCCGAGAGTTGATAAACCAACAAAATTATATTCTCAATAATGGCAGATCAGAAAAACAACACACAAATATGCTCACTCCACAATAGCTGAGTACAATATGTCACCGATCAAACAACGTACTACACAGTACAATTAGCCACACTCGAACAACAGACACAGACAACAGTACACACTACAATGCAGTCGCATGCATTGAACAACCAAGACACTTAAAGACTAAAGAGATAGAAAACCTATTCAGTCCAAAGTCCTTGGAACAAAAGTCTGAATGATACTCTTCCGAGAATCACTCACTCAAAGTCCAGCGTTGTTGCCGTTCCGCTGCCCCGAAGTTTCTCTTCCAGGAAACCTCGCGTCTTCAATTGGCCACTCTCCAAGCTTCAAACTTCTTCGCCGGAAACACGTCGGCTTCACACACGCAGCTGATGCCACGCGTCTTCGCTCGATAGCCGTAAACTCACGCTCTTGCCTGTAGCTCGAGCCTTCACCCCTCCGGTGGAAATCCTCTTCTTCTCCTGCTTTGTCACTACAGACAAAACCTTCGCCGACTACACGGCGGAATTCCTACGCGCTCTGGCGCTAACTTCCGTCTTCTCCTGCTCTCTCGTCTCGGCTGCTCGATTAAATACCTTCCGCGCGAGATTCCAGAAGGTTCTCGTCATTTCGTCGGCGCGATACGCAGCGAAGGCTGGGGAGAGGCGCGAGACTGTACGAGGGCCGTCCCCGACCGATGACTCAACCCGGCAGAACACGCCCCTTTCCATCTAGAACTTTCCAGTGCTTGCCCGGCCGCCGCTGTGGGGTGAGGAGGTTCATCGGCGAAGCCACGCTTCCGAGGGGAGAGCGTCGCGCGCCCGGGGAGCCTTTAGATGTTTGTTTTCTTCTTTTTTTTTCTTTTGACCTCCCGGCGTGTCTCCCGCGCGTTATCGCAAGAATTTGGCGGCGCGCCCATTTCTTAGCGCTCGTTCTGTGACACCAACTGGTGCGGCCATTCTTTCTCTTCGCGCCGCCATATTGGGCGCCTTACCCAATGGCTTCAACATGTTCTGCAGGTTGACTGGAGTCTGGAGTCAACATGTTGACTGGAGTCAACATGTTCTGCAGGTTGACTGAGCTTGCCAGAGTCTGCACACAAAGAGCGCTAGGCCTCGCGGACGCCAGACGCGTCAGACACGGGTTCTTTCTGTCGTGGTAGGAACTGAGGCGAAGAACATCCAATCTTCGTCGCCATTTCGTTGTGTCGGTGAGGGCCCGATGACTGAACGCGAGACGCAACGTGCGCCGGCACGCGCCCCCGACACGCGCAGTAGAACTCAGTTGACGGAGCCCGCGGGAACCCAACAAAGACTGGTGGGCGGGGGGGGGGGTAGTGGTTAGAAGGAAAAGGAAAAAGGCACCTAATTTCTGTCTGCCTTCAGGCGACATGGCGCAGTCCCTTATAGGGGCGGGGGGAAGGAGGGATAAAAAGAATAGAAGGAAAATAGACGAAGAAGTAGAAAGGCAAGCGACGGAAAAAGAAGGAGATAGGAAAGTGGGGATACGGTCGAAGCAGTCCAAGGGCGGGGCGCCACAATGCGAGAGCTGCACGGCGTCAGGAGACCGCGGAGGGCGAACCCGTCGGTGGGAGCTACGCTGGCGTCGGAGATCGCGAGGGCACAACCGTCCAGCTTGAAATCCTGCGAAATTCGCTCGCAGGATTGCAAAGACTGAGCCGGCCAGCGGCCGTTTATTGAACGACATACAACGGACACGCGGACACACGCGATTGGCTGCATGCAATCACGTATGTGCCGTTACAAACGACATCTGTTGAACAGAATACACACTAGGGCGCACTCAGTGCGCGCGCCACTGTTTTTTGAGCGCTCCGGATCGACTGCGCAGATAAGTGTTTTTGCATGTTTTGAGCTTGTCTTTATAATTATAAGGCAGCAGTTGAAATCTTCGTAGCACTTATTTTATGGTACGGCTTTTTCGGGGGCCAGTCACCAAGTATTTATTAGTTAGAGCGGGTGTGTGTGTTTGAAATTTGTTGTTGTTTTTTTCCCTTTTGCCACACCGTGGGGGAGGTGCGCGTACATTGAACACCCAAATTTTTGTAGTAGAGCTTAGACTTTTTTTTTCGTAGTGCAGGGCTCGAGTTTAGTAATTATCGAGTATAGGGACAATTGGTGTCAAAAAGAAAAGGTTAAAAAGACTGTAAAGTGTTCAGGATGTGGAGTGGTTTTGAAAGTGGACCCAAGTGTAGAAGAGGATGGAGAAGAGGCTGACGCGAAGTGTAGGCAATGTCAGGTCGAGGAAAAAATGGAGAAAATGATGGTTGCCCAGAGTGAACTGCTGATGAGAATCGCCGAGCTCGAGACTGCGTTGGCGACAGAGCACGAGAAAACGAGGGCAATGGGAGAAAGTCTGAAGTCCGCCGAGGAAGCACTAGCGAAGCTGAACAAAGAAGCGGCCTACGGAGAGAACAGCAGGGAACCGGCAACCAGAAAGGTGGAGAAGGAAGAGCAAGCAAGCTTGGAAAAAACAGGTTTAGCCGGTTCAATTGTCGCAAGGCCCAGCTTCAGCGAGGTAGTGGTGGGGCTGGGAGGTGACAAAGCAGCCGGCGTCACAGGTTCAAGTAGCCCCCAGGTGCAGAACGCTCCAGCTGAAAAGTCACAGCATGTGATAATCGCCGGGGACTCGAATTCAAATCGATGCACAGACGCCATCAAAGAGAGGGTAAGAGGTGACAAGAGGGTTGCAGTAGGGGTGTTCCCAGTACGCAAGCTTGAAGCAGTCATGAGGCAAGCGAGCGCAAAACTCAAAACTACAGCTGATAGACAAAACCTCGTGATAATTTCAGGCGGTTTAAACGATGTCTTAAATGAAGATACAGCAGGACTAGCAACCACACTGGCGAAAGGCGTCGATGACATGCGCGCCACTTCTCCTCAGGTACAGGTAGTGATATGCACGATACCGGAGGTACCGGTGCGTGATAGCCACCTGAAAAGAGCGGTTGTCAACGCAAACCAAGAGATATGGCGGATGAGTCGAGAGAAAGGCTTTGAGGTGGTGGAAATGAACAGAGAGGTGCATAGGTGGGGTGGTTTTTAACGAGACAAAATTCACTTCGATGGACGGCTAGGTCATGAGGTGGGCTGGCGGCTTGCAGGACGCGCAGTAGCTTTTTTGGGGGGCAAGCGAGCCCTTCGGGGTGCAGGATAGCTAGTAACGAGGAAAACAGCCAGGGAGACTCTTCGACAGGTGGTATGGACAGATACAATTCCAAAGTGGCACCAGTATCTAAGATAGGTAGAGTCCGGGGCATAAATAGACGTAGCCACGAGCGCCGAGCCAATTCAGACATAGGGTATATTAACATGCAGGGTGGTAGGAACAGGCTGAAGTGGGAAGAGATAGAAGAACAGCTGAGGGAAGAAAGGAAGAGAGGCCGATGGTATACGGTTTTGTAGAAACACACACATCTCAGGGACATGGAACAACCTCCGAACAATCTGGACTACGCGTGGGAATATTGTAATAGAACAGAAGGCAGCAGAAAGGGGGGTGGTATTGGTGCATTCATTCATAAAAGTACAGACTGGCAAAGGGTCAAGCAGGAGTGCATGGAACATTTATGGCTAAAAGGAAAAAGTGGCAGGTCAAATGACACTCCTTGGTTTCGTGTACTTGTGGACGGGAGCAAAGGCCAGAGAGGAAAACCAGGCAATGGTAGAGTGTATATCAAAGGACATTCAGGAGTTAAAAAGAGAGTGCGAGATAATTATACTAGGAAACATGAATGCACACATAGAAGATATAGATGGGTATACCGACCCGACAGGCAAAATGATCATGGATATGTGTGAAAGGCTTGATTTGATCATTTGCAACAGTACCGAGAAGTGTGAAGGGCAATTAACATGAGAGGTAGGAAGGCTGCAGTCGACGATAGATTATGCACTGATGTCACATAGGATGTATGATAAGCTCAGGGGAATGCACATAGATGAAGGTGGCTCCAGAAGTCTGGGTAGTGATCACAACGTATCGAGCTAAGTTTTGGAAGAGCAGTGAAAGTGGGAAGGATACAAGATGAGCAACTACAGCAAAATGTTTATTCAGAAAGGCAAATTGAAATAGCCACTAAACAAATTGAGAAAGTAATCACGGAGGATATTAAGACAGTGTGGACATACACGAATCTAATTAGACTGTTTGAGCTAGAGCTTGCTAAGACGCGTGACAAGTCACCCCGGAGAAGAAGACACAAACCCAAAAGTTGGTGGGATGAGGAAGTTAAGAGAGCCATAGCAAAACGTCAGGAAGCCTCTAGGGAACACAGACATGCTAAGCAGCGGGGTTAACCGACAGATGATGTTGAAAGAAAATGGGAAACCTTTCTAAGCTGTAGAAGGGATGCATCCCTTCTGATCAATGAAAAGATTAGAAGAACAGGAGCTCAGTGGCTGGTAGAAGTACATAAAAAAGATATAAAGGCAGCTGCGAAATTTTGGAATCATCTAAACTCCCTAAGAAATGAGACGAGCCTAGAGCAGAGGTTTATAACTACAGCCCAAGGTGCTCGGCTAGAGGGGGATGAAGCTATTGAATATATAAGAACAAGGGTGACAGAAAAATTTCAACAAAGAAGTGCTTTATGCACCACAATAGACAAGGACGAACCAAGTGGTGCAATGGCTCCATTTTCACAACGTGAGTGGGAAAGGGCTGAGAAAAGGGTTCCGAGTAGTACATCAACAGGTCCAGATGGCATTCCAATTATGCTGATAAAGACATTAGGTCCGAAGTCTAAGCATGCTTTGAGAGAGGCAGTGAGCAAACTAATAATCGATGGTGAAGTTCCCGATAGATGGAAACTTAGCAGGATGAGCATGATCTATAAAGGAAAGGGGGACAAAGCTGACATAAACAACTACTGTCCCATAACAGTTACATCAGTGGTCTACAGGCTGGCGATGCAGATTATAAAGGAAAGACTGCAGGCATGGATAGAGGATGAGGGGGTGCTGGGGGAACTGCAGAATGGGCTTCGGAAACACAGGGGGCTGGAAGACAATCTGTTCTCACTGACGCAGTGCATAGAAATAGCAGAAAAGGAACACATGCCCCTGTGGCTAGCATTTTTGGATATCAAGGGAGCTTACGATAGCGTGGTTCAAGAGGAATTGTGGGGAATACTGGACGCACTAGGCGTGGAACATGTAGTCACTAATCTTTTAAAGGATATCTATAAAGGTAACAAGGTAGTTATAAAGTGAAAAAAAAACAGGTATCCAAGCCTGCAGAGGTAAAACGGGGGCTTAGGCAGGGGTGTCCCCTGTCACCCTTATTATTCATGATGTACCTACAAGGATTAGAGTCCAAATTAGAGGGAAGTGGACTGGGCTTCAACCTCTCTTTAGTCAAACAAGGAAAACTCATTTATCAGGCACTACCAGCATTAATGTACGCAGATGATATAGTGCTAATGGCCAACATTAAGGAAGATTTGCAGAGATTGATGGACATCTGCGGTAATGAGGGAGATAGGTTAGATTTCAGATTCAGTAAGGAAAAATCAGCAGTCATAATTTTCAATGATAACAAAGGTAGTGAGCTGAGAATACAGGAGGTCACGCTAGAGATAACAGATAAATACAAATATCTGGGCGTATGGATAAGCAATGGGACCGAGTACCTGAGGGAACACGAAATATACGTGACGACTAACGGTAACAGGAATGCAGCAGTGATGAAAAATAGGGCACTGTGGAATTACAATAGGTATGATGTTGTGAGAGGAATATGGAAAGGGGTCATGGTTCCTGGGCTGACGTTCGGCAATGCGTTCTTGTGCATGAGATCAGAAGTTCAAGCAAGATTAGAAATTAAGCAACGTGGAATAGGTAGGCTTGCTTTAGGAGCTCACAGGAATACACCAAATCAGGGAGTACAAGGTGATATGGGATGGACATCATTTGAAGGCAGGGAAGCTAGCAGCAAGATAAAATTTGAGAAGCGATTGAGAGAAATGGGGGAGGAGCGTTGGGCTAGGAAGGTATTCAGCTACTTGTACATGAAGAATGTCGTTACAAATTGGAGGAAGCGAACCAGGAAATTGACTGGTAAATACTTAGAAAACAGCAGGTGGCCAAACCAAAAAGAACTATCGGTTAAGAAAAAGTGAAGGAAACGGAGACTGACTTGCGGAGAATGGGCATGATTAAGAAGTCCGCACTAGAGATTTATGGAACCTTTAAGCAGGAAATTGCCAAGGAAAGGATCTATGATAATACTCGGGGTAGTTCTCTACTGTTTGAGGCCAGGACGGGAGTACTGCGGACCAAGAAATATCGGGCCATATACGAAGGGGTAGACACAGTATGCAGTGCGTGTGGAGAGGAAGAAGAAACTGCCTAACACTTCATAATGTTCTGTAAAGGGCTTCACCCTATAGTTCAGGATGATGGCGCTGAGTTTTTCAAAGCACTGGGGTTTAGGGACCGAGAGGGCAAAATAGACTTTAAGCGGGTAGACTTAACTTGAAGGAGGTTATCTGATTGGTGGCTAAAGTCAAGGCACGAGTGAAAATTAAACCCTTCACTGCAAGGTACGAATCCTCAAACTCACTTTTTAAAGAAAAAAAAATAAATCTAGTTTTTGGTTCATTAAGCATTACGGCTTGGTGGCGCTAGCCACCGCCCGATCTGAAGGGCAGAGCCATATCCATCCATCCATCCATCCACAGGTGGTACCACGACACAACACAGAGTATAGGCTATGATATCCCGTGTGGTAAATGACAAGCTGTGTATTTCTCGTCCAAGCACTGATGAAGTCTGGTGATGACCTACCAGGGTGTTCAACAGACTCCTCAAACGTTGAACTGCTACCGCCGCGAATATCTTATAGTCATCGTTGAGGAGCGTGATAAGTCTCCAATCTTCAGGATTAACAGAGGAAGCATCACCCTTTGCAATAAGCACAATGCGTTCATCTCGAAAACTTGATGGAAAGACACCGTCCTCGTAGCATCGCCGGATAACCGCGGTAAAGGTAGCACCAATCTCATCCCAAAATTCAAGTAAAACTCAACAGGAAAACCGTCTGGCCCTGGGGCCGTTCCACGTTTCATAGATTTCAGTGCCGCCTTTACCTCTTCAGCCGACGGAGGGATGTGCAGGCAACCCGCAGCTTCTTGAGGAATACGGGGCAAACTTCTAAGCATCGGCGGTGTTTCATCACAGTTAGTCCGCATGGCCGAACTCGATATTGCTTCAAATTGCGCCAAGAAAACAGATCGATCACGCTTAGGAAGCGGCTGCGCAGGTGGTATTTGTGCTGTCATAGAGAGAGATGGCTCTGATTGCCCAAAAAATGAATGTCTCGCGTAGCGCAGCACCTCGGGATGTGCACATGGGTTGTGTCTACAGTGCCATGCTGCTGCCGCCAGGGACGAAGCAGCAGTCAAGCACTGAAAGCGTTGACGCAGTTCATGCTGCCACGCTCGCATCAGAGGAGAAGGCGTCTCGGCGCGCAAAGCAATGCGTAACTTTATCGCAGTATCAGCAAGCTCTCCAGAAACACGTCGACGAAGCGAACGCCCCTCTAGTGCGCAGCGCAGGCGCCACTGTTTTAAGCGCATCCCAATCTTCGGGACCAGGCGCCGTGAGCGACACACGTATTGCGCGTGATATATCTGATCTTCAGCGCGCGTCCAGCAGGACGCAAACATCAAGACGCCATGGCTTTTCCGAAGAAGAAAATGGAACTTCGAGCTTCAAGACAATAGGCCGATGATCAGATACGTACACAGGAGAAGGTGGGAAGGACGGAACGCATAAATCGGAGACAAACGCCTCTAATTAACGCTCGTGAAATATAAGCCCGGTCGAGCCTGCTGGAGGATCGTCCGCGTCGCCATGTCCAAACAAAGATATTTCTGTGCACTACATTGTGCGCGTCCTGTAATGAAAAGTGTTGGACAAGGCGTCGCAGCTCGCGTGAATTGCAAGCAGACCGGCCCCAGCCAGGACCTTGTACATTGGTTCGCGTATTTAGAACGCAGTTGAAGTCGTCAATCAGAATGACATCACGACCTTCGAAAAAACAACAACATCCAGGTCTCTAAAAAAGTCATTAGACTGTCCAGCTTGCGCTGGCCCATACACCCACAGTATCCTTAATTTGAAATAAAGGTAGCTACAGTCTAAAGCCAAAACCCTGCCCACGCCGTCGTAAAAAGCATGATGATCCCGTAATAGAGATCGATTAAAAATAATAATTCCAACTCCCGTAAAACGAGATGTAGCGAAAGAGAAATAACAATCTAGGTTGAACTTTCGTTTAAAACCCTTTCAGCCCTGGATTTTTTATTTTGGTCAGATACACTTTCTGTGCGCGTTTTTCTAGTAGTTAGGACCTCAGAAGACCACAAACAAAAAATTGAGCCACTGGTACAAGTATTTTTGGATTAATTAAGGTGGCATCAAATTAGGTAATTAGGACTCTGTGATTGGAAATTGTAAAAAGTGACTTATTTTTTTCTGCCAATCAATGGTGCACACAAAATGAAAACCAACGACTTACTTTTCAGCCTAATACTCACTGAAACAGCTTCGGTACGTCGTCCCGAAAATGGCGCTTACCCGCCTCAACTTACGCGCCTCGGCTTCACGGAAGACCTCGGTCATGCTTCTTCTTCTTTGTGGCTGCTACCTCCACAAACATGCCGCAATATTGGTGTCAATTGTAGTGGGGATCATTGAAGAACTATGCCCCCAAGAATGAGCAGTATTGGTTACGTTCCGAGATACTAGGGGAAAATTTGTGCGGTGGTGTCAATTGACACCGCCAGGGCCGAATGGTTAAAAGCAAGCACGTCGGATAGCGAGAAGAAATTTGTTTCCTGGAGGCACAAAACATCACACTTTGCAGCGCGGGCGACACTAATCACTTCAGCCTGCTTTGCCGGACTGCGAAAACCCTGAACGTTCAATGAAATAATATGCAGTGTAGTAGCCATAATAAAAAGTAAAGACTAACCTGGACGCATAGTTCTAGACGGTGTCCCGGAAAGTGTCCAGGGGACACTTGCTCAATCAAATTACAACGCAGTGTTCGACCCTCCAGAAGAGGGTCGAGGTTTTTTGGTTGGTTGCGAAACTTTATTAAGGTCCTTCAAGGCGCGCGTTAGCGCGCAGCGGGCGACTCCCACGTCGGGACCGTTAGGCCAAGCCTATCGGCCGCTCCGCGGGCCTGCTGGACGGCCCAAAGTTGGTCGGCCAGGAGGGAGCTGCGTAGGGCCGCCTCCCACCTGACTGATGTAGTGTTGGGGTTAGTGTACATTGCCTTGCACTCCCAGAGCATGTGCGCCAGCGTGGATACATCCCCACATGCGGGGCAAGCGTCATTGGGGAACACGTCAGGATAAATAGCGTGAAGGTATCTCAAATTAGGATACGTGTCGGTCTGCAGTAGTCTGAGCGTAAGGGGCCTGTGGCCTATTAAGATTTGGATGAGGGAGTGGATATAGTCTCCATGCGAGGTAAAAATGTTTTGTTATTTCGTTGTGCGTGGCAGGCGCGTCCCTGTTTTCCGCAACCACGTTGGCCCCGAATCGTTGCCCGGAACCGGCGCGGTCGGTTAGCGCGCGCGCGGCCTCGTGGGCAGACTCGTTGAGGTTGTGGGGAGCGCCTTGGACCTGTCCAACGTGTGCAGGAAACCAGATCAGTACGTGGTGCTTGATGCCGTCGTGGCCATCACTCTGGAGCACGCGCAGGGCTTTCTTGGAGATTACACCGCGCTCGAAAGCGCGTATAGCTGACCTAGAGTCACTATAGATGACCTCCCTTTCCCCTTCCAGGATGGCCAGAGCGATGGCCACTAGCTCGGCAATCGTCGGATCGTCAGTGTGAACCGATGCACAGTTGGTGATTTGCTGTTTGGAGTCGACGACGACTGCGGAGAAGGCGCGGCTCCCACGGTACACTGCCGCGTCGACAAAGCTGACGCCATGCTCCTCACTGTGAATCTGCTTGAGAAGAGTGGCAGCTCTAGCCCGTCGCCTACCACGATTGTGCTCGGGATGGACATTCCTCGGTATCGGTGCCACAATGATGAGGTCGCGAATCTCACGGGGCACCTGTCTCATCTTCTCGTCCACTTCAGCCGGAGAGTGACCGAGCTCTCGGAGTATATGTCTGCCGGTCTGGGAGTTCAAAAGGCGCGCGAGCTGGGCCCGCTCTTGCGCTTCGGCAATCTCCTCCAACGTGTTGTGTACTCCGAGCTGGAGCAGGCGCTCGGTGCACGTCCTGATCGGGATACCGATGGCCCGCTTGGTAATCTTTCTGAACAAGACGTTGATCTTGTCACGCTCGGCAAGCTGCCAATTGTGCATGGCCGCGACATATGAAAAGTGGCAGAGCACAAAGGCATTGACCAGGCGGATTAGGTTGTCTTCGTTGAGGCCATGGTAGCGGTTGGCCACCCGCCGAACCAGCCGAACCGCGTTATCCGTCTTGGCGGCGAGCTTGAGTATAGTCTTGCCGGAGGTTTTTTGGGCCGTTGGGATTTACCATGGCCATCACTGCGTTCATCGGAGCAACAGCTGGAAATGTGCCCTCGCTTTGTTTCACGTGGAGCTCCCATGTCGACGTTAAAATCGGCAAGGCTGGACAGTCCGATGCTACTATCCAGTCCCAGGCTGAAGCCGCTTCCGAAGACGTTTCCTGTGGAGGTAGGGACTGAGCCGCTGGCAAGCTTGGATCGACATCCTTGATGCTGGCAGCACTGTCCACGTCTCGGCAGGCCGGTGTAGGCACCCTTTGTGTGGGCGAGTTTTTACGTGTACGACGCGATGCCGAAATGGTCGGAGCGGCCGCAACAGAAGAGGCTGTGGTATTTTCGCCACTGTTTTCCGAAGTAACAGGGGTCGTATGGTCAACTCCAACAGCAGCAGCCTGAGAACTGGGGTCATTTGCGAACTGAACATCAAGTGGCATCAGAGAAGAGAAGCCGACCCCTTTGCAGGGTAGTGCGTTGCGTCTTTCGAAGCGCACGGTTCCTGAAACAGTGGGGAGGCCGACGCGCCAAGCGTCGCATCGACAATCGCGCTTTCGTTGTGCGCTTCCTTTGAAGAAACTTGTAGGGGTGAGGCCAGCACAGCGTCGGTGACCTCCTCTGCGCCCCCCGAGTCGGTAGTTGGTTCCGCCGGTGTCAGTGGTGGAAAGGCACCAGCGGCAGCGTCTGAGTAAGAGCGGCGGACAGGGCAAACCACAGTTGGGTGGCCGTCCCCGCAGCGTCGACACGGGCGGTCACATCCATCACTAACGTGACCGTGCACACCGCAGCGACCACAATACGGTGTTGTGCACTGGGCTCGTAGATGGTCCCCTGAGCCGCATCGTCGACATACACGCTGGAGACCACGGTAGTCAAACGTAGCACGGTGACCGGAGATGCGCAGGTAGTTCGGCACAGGATTAGTGGCGTTCATCTCCATTCGAACATACCGCGTTCCAGTGAGTACACCGCGTCGCCCGCTCATCTGACCACTGGTGACAGTGAGCACCTTGCCATATGGCGATAACGCTTGGACGAGAGATTCGTTTGAGTCCAGTTTCTGGACCTATGGCTGAGGTTTGCCAAGGAGCACATCTGCTTCAAATACAATCCGTGATCGAAAAAAGGCTTAATTGTTGCCTTTTGATAGCGCGCACTCGAAGTTGATTAAGAGGGGCATTGTGATGTCAGCTTGTGCGGCAGCCCTCGACAAGTCTTGCCCTCATCTGATGTTTGAAAGCTTCGAGAATCAGGTAACTCGTCTGGGCGCGGCTGGATACCCGGCACAGTTTTTAGCTAGCGCTTGCGAAAGCCTTCTAAAAAATACAAGGGCGGGGGTTCAAGCGTCGAAGGAAGGGAGAGGAGGCCTATTTATGTTATGCCTTACTTACATAGTGTTTCCCACAATGTAAAAAAGGTGGCTAATAGGTGCGGTGTTGATGTACTGTTTTCAGCGCCTACAAAGTTAGGTCAGATCTGTTCGTTAATGACTAAACAGAAGAAGGCAAAATGCACAAAAAAGCATGCGAACGTGTTCATTAGGTGTGTATTTGCTGTTGTATATCTGATCCCTTTGTCATGTGGGAGGGTGTAAATAGGGCAGACTGGGCGTTGCCTCAACGAACGCTTGGGTGAGCACAGTCTGGCCGTAAAAGGAAAAAAAATGGTGGTCATGTAGATTTCCATTGTAGAACATGCGGTTGCACCCCCCCCCCCCGTTTGAGAATGCGTCAGTCATGGCTAAGGCATGTGAAAAGACCGAAAGGGAGATTATCGAAGCGTACTTTATCAGTCAATATAATGACAAGTGCATAAGCATGCCTTCAATTTCACTTTCAGACAGGGAAATGGTCTTCCTACATGGTCATGTGTAATGTTGTGGCTAACGCCTTGCATTGCGTTCTCTTCCATTTCTCTTCTTTTGTTTTGTTCATTAGTGTTCTTGTTTTATTTCCCATGTGACGCTACGTAATGTTTAGTAAATTTTTATGTTATTATAGTTTTTGACTCTCTCGACGTACTGCTTCTTTGCGTTGCTCAATTGGAATGTTTGGAGTGAATATAAAATTGTTATTTTATTGTTGTATTTGGTGCTAAGCGCTATATTTAGTGTTTTCTAAACAAAAGTCTCTAGAGTACGTTTTCATTTTTTCACGCCTTTGTTGATGCTTGGTGCAATAAATAATAAAAGATAAATTTTAAAAAAATATGAGCGCACACCTTGGGAATGTGCAGTTTAAATTGTGGTGGGTATCACTTTTGTATTTTGCCATTTTATCACTTTTGTCATTGTGGTGGCAGTCAATTTTGATTTGATTTGTTTTGGGTCGGCTTTGTTTGCGGCATCTTTGGTTTTGTGCGCATCGTGGAAGCGCAGCGTAGCATGCGTATACATTGGCTTCAAGAAACGACAATAAACAGTTGGTAGTCTGCGCTCTTTCCTGTCTCCCTTGTTTTCCTTCAAGTTTGTGCAGCAATTCAATTTTTCAGGAACAACAACGTCGAAGACAAGCGCCTTCGAAGGCGTCCAAGACGCGACGGGCACCATGACTCGTACTGACGAACGCCCCTGACGTAGAACGATCAGGGACGTCCTTAGCACTTGCAAACCGGAGTCAGCAGCCGACGTGAAGCTTCTTATAGCGGCACCCGTTCGTCCCTCGTAGCTGTTGTAGTATGTAACAAGTATAACATTTTGACCTCCAAGGTGGTGCCGGTGAGAGATTTCTTCTGTGCGCTGTTGAACAATAAAAAATAGTGCTCAATGTACATTCCAATTGCTGCTAAGAGGGAATGAGAGACAGCAGCATTCGGCTTTTAGTTAACGCGCACGTTGCGATCCCCATTAGCAGCCATTGGCATGTACATTGAGCACTATCTGACAGGAAAAGGTTGCTACGTTTTACTCGCTGAGCGTAACCTCCTTGGTTTTAGAAATGTTTAGCGAGCGTTGGGCCGCAGTGCCATGTATACAGTGAACTAGTATATACCATGAACTCGAGGTGGTTAAAGGTGGGAAGTAGACCCGAAGCGCAAGCCGTAAGAAAGGCGCTGCAGCGAGATGGAAAAAGAAAATGAACAGCTGATTTTATCATTGTGACCAACGTAAGCTTTGTCAAGATTGCAGGCAGTCATGCTACATTACTTGAACACCATGAAAACTGATATATTATGCGATGGTTATCTGCTTGCATCAAGCATTTCAAGAATAGTTAAACAATATCTTCAATATTCTGCCGAAATGTCCACATCTGTCTTGAAACATGCCTCTGTTATCATCAAGTGTGTAGCAAAATATTTCAAGCACATATCAGGTCAAGAAAACTTCAAATAAAAAAAATGCTTATTATCGTTAGCTCAGTGTTGGATGTCTGTTCCTTCCCAATAGTGCGCAGAAACTGAAAAACGTACGCTTTGTCTCCAAAGAAGGATGCCGTCTCTCTCAATCAGCTAAAATATTTTATCAATGAATTACATAGATACGATGATAACTCATCATTCTTGTCGGTATTAGATATTTCTCAATTAGTACAAATTAGCTGAAGGAACTTTTTGGCAATCCTGTACACTGATCACCTGTCATTGGCAGTTGTTGAGGCTTTTTGGGTGAATGAAATCAGCATAATCTTCCAAGCAGGCTATATTAATTAAACCCAGCTATATGTGCATGTTTTTGTGGGGCAGGTGTTGAGAGATTTCTGGAAAAAGCTGGAGCTATTCCACTCTGTGAAGGTGGGTGACCAGCCAAGCTGTGTCACACAAGGATTTTATATGCTTACTTTTTATATTTATACATCTATTAGTATGTTTAAAATTTTAGCATATGCTTTTTAAAGCACTTCCACCTCAGTTTATGTGGCCTAGAAGTGCAACATGTCGGTTATGTAATTATGTATGCATTTATTCTTTTGCTCTTTAATTTTTTCATTCACCTTTTTTCCATCAAATTTTTTATGCACCAGTAGTGAGCTGTAATGTTTGCCCCATTTCTGTGGTGCATACCCACTAGGAGCTTTCTGTAAATTAGGTATGTGTTTGCAGAATCGCAGTACAGCCATACTTATTACTCTCATGGTTGCATTGACGTCAGTCAGTTTACCTAGTGTATCAGCTGCCAATTAAACTCAGTCTGGACGCATACAGTCCCTTAATTCAAAATTTGAATCTAGAGACAGTTCACAACCATAATTTTCCGTTCAATATGTAAGCTCGTGGAGTTGTGTGGACCTATACAGTAGAACCTCACTGATACATTCCTGCTTAATACGATTTCCCAGCTGATTGATATGTGTGGTTTAACATCCCAAAACCACGATATGATTATGAAATACGCCGTAGTGGAGGGTTCTGGAAATTTTGACCACCTGTGGTTCTTTAACGTGCACGCAAATTTGAGCACACGGGCCTGCAGCATTTTTACCTCCACAGCATTTTCACCTCCAGCTGCCGAAGCCCGGATTCGATCCCCCGACCTACGGGTCAGCAGCCGAGTACCTTAGCCACTAGACCACTGCGACAGGACAATGATTTCCTGGCTGCTACGCTTGCAACCGTGAAAATAAATTAAACCAATTTAGATCATAAGTATTCTCAGATCCTGCATTTATTGTGCACATTTTTTTTCAGAAATGTATGAACGTTTTATTGTATATTGGTAGCATGCATTATGAATGTAAGACATGATTAAAAGATGTGAGACATGATTCCAACATTGCGGCTTAGGTAACTTCACGTAGAGATTAACCTGTTCACGTAGAGATTAACCTGTTTCACGTAGAGACTAACCTGTTTTGGCGAGACGACGTCGCTGGAATGTTGTTGTGTCTGTGTGCATGAATAACAAAGTAACCAGGACGTAATGTACTGATAGCACTGACGTAACAGCAGAGTTCGCATCCCACTGTGTCGGTACTGCAACATGGCTGTTTTAGGGCCAGCAGTGCAAGCCATTCATAGCCTTGCTATCAAGAACAATGAGAATACTCTAGTGCAGTGTGATAGGATTAGCAGCACCCATTTCACTGTATTCACATTTGCTTGCCATTCTTCATTTCTTTATGAACACGTGAACCATGCTGTGAAGGATGGAAAATTTGTGCACATTGTAGAATATTGGCCGTTGAAAACTTTCCCAGGGTGCCAATAGCGATTGCGACCACAAAGTACCTACTATGTGTCTGTTAAGCAAAACATGCTCCTGTGTAGCTGTGAATTTTTTAATTGCTGTGGTAGTTGATCACGATGAATTAGAGCTGGGCACTTTGTAATGGTTTGTCTTGCTATGACATATTAGTGGCTGATAAAACACTGGGCTTTTGTTAATAGGAACCTGGAACGGTTTCGGTGATTTTGCACAAACACATTGGGCTGGTAGATTAAGTCTCAAGGGTTATTTAGAGACCGATTTGAACACTCTGCGTAAACTGTGTAATTTATCACTACGCTTGAAAGCTACCAATCGCTGGAAATCGGTGCAGATCGTTGCAACTCGGTCGAATGCCTTTTAAACTGCCCATTCATAGAGGAACATGCTCCTCCCAGAGCACGTCAGCAGCCACGTCAACATGGCTGCTTATCTGACTGGCTGTCATGGGCTGTAGAATGTGCAGAAGTAAGATCAACTGGTAGGGTGGCAGCACCTGTCAGAGCAGATATCAACCACTTACTTTGTGGTCTTTGTTTCTGTTGCCAGATGGCGTGCGTGCTGCCAGGCGCACTGCGTGATGGCCTCCGAGACTGCATGCAACCTGTCGGTGTGCCATCTCGAACGTCTAGACTGGTAAAAGCTCAAAAAGGCGAGCGCACTCATGAGAGCTCTGCGATCGCCAGCGTGCCTCGTGAGTTGCGGCAGTAAGACATAGGTGAGAAGGAGAGCATGATATAATTGTCTGTAGCGGCCTTGGTACACTGCGTGTCACTCAATTTATGGTGCGAATGGTTTTATGATGCTCTAACCTAAACGCTGACAAAACTTCAAAAAGCCGTTTCAGGGTCTTTTCAATGAAAGTTCGCCAAGTTGAATAAGCGTTGGAGTACAATAATAGGTAGGGCTACATAGAGGCAGAAATGCATAATGGAGATTCAGATGGGGGAGCGGCCTGTGTATAGTTGGAGGGGCAGACACTTGATACTTCATGAGCTCGAAAAGGAGGACGAGGTGTAAATGAACAAAGAAGAGGGGTCTGTAACTTTTGTAAGCGCTAAATGCACGTACGTGACAAGTGAAGGACACAGGACAAGCGGTTGGCTCGTCTTACATACGTGCATTTAGTGCTTACAAACGTTATGGATCAATACCAACTACCCTGAACACAGTGCCTTCTCAGAGAAGGAGGAAGTGGAGAGTTCCAAAGAAGCATGTGGCTTGTGTAGGATGCTGCAAACAATGTTTTGTGTCATCTGTGCATTCGCGTACCAGCCGTGGAGGGCAAGGGGGGTGCGAGCCCCCCCACTTTCGACAATGGTGACTGTTGGCTGCACGCCGGAGAAAGCAACAATTGAGGTGAAGTTTTCCTTCACCACAGTATTCACTGAATTATGTTAATACGAGGGAATATTACAATATAGTGAAATTTCTCCAACATTGTAGTTGTGACGATTTTCCTTGTAGGCTCTTGCGGTGCGAGCCGCCTAAGCGGCGCTTTGGTGCCTTGTGCTGTAGCATTGCAGAGCAGGCCAGCGCTGAACAGTTACGGATGTGAACGAGCAAACTTTTTATGGACTGGTCAAACGATCTACTGCTTCAGTAAATTATTTTCTTTGATCGAAAATAGATATCAATGCTGCTTTGTCGAAGCTACTGTGAGCTGATTTATGTTACAAATCTTTTTTAATGTTCTAGTGTCATCTGGAAGGCCAAAACGGGGTCTCCGCTTTAGTCTCCGATAAACCTGATCAGCCTTGCTTATGGTAACTTGGAGCAATGATGGCAGCTTGCGAAGTGGCGACGAACAAAGTAGTGGACTCGAGCACAATGGGAATCTCAGCTTTTAAGCTTGTCCTTTAACTTGAGCCACCGGACCAAGGAGAAGGTGAAAGAAAATGGCTTTTAGCACTATGGAGGCTTAATTGAGAGTCAGGCTAGTAGGTTTTCATTCAACTCGAATCGTATTTTGCAGCTCAAAATACAACTTGGATAGCAAAGAAGCACACACGTGCAGCACTGTTTATTTCTCTCTCTTCTTCTCTCTCTCTCAGCAAGGACAAGCTCACAGAGATGTGTACGCGCACAAACTACTAAATGCCTTGATGCTGCAAGTGAAAATATTTTATTAAGCTCATGTTATTTCATCTTGGAAGCTGCTATAAGTAACCGTTGATAATGTGACCGGCGGCTACTTTACTTGAATATTATTTAAAAGAATATGCTCTCCGACTACCCCAAAGATTTTTAAGTATTGTTCAGTGTGTGAATGCCCTGTTTAATGTGCATGCGCTGTAATGAACACCGCAAAATTTCACAGATTCCTGATGTAAGAGGCAGGCGATTTTATGGCACACAGACAATTTTAAATGCCAAAGAAGCAAAGGCAAACAATATGCTGCCGTAGTGAAAATAGTTTATTCTCTTACTTTTTTCATGGCCGTTTATAAGTGGTCCCTACACCATGAGTGTGTGTGTGCGCATGCGTGTGTGTGGTTGGGTCTGCCCGCTCCCCCCACTCGCGAAAGAGTCGATACGCCCCTGCGTTTGTGGATCTTTTTTGTTAAATTCATTCCTTTCTGAAGTCAATCCTTCTAACAACTGTGAAATCCTGGAGCCTCTTTGGAGGCTGTATCGTTCTTCAAGGTCTGGCAGAAATTCCAGTCTGCTTGGTTGATCTGTGTCTGGCTCACTGACTTTACAATGTCTTTGTCTGAGGAAGGGCTTGCCCTGTTGAGTACTCGGTTCCTTCTCAGGATGCTGTCTTCCAACTGAACTTCATACGAGCTGTCATAAATTCTCCTAATTATTGTCTTCGACCCATGCTACTGTTTTCTTTGGTTGAACGGGGACATTCACTGACCCTTTCTAATGCTTGCTGAATCCTTCACTTGTCTGTGATGGTAGCTCATGCTTTTCAGCCTCTTCTACATTCTTATTTCACTCACATCAACTGTTTCTGATTGCAGTAACTGTGAAGCTAGTGGTACACTCATTTTAGTGTAGCAACTCATTGACACTTGTGCTGGAGTACCCTTCTTTTCTTGAAGTGATGTGTTTTGTTAATAAACAAATGTCATTTGTGGGTCTGATTTGTTAATGCTTGTCGAACCCAAGCTTCAGCAACAATAATACACATAGATTGAGGTTGAGGCAGCACTTGTCGAGCTTGGGGCACTGGGTCTGGGTATCTGCCTTGCGCACGATAGGGCAAAATTGTGACTTGGCTGTACCGGAATGAGTTCACACTGGGTCGACATCTGGCCCAGACCAACTGCAGGGATCTACTTTTTTTTTCCCACTAAACAGGATTTTCTGTATTCTTCACGTTTGCCTATCAACATACTTGTACAGTTGCACGAGATATGAAAGTTGCCATGCGACTGTTGACTTGCCTAACATCCCAGGGGCCTAGTGGCATAAACAATGCAAATCAAAATTGTGCATTCTTTCCTCCTTCGTTGCCTGTTGCATGCTACAACAATCACCCGTACGGCGAAATGTACACACTTAATTTCTCTCAGTTTTGAGCCCCTCTTTCGTCGCAATCCAAATGTATTCTTTTCTTTTATTGAAATAGAAAATAAACGGAGGAGTTTTTGTCACCGTTACTTAACAACGGCTACCCCTTTCCACTTGATTGGTACAAATAAAAATATAAAAAACCAATAGCATATATACATATATACAGTCCTACATGGGTGAGAGCAAAAGTTTTCCTATGGGCAGAACAAACACGTAGACGCCACGATCACATTTAACTTTTGTCCGCTCAGTGGTCGTCACAAATCTTCGTTTCTTCGAAGAACTGTTGCAGCACCTTCATTGCTTTGCCATTTGTTTTGGATGGCCATGGACCTTGTATTTTATTCAGCGCAAATGGCCACTTGGGATCTAACTTATGCAGTTCCTGTTCTAGTCGCCTTTGGTGTGTTGTGTTTCGGACAGTCGAGCAAGAGGTGACAAATATCCTCGTTGTCGTGGCCGCATGAACATGCTGACGATGTTGCACGCTGAATACGAAGTAGGAAGTGCTTTGTGTAAGCAGTTCCGAGTCGTAGGCGATGAATGAGTGTGTTGATACGTCTTGGGAGGTCACGGTCTAATTGGTATTCAAGATTAGGATCAACAGAATATATGATCGATTGCTTTGTTTTGTCTGTGAACCAGGTAGACAGGCATACTTCATGTTTTGTTGTTCTCAAAATTCTATTTACATCATATTGAGATACCGGAATGAGGCACGTTTGCGTAGAATTATGAGCGGTTTTCGCCAACTCATCCACCATTCCATTTCCTTTAATTGCGCAGTGACTGGGAACCCACTGAAATGCCACTCGATGATTCGACTTCGTAGCTTCTGAGAGCTCCTTTAGAATAGCGTATACTATACGCACATCAATGTGTTTTGAAGTGGCATTTTCCACACATGCCAGTGTTGCCAGAGAGTCTGTAGTTACCACCCATTTTCTTGGTGTCGTTGACAGTTTAATAAAGCTTACGGCTAGCAAAATCGCTATGAGCTCCGACATTGTTGAATAGGAGAGGTGGCCCAACCGACATGCATATTCTTCGCGCAATTCCGGAATTATGAATGCTGATGTCGCTGTCTCTTCGGTGACGAAGCCATCAGTGTACACGTGAGTGTATCATTGGCACCTGTCAAACAGATGATGTGATGCCGACTGCTGTGCTGCAACGATTGGCACTTCATGTTTGCTGCGTAGTCCTTCTATTGACGTTTGAATAGTTAGTAGCTCAAGCAGCCATGGTGGGTAGTTTTGGTTCAGTGGCCAATGTGTCGACACAGGAAGCCGGGAAATGTACTGTTGGTACACATGGTGTATTTGCGATCCAGCACGGTCAAGATGTTGGATATGAGCGGATGGGAAGGGTGTTGCGTGATTCTTCGTGGGCTTCTATCTCCGCAGCTGATTACAGAATTACTTAGGGAAATATGTTACAGCTGGTGCTAGGCACTGCTTCATTTAAACAGCTTCTCCAGGTGGGAGTGATCGCTGCTTAAGGAACAGCAGAAAGAGTGTGTTAAGCTTGCGTGATACCACCTTCTTCTCGAAAGTGTATTCTGGGACATCGAAATACTGTATATCTTGGTTGTGGCTCGCGTAATAACCTTCAAATAGTGATTGACTGTGCACTTTAAACATTCCTGGCTAACAGCCTTGACTGAGAGTGCACAGTGCTGTCTGTAGCCTCTTATTACACTAAGGAAGGCTGTCAGTTGGCCTGCTCATTAACAACTACAAATGATCCTTCGTCGTGACAGCAAAGTGCCCTACACACACTGGACAGACTTTTAGTCTGGCTGATGAACCACTGGCCTGCTTTTTAAACTCCTCACCAGATACTGCATTCCCTACCACATCAACGAGAGACGTCTCCAGTCAACCAGGTCTTGGAAACCGTCAGTTGATGGAAGATGTCGTAAATGTGACACTGCATGTCCAAAGCCTCTAACTTCATGACAACCTAACTGTCCTCTTGTCCCCTTACATTGTCAGGATGCATCTTCTTTCTCTAGGGGCATTTGCATTTACATACAAATGCCTCGGAAGGGATACTCTATGGGCACATACCATCCTCATTGTCTTACTGGTGAAGACATGCTCACGTCATTATATTGTGCCAGTCTAAACAAATGCTCAGTTTAGAAAGGCACATTCCAGAAATGAAACTCTACCGAATTTCATTACAACTGTTTCAGGCGTTCACTGAGTGAAATTCTTTGGAAGCGATGATTAGGAGTGTTAAAAATCTTGACCGCAGAATTTGATTGGAAAGCAATACAAGAAAGTCTATTTTCTGCTGGCAACAGCAGCGTACACCAGATGTGACATGGCGGCAGCATTAAGTCAGTCGCACTGAAGTTGATAAAAAGAAAAAGTACAGTGCATCATCGATGCATGTGCTTGTACGAAACAAAGTTCACACTCAGTCTGTTTCAAACAAGTGTGCGCATCCATGATGCACTGTTCCTTGAGTGCACACTGAGTTGGAGATGTCCTGCAAAAATATTTTACAAGCCGAGTTTCACGTGGCATCATCTTCCTTGCATAATCCGGAGGTATATGCAAAAAGAATTAGCAAGGTTGGCACTAGCAAACAAGTGCTGGCAAACATAAAAATTAAAAACGAAAGCAGATGACAATTACTGGCATACCTTATATTTCATTTGCATAGCACGGTGGTTTTCTCCTTCCAGTGAAAATGCAGCCTACATAATGTGATACCAAAGCATATGTAGCCACCAGCACAGTTTTTTGAAGGAATCATTATGAGTTTCAGTAAGCACATGGGCCTTAACACTAGAATCTGAGCACTACAGTGACTTCAGCAGATATTATGACTAGCATACGAGCACCCATAAAAAAGTAAATAGTTTTGTCCTAATGTAGAAATGCAATGTGAGATTTCACTTTGCGTAAGTTGTTGGTCAACACTACTTGTGTTGGTCGCACACAAAAGCAAACCGTTTCGCATGAATGCACATCTTTTTTTGCTCCTCAGGAAGCATGAAAGACGCTTCTATTCTTATCATCATAATAATATCCACACCGCAAGCATGCAAAAGAGATTCTTTATTTTGGGCCAATGAATACTCGCACTTGAATATGTCACGTGTGTTGCCAGAAATTATTTAGATTGAAATGCTTTGATTTTGTCACATTACTGAAAAACAAGAAAGAAAAGAAGCATGCATCATTTGAAACACATGGTCCCTTTAGAGGGTACGATATAATGCATGATTCTGAAGGAACACAAGCTTGTTAATGTTTGTGAAATAATAAATTGCTTTGTGTAACATGAGACAACAAAGTAATGCAAGTAAGTTCTGTGGAAACCTGCAAGGGTGCAGAATGGTTCAGAATGGGAAACTAGACAACCACCCGTTTGTGGCACGAGGCCACAAGGAAATCTGTACGGATTTCTCACAAGGAAAAGCTAGTTGCCGAAAAATTTATCCCGGTCCGGGGATCGAACTAGAGACCAACGCCTTTCTGGGGCGGTTGCTCTACCAATGCGACAACAAAATGACAGGTAGCAGAAAATAAAGGCATACAGGGGTGGTGCAAGGATTTCTTCACTATAGGGGGTCACCCGTGATACGCGAGTTCCTTCAAGGGGCAGGGACGCTGAGAACTTTTGTGCTGTGTTTCACTATGTTTGCTTTTGTGGTGGCAGGGGGGGGGGGGAGCAGGTGGAAATTTTCAGGGGGCTTCAGCCCCCCACAACCTCCCCCCCACTGCTGGCACTGCCCCTAGAGGTGTACTTACTGAATGGTAGGCAACTGTTTGCCATTAGTGATCCCGTCAGCAATTTCCTGGAAGCCAGTTTTCCATACGAAAATGTCACTGCTCGAGAATCGTTAAAGTTGAACTCACCATGTAAGTGGCAACATATGCCATTTACACTTGCATTGAACCACTTTATTGTTTCAAACCAATAACTCGTATAGTAATTGGCAATGTGGTTACAGACACGCTTCCAAAAACATAATTTCAGTTATTTGTTCAGTTGTAGTATCGCTGGTTCGGTATGATGTCCTACATTTGAAAGTTTTGCTCTAAATTGGCAACATATATTTTTTGGCTTGGGTTCAGGTGGGTTTTGAGAAAACTGATTTGGATTGATTCTTACTAAATATTATTCTTTGGGTACAGTTTTTTTTATTGGGGGTTTGATGTGACACCATGGTGTTACTACAAATAATGAACGAGCAAATATGTTGCGAATACGGCATCTTACAACATGTATGCCGACTAGTATAAGCATGACGTGCACAGTGCCATCCTCGACGGCCCACTTAAGGTTGCTTTCAGTGCAATAAGTTACAATTCCCATGATTTGTCAGGCTTAGTGCTTAAAAGCTCGTGTTTGGACTTAGCTCAGATTTTATTTTGAGGAAATCAGGAGAGGGGAGGGGGGCAATATAATCACTATGTACATACAAATGTGAGCATACATGATCTCACACATTCAAACTGAATCATTTTTTAGGTGTTTCAAACATATCCTTTACCTTGTTTGTGGTCTGTAGCATAGGCAATATGGGAAGGAATGAAGCATTACTTGTGATGTGTGGATTTGCATTGAGTATGTGAATGCACGATCAATTGACCTTTAGCACAATGGCTTGGCTGCTGTGGCTTTATAACAACCCAGAGTCTTAAATTGTTTTTAAAGTGCAGATGGGGCTGCTTCCATTATACTTGTTTATATGAATAGCTTACTGTGAAACATGCTCACGGTATCACATTTGCATGCAACTTATTCTGCACTGTTATAAAGGGGTGCCCAAGAACTGTGAGCCTGTACTACAACCCAAGAACAACGTGACATGTTTTCCTGTGTACCCTATGCTATATCCTGTGCAAGCTGCTAATAAACTACCTTGTGTAATGCAACCGTTATCGTCTTTAAGAGGATGCAAAAGTTATTCAGACAAAATTAATGAATTGATTGCTCATACCTTGCAGTAGTTTACAATTAGTACGATAGCACATGTGGCTCAATGTTCTATCTTATGTCATTTGTTGCAAGCTTTCATCTCATTGTCCATTTAAGCAGCTTGCTAGAAGAAATGCACGTGTGCTAGAAGGTAGACCTTTTTTTCTATGACACCACTGAACCCATTTTAAAATTTAATCAGTGTGTTATCTTGGTTTAGCTTAGAATAAAAGACAGATACTGGTAAGCAGCGCATGTCATTTCATTTTATATTTTTTTAGCAAGTGCTGACCTTTTGACACTTTATCACTATGCTATACATTTTTAAAATAAAATGTAGTGGCAGATGGTCAGCCACCAGGACCTTGTTTTGTAGGTTTTGGTGTCCCCTCTGCACTTGTAATGCTTTATACTCAATAAATGCATGAATGAAATTTGGCACTATGCATCACCACTGTGAGAAGAAGAAATACCACAAGTGGATTTTTATCTAATGTTATTTGTTCTCACAGTGGTGACATTCAAAAGCAATAATTAAAATCAAAATTGAATTTGTATAAGGGTGCTGTGATAGTCTGGTTCAAGACAAGGGAAGAGAGCAAGGTATAAATTTACTGCAAATTACAACAGACTTTTTTTTCAGTAACATGGTTTTTCTGAAGCAAAATTTTCTAGTGAAACAACAGCTACAGATAGAGTATTTCACATATTACAAAAGTAATAACACTGTAAGTAATCATCTTCTTGGGGTGTTCATGAGTATGTTGAGCCATTCCTGTTCTGCTCTATGGCAACAGACTGTCACAGACAGACAAAATGTCTCTTCATACTAACTCAAGAATGGCTTGCAATTTGCTGATGATGATTCAGTATTACAAGAGCAATATGAAAGAGACTCATGTTATCAGCAGAAAATAATTAGTGATCTACCCACTACATTTACATTAATACCACAGGTGACAGAATGAAACGGCTCGATGGGCTAGTACAGCATGACTGATATTTTATTTTAGGATGATACAACAAAATGCCCCATCTGAACTCCACACATCACATCATGTTCACCCTGTAGTCAGTGGAAAGAGGCTTTGTATACACATCTTATGCTTAGTAGGGCAAGGCATACAACGTTGATGCAGCCCAGTGGCAAAGCCAGGGGTTGGCAAACCGGGCTCACACCCTCCTCCCTTTTTCGAATATTTTCCCCCCGTAGTATACAGAGTGCTAAATGACGTTCGATTACATCCACGAACCGGGCCCCACTTAAGATCATAGTGGTGTCCCTCCTCCAATTCTACGCCAAAAAAAAAAAAAAAAAAAAATCTGCCTACACCCCTGTGGCAGCCCACGCAAATTCTGGAGCTCACTTCAGTGTTGTCAATCGTTGCCATGACCATGTGTACGCATAATGTGAAGGCACACATTACATGCAAATTTAGAATAGAAGGACATGCGTACAAAAAAATAAAGTGCTGAAGCTCAAGCACTTTCACATCAGTCAGAATTCAGGATAATGTGGCAGATTTTGCAAAATTGTCTATACTGGTTAACTTGGCAGCCAAAAAAGAAGACATCACAAATTGTATCACAAGTTGTCTCGAGGACAGCTAGTTAAAGCCAAGGCCATGCCTTGTGCCAATAGAATGGTCTTGCACAGCGTATTACATTACGTTGTGGCTGTTTCTGTTTATGTAGCCAGAGTTAAAGCGAACAGAAGTGTTCTTGTCTCTTCTGAAGCCTTACACACTTCAACACATTTGCATTTTCAGCAAGGTTTTTTTGCAAGAACCTTAAAATTCATGAATTGCAGAAGTGACAAATGATTTGAATTTACTGATATAATTATGCCCCAAAGTGACTGATAGTTGCAAATGTGTCTCAGAAGGAGACGTTGTGCACAGCTCAACTGATCATAGAGGGAATGCCTTAGATGCTGCCCATGCTTTACTGCATTTGGCACTCTGCGTCAGCTAGCAGAATATGAAATGGAGGAATTCAGGCTGACCAGAAGAGACTGAGATATTGAGTGATGAGAAAGAAGGTTTACCTTAGAGTAAGCACAAATATGCGTCAGTGAACGAGATTCATGGTTTCATTGGCGTCCAAAAAGAAAAATGCATTTCATTCATACATGCCTTTCACTGGACTACTGTGAACATAGCCAAACAGAAGATTTCCTGCTAACAATTACTTAAACAAGGGAGAAGAAAGCTGAAGCACCAAAAATTTGTCACACATCATCCACAGAACATTCAAGTGGGTGGAGAAACCTAATATTCTGAAATGAAAACCTGGTTATGACATCACGTTAGTCCATGTAACACTGAGCCGCTGTCGGGGTATGTAATGAACCATATTGCCAATGGGAAAAGATCGTGAGGTGAGCAACAGGAATGTAGAAGTGAATGGGTTGTAGCAAATAAATTGTGAAACCTTCAGATGAGTTAAAATAAAAGCGATGTTTGTGGTGTCATTTTTTACGTACACCAACAAAAAATGCAGGCATGTGTTTTCGACAGCAACAAGGTGTCTTGAATAAAATGTAAACACACATTACGCTTCATATTTGGATTCTTTAAAAAACAAGCTATAGCGCCTCTCATATAATGCATGACTACTTGATATGCCCATACATTTAATTCCAGCTTTAATGAATATATCACACATGCTAAACATTTTCTTCTAGGCTGAAACTTCAATTACTTCAATACTTGTCGAGCTCATTGTGACATGTTATAGAGCAAACGCCAACTTGTATAGAGCAAAGTAAAAAGCGCATCAGCAAGCCTCGCACAACGATATACACCAGTGCCCAATCATAAACATTACTGACCAGTCAATTCCTTCAGATATTTGTAGATATATATAAATAAACAACCCCGGCCGTCCCATTATTTCAGGTATAGGTACTGTCACAGAAAAATTGTTCAGCTATGTCGATTCTCTGATCAGTAGTATCCCAGCATCGCTTCCGTCTTACGTAAGGGACACTACCGACTTTGTTTCTGGTATAATTGATCTGATTGTTCCTCAAGGTTCCTTTTTGGTCACGCTAGACGTAGCGTCTTTATACACCAACATTCCGCATGTTGACGGAATAGCGGCAATCGCCAGGTCCTATGAAGCAGCATCACCGGGTAGATTTATCGACAGCAACACATTAGCAGTATTGCTCAGGCTCATTTTAGAGCTAAATAACTTTCAATTTGAAGGGCAACACTATGTCCAAGTTAGCGGCACGTCAATGGGTACACGTATTGGACCCAACTACTCCAATATATTCATGGGCCAGCTTGAAAGTGAATTTTTGCAAACCCGCGCGCTGAAACCTTTTTATTATAAACGTTACATTGATGACATTTTCATTATTTGGCCGCATGGTGAACAGGAGTTGCTTTCCTTCATATCTGACTTTAATGATGCCCATCCATCAATATCATTTTCTGATACCTATTCCACATCAACGCTTAGTTTTCTTGATGTAAGCATTTCGATTGTAAATAATAAGCTATCCACTGCTCTATACAGGAAGCCTACAGACCGGCAACAGTATTTGCACTTTGACAGTAGCCACATGAAACATTGCAAAACTAGCATCCCTTACAGTCAGGCCTTACGCTTTAAAAGAATCTGCTCAGAGCAATCAGAGTTTCAAAAAAATTGCAGAACACTAAAGGATGCTCTAGTCAAACAAAAATATCCGCCGCAATTAATTGACGACGTAATAAAACGTGCCGACATGCATAATCGTAGAACACTGTTGTGCGCTGCTAAAAACTCGACTCCCTCACCGCAGACAAACTTAGTCCTTACCCATTCTGTGTCAGTTCCGCGTGTTTCGAATGTGCTGAGAAAGCACCACAATATTCTAATGCAAAGTGAATGCTTAAGAAACATTTTCACCGAACCACCTAAAGCAGTGTATCGCAAAGCTAAAACTATTCGAGACATACTCTCATCGTCATCATCGTCGAAAGCAGACAGTCCTGACACGATCGGGTGCCATCCTTGCCAAAAACCGCGATGCAAAGTATTCCCTTACATGCGCACATGCCAACAGGTCACCAGTACTGGTTTCAACTTTTCTTTAAAAATCAAAGGCAAGCTTGACTGCGATTCTAAGAACGTGATATACATGATAGAATGTGCACTATGTGAAATACAATACATTGGCCAAACAGAAGGGCCTTTTAGACTGCGTTTTAACAACCATAAATCTCATGCTAACACCTTGCCCCACTTGCCCATTTCAAGACACGTGCACCTCCCTGGCCACTCTTTTGAAAACCTACAGGTCACATTACTAGAATCTGGTTTCCGCACAAATTATGATAGAGAAGCCCGTGAATCATTCCTCATCTATAAGTTCAACACCGTCGCATGTGGTCTGAATGAAAACGTAGGAAAACTTAGTTGCCTATCTGCGTAACCTGTATCACCCTGTCCATCTTTTTTCAACCTTGCTCAGCAAGTCGCACTACATTGTCTGTATCCGTTGATTACGTAGCAGTTTTGTAACGTCTTTGTCATTTTTATTAGTATTTTATAGTTTTTTTCTTTTTTCTCTTGCTTTTACCGGTCGGACTACTCTTCATGTTATGTGCTTTATCTTTTATGCGTTTTATCTTTTATTTGTAAACAACGTGCTCGCGCATGGAAGCAATATCTTTTTACTCGTAGATTAGGTGCCCTTCATATTGTGTGACTTGCATATATATATATGCCCATATATCGCCTTTCATGCCAGTTTTCATATTTGTATCTTACTATATGCACATGTATATAAACAGCACTCGTGCCATAAACTGTATTCTGATGAAGGCCGCACCCACGGCTGAAACGTCAATAAAATAACTTCGTACGTGCGTCTTCTCTCGTATACGAATAATCTTTCCCGGACCCAGCATCACTTTTGTTTTTGGTATATATATATATATATATATATATATATATATATATATATATATAATGTGTGTGTGTGCGTGTATACACATAGATATTACATATGTGTGTGTATAAACGCAAGAAAAATAATCCCTGAAAAGACTCCGGCGTGCGGAATCAACCGTTAGATCTCCGAATTGTGCGTGCAAGGTGTTAGCCACTGAGCCACGAAGGAGCACCTCGTTAAGCCTTCAAATGGCAAGCTATTTATATCTACCACCAACCTCTGCCGATGATCATCTCGGGGGAACTATAGTGTTTTCAGCACTACCAGCGAGATGGCGCATTGAGCGCACGTCGCCAGATCGTCATGACGCGGTGGCGCGCGCTCTCATTTCCTATGCGTACTTTGCCCCGCGGAAAGGAGGGGGGTTGACGTTCCCCCGAGCGCCCTTACTTTGCGGTCCTAGTTGCACGTGCTGGCTTTATCATTTACGCGTGCTTATATCAAGAGGGCTTCTGAGTCTACAGTTATAGACTAATTGTCGTTAAATCATGCTAAATCATACTAGTTTTCTTCAGAGCAGTGTAGCATGTGTTTATTTTATTTTATTTCCTAAGTAATAAACTGTAATGGTGGTAGGAACCACTCAAGCAATAACCAATGCATATTAGCATGTGCAACTACTTGAACAAGAAAAAAATATGTCCCGACAGTTTAACAATATATGTGGGATTTGATGTCCCAAAACCTCGAAATGGTTATGAGGGACGCCGAAAGGCTTTGGATATTTTGCCACTTTGGTGAGCTTTAACGTGCACTGATATCGCACAGTACACAGACTTGTAGCATTTCACCTTCTCAAAGATGCGACCACCGCGCCCGGGTTAGAACTTCGAGAACTTCGGATGAGCAGCCGAGAGCTGTAACCACTGATCCACCATGGCGGGCCTGAGAGTTAATAAAATAGTCAGTTAGGCACAAAAAGCAAAAAAAAACCTCGCTAGTTTAAAAAGCCAAGGAGAGCATATATTTTGTGCCAGCGTGGTGTCGAAAATGACCCCAATCAAAATAAGCAACCAGATATGGTATGCTCCCACACCAGAAATCAGCCGAAAATGCTAAACTTCTCTATTGAGAGCGACACAGCACCTTGCTGTTTTTATTCAATGAAGCCAAGTAAGAGTCCTGCGAAGGAGACTAAGCTTTTTGAATGAATATGAATTACCTACAGCCCATTATTTTCAAGCTTAATAATTGCTTTTGTAAATGAATAGAGACATCATATTCAAGATAAATTATACAATTCCTTGGCTCAGTAGCGAGATACAACTTACCTGAAAATGCAGATTGGTGCCTTCGTGAACGAACTCCTCTGCATTGTAATTTTACTAATGACCATTTCTTTTTGGAGGATAACTCTTGGTACCTTAATAAAGTGTGCGTGAAGCACGACGAAGGTGGACGACGGTAGAGAAAGGCAATAGAGATCGCTAAGCTCGATCTCCTGCAAGCAAGAAGATCGTCATAGGCGAAGATCCCACGGGTCTCGCACTGGTGGCTTAACGCAATCTCTTTGCGGGGTTTCAGTCTCAGGGCGGGCGGCAGTGCCTTCGTGATTTTGTTTGATTTTTCACAACTTCTTGATCTGCTCGTACTTTGAGTACACCAGGTCTCTTTCTTCTGCCAGAGGTCTTCCCTCTGGACGGCCTCTCTTCCAACTAATTGCATGCCTATAGAGGCCCCTTTGCGCAGCGGTCTCCCCAGTGTTTCAGTTGCGCTAGTGCTGACCAATGGGGATCAATCCGCGTGAATAACCCAAAGGTAATTCAGGAGGAACTGCGGAAAGCAACCTCTCACTGCCAGCGTCCGAGACTAATGTCCGACCGTTCGGCAAAGGCGAAATTCTATGTTGCTCTCCAAACCAGGCCCGTGTACCCGACCTGTTAAATTGCTCTGCCTTTGCCTCACATCCGGTGAGGCAAAGGTAGAGCCCATTTATTCCTGCCCATCTCGCGTGCGTTAAAGGCTTAGTACGCGGAATTGACTCGAGTGTGTGCGCTTCAGAGGGTTTCAGAGCAGAGCAGTACACATATCAGTGTACTGCTGCTCATGAGTCTCTGAAAACCTAAAAGTTCTCACTGAGTCAGTCATTGTGACATTTGCAGGCATAAATAGGCCCACAAAAATTAAGGCATGACCCTTGATATATAGAGTTGAGGCACTCACTCCCTGTCCTCTATGGTAGAATACCTGACTGCCTCTCAGGATAGCTAGGATGAGGCCCCAGTTTTTGTTATCACAGTTGAAGTTATTGCAAGATAACAACAGGCGTTTTTGGTGCCATAGTTGTGTATAGTTGTGCGCCACCAGCGCTCATAAATGCTATTGCACAAAATGACCAAAATGAGAAAGGTATATCCAGGATTGAATAGGATTTGCACCCACGTCCTGTGTGTGGCAGGTGCGTATTCTACCACAAAGCCACGCCGGTGCTCAAAAATCTTTTGCAGAAAGAGCCTGTACATGTGTCATGTTGGGCAAGGAATCGCCTTAACATATATATACTAATATAGCGTACAATAAAATAACAACCAGGCATCACATAATGCACATTCTGCAATGAGGGTGTTGTGTAAAAAGTGCTCAATCCCACTAAAAAGTGCTCAGTCATAACTTTTTGTCGTCAGCAACAGTATCAATGGGCACATGACTTACAGATATGTAATGGCTACTTCCCTGCAGATTAAAGAATGATAGTATAGTGGACCCTTCCCAACTTCATGAAATTTACGATGATTTATGGGGTAGAGGGTACCTTGCAAGAGTTGTATTAGTTGCTCCAAGAGAGTCTAGAATGTGCTCTAGAATGGTTGCTTTATCTTTCACAGTGACTATACTGCATGATCTGTGCAGGTCTGGCATTTTTTGCACCCATCATGATTTTTCACTCACAACCAAAGCTGCCAACACCAACACTACATTTCATGCAACACGTGCTCTTTATTGATGTCACAATAAAATTTAAAGATTCTCCTCTCCCTCAAATTGCATGCTCATAACATTACTGGTTGTGGTGCATCAACTTCCACATTCATGAAAAAACATACTATTGCCACGCTCTGGTGGCATTAGTAGAGGTCGAGAAAAAAGTAGGTGGCTGCTTTGGCTTAAAGTGAACAGCCATTCACTCATGTTGACCGCTCTCATTGCGCTATTAGTACATGTAGTAGATCAAGTAAGTATGCTCTTGACACTTGCCAGCAATTATTGTAAGGCTTAGAGGCTTTGAAGATGTATTTAATTAAAGAGACAAAATCAGTTCAGTATTCCTTTACTGCTTTCGATGCACTCTCGGTGCACGAACTTATTGATGGCAGTGTTGTGCATCACCAGATGATAGCTCACACCATGTAGATAGTACATTGTGTACGACATCGGCAGGCCCCTGCTTGATGGTGGCTTGATTCAAACTGGTTGATACGAGGTCTCATCACCTCAGAATCGGGTAGACAATTCCTTTCTGCTCTTTCTTGGCTCGCCTTCTCAAGACAGCTTCCTAGAACTCATATTTGTGCCTCGGCTTCGTAACTTCTAAAGCAAGAGAGTTGCACAGAAAACACAACTGAGTGCATCAATACAGAAATGGCGTGATGTGGCTCCTCTTGTACAAATGGCAGTGCAGAGCCTGTGTTTTAAATTGCAAGTTGTAGCATCATTAATAAAAACAATATCTGCTGCAATAATTGATACAAAAATGATTTTACCATGCTTAAACTGAGTGTTGTAGTTAAGACATGCATAAAATTAAAGCTGTAGTTGAGTCGTTGCAAGCAGTGCTTTACACCTACTAACCCTCTCTTTATGCTCCCCCATTCATCATCAGCTTAATTATGCCCACTTCAGGGCAAAGGCCTCTCCCATGATCTGCCAAAAAAGCCGGTCTGGTGCCTACTGCTGCCACGTTACACCTGCAAACTTTTTAATCTCATTTTAATCCCAACTCAACGTTCTGTCTACCCTTCGTGCGTTTGCCTTCTCTGGGAGTCCAGTCAGTTACCCTCAATGACCAGTGGTTATTCTGCCTACATGCCAGGTCCATGTCCATTTCTTCTTGATTTCAACTATGATATCCTTAATCCCAGGTCCACTGCGCTCTTGTCTGTTAAGGTTACGCCTATCATTTTCCTTGCCATCGCTCACTATGTCGTCCTCAATTTAAGCGTAACTCTCATTCTAAGCCTCCAGGTTTCTGCTCTGTATGTAAGTACCGGGAAGATGCAGCTGTTATATACTTTCCTCTTGAGGGTCAGTGGTCGACTACTATTCATGATTTGAGAATGCTTGCCAAATGTGTTCATCAAGTCTCGACTAAAGTAGCACTTTTAAACAGAAGCTCAGATCAAACCAAAAATAAAATTTAATTCATTCTGATGAGAAACATACTTGCAATCAAGTATTTTCTTGCAATAGCAGTTATAAACCTTGTTTTCCTTGATACAATTTTGAAAATAGAAATTATGATGTACAGAGAAAACCTTTGGGAAAAACGCACACAGGAAACATGCCAGAGTTCACTGCAGAATCCAAGATAAAAAAAAAATTGAGCACTATATAAATGGCAGAGAAAAAGTCAGCTTAACATGAAATGAAATCTATTATTCGCATTATAACGGTATTTGTTTTTATAAGCCTACAAAGATTTTGCATAAAATGCCTATGGAAGATAGCAAAACTGCAGTTCTTCAGCTTAGATGAACCTTACTTGCCAAAGTAGGAATGCATAGTTAACACCTGTTTGATTTTTATTAGGTTATATGTTTAAATTAATTTTTTTACGCACATTGCAATTCACAAGTTGCAACATAGGAGTACACAAGGCGTACCGACTCCCTACACTAGTATTGAAATTTAATAATTCAAAAGGAAGCAATAAAATGCGCTAGCATTACATTTAAATGGTACTAATTGAAATACTAGCATAATGTTATCGTGGGTATACTCGAAATCGGTGCCATCATAAGAGTTTGGTCCAAGTTAACGTGCCTTGCAATCTGACTGAAATTCATGAACTGCTATGAAATAATTGATTTGTGGAATTTTATTAATTTCCAGATAAATCATTTAAATTTATTATCACACATAATGTATGCCTCGGAGCATTCTACTCAATGACTGGAATTTCACTACAACAGTTAAAACCGTGCAATCTCGCATGATCTTTTTGAATATATCCCCTTCAGCGGCAGCGTATACAATTGCACACATCAAATTTAGAGGCGCACCACGTACCATGTGTTTATTAAATTGACTTGAAATGCAGTGTGAGCATTCGTGCGATCTTTCGAAGTGAACCAATACTGGTCGTTTAGCTTCTTTATTCTGCGAAACGCTGCAGAGGATCACTTTGCTGGCAACACTACAAAGTTCTACGAACAGTTGACGTGCAGTGTTCCAAGAACCACGTCAAGAGCATTTTTGTTCTTTGCTTGAAATGAAAGCAATGAAGCAACAAAATGTATTCCAACTTGGGTCTATTACTTAATTCTTTTTGCGCAAATGTTTATGCTGACTGATTAAATAATAATTATCAACTTAATTATATGTTAATTACCATCAATTACTGAAACTTGCACAAAACAATACATTTCATTTCTTTTCTTGGAATGTAATACGGAGTGCCTTAGAAACATGCCATGCTAATTTTGCACATTCCCAGAACATGAATTTCAATTAGCACCCGAAGGGGATATAAAGCAAAAAAGAACAAATAAGAAAAAACACAGAGGCATACTTCGTAAAATATGGGAGTCCCGTGTACCGACCTTTGGCTTTGTCTGTGTTAAAACGCTATGCGTCATGTTCATGGCCGTTTGGGTGCCCTTCGTGGCTATCCTCGCATGTTGATTGTCCGTCCCGAGTGGACGTCTCATCAGAGGTATCCTGAAGACGCTCCTCTCGCACTGCATAGCCCACAAGAAAGACGAGCACCTCTTCACAATACTCGTTTGCTGACTAAGCGGCTGTGAGGAGTTGTGCCTGGGCGTGTAGGACACTTTAAGCAACCAGCCAGAATGTGCCATGGCCCACAAGACATTGCTGGAAGTTGAAAGGCTGTGTATTACATTGACAAAATGAAGCATACTTTTCTAGATATGAACACGACCTGTCTCTTTCGAGAGGCACTAAAGAGAGAAACGATTTTTGTTGTATTAAATTATTCTTTAATGTCATGAAAACGACCGCACTTTCCACAAGAATATGCTCTGTAAAAAGAAAGAGGGTGTGCAAAAAAAAAAACGGTGGGGGCAATGCCACGTTAAAACTCTCACACAAACCGCTGTGGCAACAGCGTCTACTAGGGCGTATGCCATTTCTAATCAGTAAAAACGAAGCACACCCATGGCCACTGTTGGAGGTAGTAGAGGTGTGCACAAGCTCCAGATAGCCCAAAAGCCCAAGCCCGGCCTGCAGACTGGGCAGCTCGATATTTTTTCAGCTAGAGCCTGGGCCGGGCCTGGGCTTTTTTGTTTTTATCAGGCCGAGCTCAAGCCTGGTGAAAAGCCCGAATCAAGACAAAAATATAGATGTGCCAGAATTATCACGCATGTACGACAATACTAACGCTTTCAACCAGTCAGCTCTTCCACGAGCTATTCGTTTGTGGAATGATTTGCCAGATGATCTTGCGTCAGAACAAGACCACACAAAGTTCTATCATACTCTTAAAAAATACTTATGCACCAAAAACTGCTCTATCGCATCTTCGTAACCATGAGTGTTTACAGGACTGTTGCCGATGCTTTTGCACTATTGCTAGGTTGTAGTTACTGTCATAATAGTTTTTTTTGTATTTCACCTTCACATACTGTAACTCACTTTTCTAGTATGTATTTTGCTTACATGTTCATAAGTTGAACTGCATTTTCCATTATATTCATTATTTGCCTATGTATGTGTAGATATTATGTATATATATTTTGCTAGCATATTATCTGTACCGCCCCCCTTACACAATGCCCCTCGAGGGCTCTGTAAGGTACTGTAAATAAATAAATTGTCCTTGTTCATTTGTATGCTTTTTTTGATAGAGTAGAAGTATGCTTTTTCGTGAAAAAAATATTTGTTTTGTCATTTTTTTTCAGTTTGGGCTTATATGAATTAATTAATTAGCTGAAATTCACAGCTTTTAACACTAAGTGCCGAGGTAACAGCACATATATACACTAGAACTCAAACAACTGGCGAACGTTTCATAAATATCTTGTCTTTCAGTGTATACACATTCAAAACAAAAGAAAAAATGGGGAGAGGAGGACACTTATTCTGAGTCATGTACAATGTGTTAATAATATTAGGGGTGTGAAATACCATGACCACAATATGAACATGAGGCACGTGCCTTATGTTCATATCGTGAACATGAGGCACATACTTAGTTACTTTGTTTACATACATAATGCAGGAACTAATTTAATACCTCATGCAGGAACGACTAACAGAATTGAAGCTCGAATCTATGAACAAGCTTTTGTTTCTGCACAATAATTTGCGAATGGTATTGCACTCAGGCAGTCTTGACTTTTATCAACAATTCAAAAAGAAAGAAGCTAAAGGGAAGGACGGCACGCTTTGTTTTCTTAATAAATACATTATAATTTTTCTGTTGTCGCATGCTTCATTGCATCAGGCCAGGCCTGGGCGGACTGTCTTCTATACATCATTGAGCTGGGCTGGCCCGCCTCCGGCAAGCATTGGGCATGAGCCGGGGCAGGCGGCGAGATTTCGGCCCATTTCGGCTCTCTAAGAGTTAACACCATAGGCAAGGGGGTGGGGTGGGGACAGGGGCGGGCACTCACAAAGTAACCTAAAAGGGGAGGGGGTGCAAAGTCAGCCCCATACATTGAAATAATAAGACGGGGGGCAATGTGATGAACCTTCGCGCCCCCATGAAGAAGGCTCACCCTGCGCATGCCTACGAGTAATACGGATAAGGTGGCTGCACTACACTGTGTGCCACGATGGGCACCGCACAAAAGATTGCGGTGCAAGCGCAATTAGTGCCAGAGACGGAGTTAGCTACGTAACGTTCCCAACAGTTCCTCTCATTTCGCCGCGAGTAGCAAAACCTAGAATGCGCATGCACATACACAGAAGTGCGTGATTTTACCAGAGAGCGTGGTGTCACTGCTTCCCTGAATATATACGGTGTTCCAAGAAATCTTTTCAATATTACTGAAAAAGTTACAGAAGAGAGGCATTTGCATGCTACCTGTGGCGTTCTGTTTACTCTTGAAGAAGGTATCTTAGATGCACACTAACAGTTATTATGGCAGCAATTATGGAAATCAAAACAATTAAGTGTTAAACTAATGGAAAAAGCTAATCAAGTCCAATGGGCAAATGGCAAAGTGAGACCAGTTATCACTGTCAACCATCTAATAACCAAATATTTAGTCATGAAATTCTCAGCGACTACAGCAAGTGTGCATGTTTGTATTGAAAAGTTGGAAAGAGGCATGCGTCTACGCAGTTCTATTTGGAATAATAATTCTTCTGCATGTCAGTGCTTCGAGATATCCCGGTGTAAAGTTTAGTTCTGGTTTAGAAAGGCAAAAAAGAGAACCACCCATTTGTAGCACGAAGCCACAAGGAAATCCGTATGAATTTTTCAGAAAGAGCCTCTTAGTTGCCGAAAAATTCGGCCTGGTCTGGGGTTAGAACCCGTGATCAACGCCTTTTTGGGGCAGTCGCTCTGTCAATTGTGTTAACCAGGAAGTTAGCAGCTGACAGTGCGAAGGCGAATTCATAGACGAGTGGCTGTCCTCTTTCCTTTTGTTTTTTTTTCACCCTTCCGCCACCTTGCTAGTTTCCACAGAACTGATTTGCAATGCTTAATTCTGGTTTGCATGATCACGCATGCAAGGCAGCGCGGATTGGCGCAGTGTTCTTTTCTGATGTCACGAGCAGTATTTGCTTGCTATTGCCAGCCGGTAGCAAAAACAAAGGCAATATCATCTTTGCTTTTGTCTTCAACTCATTGCTGATTAAATATGTTTAGCATTAAGCATGTTAATCATAAAAACCACAAATAATCGTTACAGCAGAATATCTCAGAGCACCGACAAGCTAGAAGCATTCTTCCAAGTGGGACTGTGTAGAAACAAGACTGTCTCCAACTTTTCAGTACAGCCGACAGAGCTTGCAGCACTAACTAAAAAAGTTCATTATTCAATTTAAGTTTATTGGGATGCTGACATCTATAATTACTATCTCACTTTGTTTATACCTGGATACATAAGTTATCTCCAAAGATATATTTTGCCTACCTTCCAGTGCTGAATTAAAAATAAACTTTTAAAGCTTGAATTAGACACCTATTATACACTCGAATCTTGCTTAACAAATTAGAATATAACGAATTATCTGTTACAACGAAGTAATCGACCAATAGCTTTGCCGTAGTTCAAGCATTATAAATAATTGTTTATAACAAATTTTTTAGAATATAACGAGGCATTTTCATGGCAGACGTGACTTTTTTATAATGAGGCTTGAGTGTATATGTATAGCACTCCATTGAAATATAGTCCTTTGGCACCCGTAATAATTGGCGCACGAGCTATTAGCAATGTTTCGGAATGACATGAAGTAGGAAGCCAACCCTCCTTCGCAACGAAATACGCATAGAAGGGCAACTACTTCCAATATGCGACAAGCCTTCCTCGCCAGTGCGTGGATATAGTTCTGGAGTGTAGATAAGGTGCATTACATGTCCATCACCGTGCATGTAATTCATTTTCTTCATTCTTAGATCCTGCACATTTAGTAAGTTCAGCTATGATGAGAAAATGTGAAAAAAAAAATGTCGATGCACTGCTGCTTTTGTTTATAATGCAGTGCAAAGAAATACTTGTTTCGATGTGGCATGAAGAGATTCTACATAATGGGGCCCACTTATAGCTATCATAAACCTTTTCCCCTTGAATGGGTATAAAAAACAACGGAATTAATTTCTCTCATTAGTATTTATGCCATGAGGCAGCCCCGCACACTGAAAAAACTAACCTTTGGTTTTGTCTGCACGGTGATGATGTTGCGGGCAATTACAGCATCTTGTGCGCTGATATTCCACATCAGTTTTCTGTGGTACTCACGTCCAGTCTTTGTATGGCAGCCGGCACAGGGGTCCCTTGGCTCGCATGGCTCTTCCTGAAGAAAATTAAGGCAGCCTTTAGCTTTGGCAATACTTTCATTCACTAGCTTGCCTTCCTTTAGTTCCTGAATTATGTTTAAGCAATACAAGAAAAACTTCAGAAAATCTGATCGCATTCTTTGAGATTGTCACACAAAAACACAAGAAAAGCATTTTAGAATATAAGCCTCACATCACTATTTTAAGCTAATGTGAGGCACAACATATATCACGTGGGTGAGCAACCTGCGCCCACCCACTTTGTATTTGTGTGTGCATGAGAGTGGAAAAAAAATTCAGAACAAGTGAATACCATGCTGCCAGGCTCTGGTCGCAGAAGGGGAAGACCGAGGACGTATGCGACAATAGAAAATGCTATAAAAGTTCAAAGTTCTACCTTTCCACATGACCGTCGAGAGATGCAGCAGCCATAGAGTTCCCTACAATTACCTAGAGGGAATACGGGCACTGTGATCGCTCATCCTGCATGGGAATTAAGGGTAGTACACAGAATTGCCTAATCTTCGAACCCACTTGTGGCTTTGTTCAGTGTTGAGTTATGGTTTTGTTTCGAGTAAAAGTATAGACTGTTGTAGACTTTATGAGCCGATTAGAATTGATAAGCCTAAGCAGGTCACAGTGGTGAAGCGTAACTGCTTAACTTATGCTGAGCTTTGTCTTGCGGCAAAACGAGTTCAGGCCCGAAGAAGACAAACAGAGCCTCAAGATTGAAGATTAGACAGATCCATGTACGACCCACCATTCCCATGTTGGCTGAAGTGCCATGTGTTGCAGCTCCCATAAACACTAGTGCCAGAGCCCCCTATAGTTTGTATGAAGGAACCTCTTGTTATGAATGACCTCGTGCTCGTGTCTGGGGAAGAAAGTTGCGTGGGGAGAAGCACGCACAGCTGCATTTTTGGAAGAAAAATGCGACGGTGTCACACCTGTCCCGTTTATTAGGGAGGCGATCGCCGGGCTAATTCCAAGAGCCGAAGTATCGGCCCCCCCGAACCGCACCACGAAAGCGTGGACAATCTAGAAGTGGTCCTTATTGGTGCGCCAGCGGACGCCGGCTGTGGTCCAAAGAACAAGACAGAGCCGAGAGTTGATAAACAAACAAAATTATATTCTTATTAACGGCAGATCAAAAACAATACTCACGTATGCACACTCCGCAATAGTTACATACAATACGTCACCAAACAGACAATGTACTACACAGTACAATCAACCACACTTGAAACAACGGACACAGACAACAATACGCACTACAATGCAGTCGCATGCACTGAACAACCAAGACACTTAAAGACTAAAGAGATATAAAACCTATTCAGTCCAAAGTCCTTGGAACAAAAGTCTGAATGATACTCTTCCGAGAATCACTCACTCAAAGTCCCGCGTTGTTGTCGTTCCGTGGTTCTCGAAGTTTCTCTTCCAGGAAACCTCGCGTCCTCAAATGGCCACTCTCCAAGCTTCAAACTTCTTCGCCGGAAATCCGTCGGCTTCACACACGCAGCTGTTGCCCGCGTCTTCGCTCGATAGCGGTAAACCCACGCTCTTGCCTGTAGCTCGAGCCGTCCCTACGGACCAAAAACTTCGCCGACTACACGGCGGACTCTCTACGCACTCTGGCGCTCACTTCCGTCTCCTCCTGTTCTGTCACCACGGGCAGAACCTTCGCCGACTACACGGCGGAATTCCTACGCGCTCCGGCGCTAACCTTCCGTCTTCTCCTGTTCTGTCACTACGGGCTGCTCGGTTAAATACCTTGCGCGCGACTTTCCAGATGTTTCTCGTCATTTCGTCGGCGCGATACGCAGCGAAGGCTGGGGAGAGGCACGAGACGGTTCGACTGCCCTCTCCGGAGGATGATTCACTCGGTCTGACCCCGCCTCCTTCGTTCTAGAAAAATCGCGGCCTTGCTGGGCCGCCGATGTGGGGTGAGGAGGATCGTCTGCGAAGCCGTGCTTCTGCGGGGAGAGCGCGCGCCCGGGGAGCCTTGGACGTTTGCTTTCTTTTTTTTTTTTTGTCCTCGCGGCGTTTGTCCCGCCCGTTGTCGCAAGAATTTGGCGGCGCGCTCTTTTTAGCGCTCGTTTTGTGACACTGCCCCCCACTTTAAGAATATTATCTCATAATATTCAAAACCACACAAACGAGCGCGAAAAGTCACCACGCACTCTCACAGACTGTAACCTAGTCCGTCGCTCATGACACGTCACATTCACAATAGATCACTTAATACAATTGTACATAGTAATTCAATTACACAACACGTGAAAACACAACCACAAGCACATGAGTACAACACTCCACCACACATTCCCAACAATACAAATGTACAAAGTTCTCTCATTACAACAATGGTACAATACTATACATCACATCACAGCACAACACTTCGACACTTGTGACACAGGATACCACAACATTAACACAACATATGGCACTCAACACTGCCAAACACATTCTGCTTTGACCTCAGCACTTATCCTACGTACTTCGAGCAGCGCTTGCGCCCCTTTTTGCGGTGTTCGCTCGATCTCTTCTTGTGCTTCCACGTTCTTTTTCGGCGAGCCCTTTCCAACGACGATATCTGAGGCGTCGTCTCAGCCATCGCTGTCTCTTCCGACACCGTTAACGCGTCATTACATTCGACGGGTCCTGTCTGTTTATTTACCCGCTTGATCATGCCTCTACATTTTGCCCGGCTGGCCAACTCCGTCTCCTTTACACTGTCAGTCGGTTGAGGTCGTGCCGACGTAAGTCCGGTTGCTCGGCCCGTGAACTTATTCGACACGATCGTCTTCTCATTCGCTGTCTCTTGCGCCGCAGCTTCCCCTTGGGCTCTAGTGAGATCCGTCACGGGATGCTCCTCCATTGTATCTTGCGGCCGCTGTGTTGGCGAGGGCTCTATCTTCGGGTCTTCTCCCAAACATTCTGGATCACTTGGCCCTCGCGCCCCGTCGATGTTTCCGATGACAAGGTCATACAGGGGGGTCGTCATGCATAAAGCAGTAACCTTCCCGCTGAAGTACGGGGTTTCAACCTCAATTTCTGCTTCGGGAAGCAGCCGAACTGTACGGTCAATTAGGCAAACCGGTTTCGTTCTGCCTGTCAACTCACTTTCCCGTACCAAATTTCTCCGCACGATAACAGTGGAACTGCCGGTATATCTTAACACCGTAATCTTTTTGCCCGCAACTTTTCCAGGCAGCGTTGGCATTCCTTTCGTAACACCGGTTGGCTGTTTTGACATTACAGCACCCACAATAGGAATTTTCTCCCCATTCTTCAACTCTACGAATCCATCAGTGACAGCATTATTATCAGATTTCGGTGCCGCTTGCACACAGGATACCTGGTGAGTTTGACTCGCTCCGTTTCGACAAGCGTCTGCTTTGTGCCCAGTCTGACCACACTTGAAACATTTTACAACCGTAGGGCTCGTAAAGATCGTTCGACAGTTTTTCGCGCGATGACCCACTCGGTTACACAGAAAACATCGCTGCATGCTCTCTGGTGCACGCTTCTTTTCTTCAGGAGCCAATTTCCTCGAATCATCGGGACAATCCTTCTTGACCTTGGCCAAATTAGTTCCTCCTTGTGCTTCTAAGAATTGATCAGCCAATTCAAGCATTCCTTCAAATGACTCCGCCTTCCTCTCTTTCAAATACAGCGACAGGCTTGGGTGGCAACTAGTCAGAAATTGTTCTTTAATTAGCAGCTCTCTAAGCTCATCGTACTCCTGTGCTGTCCCTGAAAGTTCAATCCATCTGTCGAAATAGTGGCAAAGTCGGGCAGCATACTGCGTAGCTGTCTCACCATCAGCTGGCTTTCCTGTCCGAAATCTGTCCCGGAATCCTTCCACAGTGAATCTAAATCGCTTCAACAAAGCAGCTTTCACCTTTGCATAGTTGGCTGCATCGGTCGGCGTCAGCCTACCGTACACACTGAGCGCTTCACCACTCAAGCAAGTACTCAAAGCAGTTGCCCATTGATGTTCCGGCCAATTCTGGCTCTTCGCAATCGTCTCAAATCGGTGGAGGTACGCGTCTAGGTCGTCCTTCCTTTCATCAAACGCTACGAGTAGCTTGCTTGGGTTCAAGCGGAAACCATGATCTTCCCGTTCGCTGCTTTCAACTCTAGCTTGGACGGGAGTTTCGCTTCGCTGTTGCAAACGGAGCCGCTCGAGTTCCATCTCGTGCTGACGCTGCCGTTCCCTTTCCTCTCTTTCTTCTTTCGCCCTCTCAGCTGCCAGTCTTTCTTTCTCCAGCTCCAGCTTCAATTGCAGCTCTCTTTCTTCTTTCAGCTGTCGCTCCCTTGCCTCTCTTTCTTCTCTCGCCCTTTCAGCTGCCAACTTTTCTCTCTCCAATTCCAACTTCAATTGTTGCTCTCTTTCTTCTTTCAGCTGTCGCTCCTTTGCCTCTCTTTCTTCTCTCGCCCTTTCAGCGGCCAGCCTTTCTCTCTCCAACTCAGCTGCCTTTTCTTCCTTGGCCCTCTCTTTTTCTTCTTTTTCCTTCTGGGTGACCCACTTCCGTAGTTCGACGCCAGAAAGACCCATCTTTTCACCAAGAGCAACTAACTTTTCGAGATCCATTGTGTCTCGCAACTCGCAACTAAAACCTTGCCGCGTGCAAAAAGTATCTGCCTAAATCAGTCTATCGGAACACTCCCCTGCACTCGTTAACGAGAACACTGAACAACACACAAAATCGTTCCGATAGCACTATCAACAACTCGAGGCTCTTTCCCACTACTTTGGACACACTGTGCACCAAAAGGTCCTGTATCGCGGACGCCAGATTAATTGTCCTGTCGCGGACGCCAGATTAATTGTCACACCTGTCCCGTTTATTAGGGAGGCGATCGCCGGGCTAATTCCAAGAGCCGAAGTATCGGCCCCCCCGAACCGCACCACGAAAGCGTGGACAATCTAGAAGTGGTCCTTATTGGTGCGCCAGCGGACGCCGGCTGTGGTCCAAAGAACAAGACAGAGCCGAGAGTTGATAAACAAACAAAATTATATTCTTATTAACGGCAGATCAAAAACAATACTCACGTATGCACACTCCGCAATAGTTACATACAATACGTCACCAAACAGACAATGTACTACACAGTACAATCAACCACACTTGAAACAACGGACACAGACAACAATACGCACTACAATGCAGTCGCATGCACTGAACAACCAAGACACTTAAAGACTAAAGAGATATAAAACCTATTCAGTCCAAAGTCCTTGGAACAAAAGTCTGAATGATACTCTTCCGAGAATCACTCACTCAAAGTCCCGCGTTGTTGTCGTTCCGTGGTTCTCGAAGCTTCTCTTCCAGGAAACCTCGCGTCCTCAAAGGCCACTCTCCAAGCTTCAAACTTCTTCGCCGGAAATCCGTCGGCTTCACACACGCAGCTGTTGCCCGCGTCTTCGCTCGATAGCGGTAAACCCACGCTCTTGCCTGTAGCTCGAGCCGTCCCTACGGACCAAAAACTTCGCCGACTACACGGCGGACTCTCTACGCACTCTGGCGCTCACTTCCGTCTCCTCCTGTTCTGTCACCACGGGCAGAACCTTCGCCGACTACACGGCGGAATTCCTACGCGCTCCGGCGCTAACCTTCCGTCTTCTCCTGTTCTGTCACTACGGGCTGCTCGGTTAAATACCTTGCGCGCGACTTTCCAGATGTTTCTCGTCATTTCGTCGGCGCGATACGCAGCGAAGGCTGGGGAGAGGCACGAGACGGTTCGACTGCCCTCTCCGGAGGATGATTCACTCGGTCTGACCCCGCCTCCTTCGTTCTAGAAAAATCGCGGCCTTGCTGGGCCGCCGATGTGGGGTGAGGAGGATCGTCTGCGAAGCCGTGCTTCTGCGGGGAGAGCGCGCGCCCGGGGAGCCTTGGACGTTTGCTTTCTTTTTTTTTTTTTCTTTTTACCTCGCGGCGTTTCTGCCGCCCGTTGTCACAAGAATTTGGCGGCGCGCTCTTTTTAGTGCTCGTTTTGTGACTGACGGCCCCTCCATCTTGAGCAAAGACCAACCCATGAGACATTCATCCACAGTGCAACAGAAGGCAGGCTTCACCGCCAGTCAAAGCTTGGGCTCTGCCTTTGTTCGCACATCGGCCGGAACGCGCCGGCTCGCCGTGGCCCACAGACCGGGATGCCTTTGCTTGCCACTCTATTGTCCCAATTCTCCTCATCGCCTGCTGCTCAGCGCCGGCAGTTTGGCTGGGGGCAGAAGCGCCACGTCATCGGGCTGGGCAGGAATTTTCAAGGAAAAGCCAAATTCCTCAGACGTGCACATGATCAAGAAGGCGGGCATCGAAGTGTAGTGGTGGTGTGAAACGCGTGGTGGTGGTTGTGGTGGTGTGAGCCCTTTTTGTGGACTTTCCTTATCTCCCTCTGCATGCGGAAAGATGATTCCGCCTTCATGAGTCGCCGGACCAGTCATTGAGCATTGCGTTAGCTGATAGAGTGGACGATGCAACCAGGGTTGACTATGCTGCTTTTAAAAGTGGGGAACGTGTGTGTTTTCAGCATTCCTTCAGCGAGCATCATCCGCAGCAAGACCTTCAGCCGGAGCCCTCAAGCTTGAGCTCCCCGAGCTCATTTCTGAGCTCCTCAGCCATGTAAATAAATTGCTGTCGTTAGTACAAGTGCCTCATCTGACTTGTTCGATGATGGTTCCTACGACGGGGACCTGCTACCAAAACTGAGACCCGCAGGACCCAGAGTCGCGATACTCTACAGTGGAAGCAGTCTAATGAGAGCAACCTGTGGCCTTAATATGACACAGGCAATCTGAGAAGGCACAGGAGAGGGTGGAAAGATAGGGCCATTTTTCGGAATTATATTTTTCGTTCTATATAATTTGAATGTAGAACGTTTTTCATGGATTATAAAACAAGTCTAAACAAGTGGCGAAACTTCTCAGGTGCACTGGTTCCTACCACTCTTGCTTCAGCTGTAAAAGAACAACTTGTGATACGTAAAATCTGTCCCATTCCACCCGCCTCTGGGAGTGAACTGGGACATCACTTGGCAGGAGTGGGACGTATGTAACACAATGATAAAAACCTCTTCAGCGGCCATTATAGGCTGATTATTCAGTATCAAACTTCAAACAGTATTTCAGAGGATTGCAAAAACTCTGTTCCTCCGCCAAATACTTGACAACGTGTCCATCAATGTTCAAGTCCCATATTTTTTTAGCAGGAAAGTAAAGAGTCTTTATTCCACAAGAACTACAAACTCACAATGTTACGACTGTTACTGACTCTACTTACGTAATGAGCGTGAAATTTTCTAGCACTAAAGTGTTTTATGCCAAGGTCCAACACAGCTCTACTGGCGTATTTCTGTCACGGATATGACATTGTAAAATATCTACTAACAGATTGCATGAAAAAAAAAAGGCATGACACGGGTCCTCAAACCAGCGGCCTCCTGAACCCAGCGCACAGCGCTAACCACTGCGCCACGTTGCCCATGCAGTCAAGAGCGGTAACGGCAATCAATTATAGACACCATATACCCTTTGGCAGTCGTCAGACCTTCGTGGCTTAAGCGCGTTTTCATCATCAGTAGCGAGATGGCACGAGGTGTGCGCTTTGGACCTGCTCTGAAGGTCATCCGCTCCCGGGTTTCGGAAAGTGCTGTCTACACGAAGCGTAGTGTCCCCTGCGCGTGCGCTCACCAAACTCGTCTTTCAGGAGAGCACAAAGGTCACTTTGCTCGCTCCCGCGGCCGCACTTTCGAAAGGAGCACGCTGTTCACACACGAACAAATAAGAATTGTGACAGTTGTTGGCACTTGTGCTGTGTGTGTACACTGGTGAGTTTGTTCCGTGCGTTTTTTTTTTTGTTTGAACAGCGCGCTTCAAGTGTCGAGCTTTGACAGTCCGCGCTCATCCTGAGTATGCTTGTTTCGTGCACTCTTTCTGTTTGAGGTGCACACTACAAGTTTTGAACTGCTGCCTGCCGTTCTTCGTATGACTTTGCAATTTGTTGGTGTAGCATTCATTCCTTCGGCATTGTGGTGAAACAATGCACAATAAACGCTCAATTACTTCTGTGAAGACAAGTTTCACTTTCGCATTTTGCCCATTTCTAGAAACAGGTATCAGCCACATTTTTTTGATAGAATTGACAATAACATCGCTTTTTGTTACTTGAATAGATTCCTTAAAGATTCATTAGGCCAATCGATTTATTAAATGTCATGCCTGTCATTTTCGAAACCTGTCATTTCATTGCAACAATCAATAAAAGAGAGTTTGCCTTCCTCCCCGAAGTGCTTGGGTGTATTAGCAAATGCTGTTTCATTTCTGGAGGGGTAGCAGCGATACTCTAAAGTGTGTTACTTTGTTTTCATTAATTGTTCCTTAAGATCATGTTTGGCTAACCTGTGAAAGTTTTTGTTTAATCATATGCTTCCCCAAAGAATATGTAGACTTTTGTCCTGTATTTCTTTCTTCCTTTTTACACTGTGTAAAGTGATGAGGCAGATGGGATTCCAATGTCACTTGAAACAATTCCACCTGAAGAAGCAGTTGATGCTGAAGCTGCTTTATTGACAGAAAATGTTGAGATATCTGTGGAGACATTTCAAGGTCTATTAACGTTCGTTTTGGCTTTCAAAACTTTAGTTGATCGAAGCGACAGCTCAGAACAGTGACCTATAAAGCCCATAAAGCAGTTTTTTCTGCTAACTTCCTGACTTTACGTAATGCTGGGTACTTTCAGTTTCAGGCTGTCGCAATTTGGTCTGCTCGCAATTGCACCTGAATTCTCGTAAGACTGTAATGCATCTTGCTTACCATCACCAAATACTCATTCAAGAGAATTTCATCATCTACTGTGATGGCCACACCGAGGACTAAATTAGACTGGAATAAGGTGCTGTCTTTGTCCCGAAATCCTTGGACTTCATCACTGCTCGGCCAAATTAGAACTCTTATAGTGCTAAGAGCTTCCACTATGTCCTTCATGCCTTTCTTTTGGTCGCACAACAATATCAAGGCACCTTATTTGAGCATGCATTTGTATGTATGTGTTTACGTATACATAACACCTGCAAAGCGAAGATTTCTGAGAGGGGGGTGTTTAGCCCTCTCCGTTTCAATCTTTACACCTGGCTACGCCACTGCTCTTTTATGTGTGAGGCTTGTCAAGATGATCTTTCTCGTAAACGTTAGGTATCTTTTTGAAAACTAAAATGAAGTCACAACCCCCAAATCAAAGTGTTCACACATACACAAGTGCACTTATGTTTTTTTCTCTACATAGTTATAAGGCTAGTTCAGCCTCATCTAATAACTCAGCAGCACTCCTGTTGTAGCCTACATACTGCAGAGCTTATCCTGCAGAGCTCACAAATGTGTAATGGACGAGTTTTAAACAGAAACATTGTGTATTAAACACCCTTCGTTTACCTTTCTTGAAATGAACTATAGTCTAGCTAGCCTGTCAGTTATGCAATCTTCACGGCACTGAATGTTTGTATGCTTAAAGGGACACTAAAGGCAACTATTAAGTCCACGTTGATTGTTACCCTCCTTAATAAGCGGACCGACCGGACCAATTCACGTCTATGATGATGATATTTGTTGCCCTGCTCTTTGTAACGGGCGACCAAACGGGAAATCTGGATTTGGCACAAGAAGTCTCTAATTATTGATTTGATGTATTTGCTGCTGGACCTGTTCTATCCTACAGATAGTTCGCACACCACCAGTGTTTTAATCGGCGCTTCATTGCCTCCACTGCTTCCCACTGCGGTTGCTCTTGTGACTCCCTGAAACCCAGTGCCATTGCAGCAATTTCTGATGTTGTTCCGGTGGCGTAGCAGCCGCAGATGATGAAGTGGCGGAGACCTGTTCTTTCAATGCTGGGCAGCAGAGCACGATGTGCTCGATGCTTTTTTCCTCCAGGGTGCAAAGGGGGCATGTTATGGCGAGGTTGGGTGTGTATGTCGCCGCAGCAGCCGGGTTCGGAACATGTCGCACCCAGCTTCGCATAGCAGATCGCTTCCCTTTGAGTTTTGGTACTATGGTTCTTTCTCGATCGCTTGTTTTGCCTTACTGTAGAAACTCGAAGCGGGCTTTCCTGCTGCCATCCTCCGCCAGCTGGCACTTTCGGTCTCTTGGACGGCTTCTCGTACCTTCCCGTACCGCCACTGTTGCCGTGCACAACGTTGCCTGGCTTTGCTGCGCTAGTAGCAGCAGACCGAAAGCAGCGGAAGCCACAGCAGCAACAATGGCCATTGATCAATTTCCTGCCATTGGCTCCGAGATTGCAGACGCTTTTTGGTTCAACTCCGCCCTGCTAGATGACACCACCTGTCCAGTGTAACTACGCGAAAATTGCATTTTTGAACCACTCGCGCCATACCCCACAGTAACGTCCGGCAGTTCTTTTTTCCATCAATAAAACAGAAAGGAATAAGCAGAATTTTAGTGCATCTCTTGATGCACAGAAAGTTCTTATTTAGTGCCGATATATCAATCACTAGTGATTAATTGTAGGCGGTCCGTCTGATGTCACCGGGATCACTTTGAGAATGTCCTACTGCGGCGAATGTGTTCTTTTGAATTTACCATAATTTCTAGGTAAGCAGGGCACTATTGTTGATAATGCTGTCGTTTTACATGTTGTCATACATTGAGATTTCATTCTGTCGTAAATTGTTATTTGACTTTAGTGCCACTTTGAAATGCTGAATAATGAAAATTATCAGCTTTCTGGTTAAAGGTAGATCAACAGTGATGCTGATTTGCCAGTCACTGCACCAGTCTTATTTTGAGGAGGAATAGGACAGTGTACCGCTACACCCTTCGCTCCCCTGTTCTGTTCCTTCCAAGATATATATTGCCCAAAGTAAATGTTCAATATCTAGTATTTAGTCATTCGACCAAAACTTTTTATTTGAAAAAGTATGACGCTGTTGTGTATTCTTGGCGAACAAGTGGTGATTAGCCTCTCTAAAGTGGTTTAAATCAGGAGCTGGCAACCAGCAGCCCATGAGGCAGTATTATGCCACCTTTTCTTCTCGTATGACTTCGTATCTGAAGGCAGAGATCGCAGTTTTAACTTAAAATGATCTACACGTTTGTGACATTGGTTTGATTGGAACTTTGAAATATTGCGTACTGAAAACAAACAAATTGTAAGCCAGGTTCGTACATTACTTTTAATTTGTGGAACTTTTTCTGTTCATCAGCAGAGCCCCCCACACCTCTACGAAATGTGATGTATGGCCTGCCACTGTGTCGGCTCCATGCGATGTAGCCCTGAGACTCGAAAAGTCGTGGACCCGTGGTTTAAATGAAAGATAGTAAGCATGGAGATAACAGAGACTTACTTTTGACATGTAAGAATGGCAATTTGCAGTCACAGAAAGTTTTATTCATTGAAGACACCCACCATTACAGCCATGCAATTGATATAAAAGCACCAGCTTATGATTTGTTAGTTAACTTTTTGAAGTAGGTGAGGTGGATGTGCTGTCCCACTTCTCCGTTTGTCCCAAACCTCCCAACTATCTCTCAATTAGAGGACAGACATAATCGGCCACTGTTGCAACAGCAGATTAGCAGAAAGTTCAACAGAGTCCAATGACAACGAAAATTGGGGGACCCTCCAGGTCCGCCTTTAAAAGTTGAACACGATATCGATACCTTGTTGCATACTTTACACACTCAGTGCCTACTTTTCAATGGAATGTAACTTGAGAAGTTTCAATTGTGGATTACTAAAATGTAGTCAATAAAGTTGAAAGTGGCTTGTGTCAGTGAAGCTTGTGCATATGGCTACATTCTGTGTAATGGGTAGCATGCTTTAAACCACAAGCAATTATTCCCGTGAAATCTTTTCAAACGTGCTATGCACCCACTGTGATCTTAAGAGAACATGCACAGTAACATGGGTGCCTTCTGTAATAAGTGGCGAGCTTTAAACGACGAAGTCCCTGTAATAATCACATGTCCTGATGCCCGATGGAAATGGACGCTTGTACTACACATTATTACTGTAATATTACATGTTGTTTTGCAAAGCCTGTATACAGGATGCATGTGTAAAGCATGAACGTTATTTTCAAGCACTTTCATGCAGAGGAAGTTATTTTAACTGCATTTCCAAGCAGACCCACCATTCCTTCTAGCACACATATTATTAGAATGGCTGTTCGCATAAAAGACATTTATGATGAAATGGAATTTACACTGGACTGCTACCCCATCTTGGTGAAGTGCTTGGCCTCACCACGTTTTTTGTATAATGTGATTTGAAGAACTCTCACTGCTCCACTGAACTTCGTTAATCGCAGAGTGTTTTCTCAGTAACACTAGAGCGCTTTTTGTCGCTGTGTGATTGTACTCATGTTGCATAGTATTAGTGTCATTTTATGTTTGTTCTAACGCACATCTAAATAAATACCATAGAAATAAAGCAGACTAATGGCTGTGTAGCAGAAGACCGAACCCAGGCCACACAAACGGCCTGGGTTCGTCCTCACTCAAACCAGGAAATTTTTATTATTTATTTTATTTGCATCTTTCTCGATTTATCGATCACGCACAAAATAATGATTTTTCGCTCAGAAAGAAATGACGGCAATGCCAACACTGGCACCGAGGCTGGAATTTATACAAAACGAGCTCTTTAACGCTCTTGCGTTAAAAGGTTCAACTTGGCCTTCAGGTTCAAACGATAAGCAAATTCTAAGTATCCACCGTAATTTTTTTCTCGCAGAGAACAGAGAAAAAAGCTTCAGTTCAGCATAACAATGAGTTGGCTTTGATGCAATACTTGCATTTAGTTTCATTTGCAGTATTGCAGAGCAAAATTACAGTGACTTATTTAAATCTTTGCATAGTTTTAGCATAGTTTTAGGCTTACCAGCTATTTTTTCACAGAACAGTGATGCTTTCAGCTAGGCATGAGTGAATATTAGAGTATTTAGGCCAACCGAATAAATATTGCAGTATTTGAATTTGCTTTGAGACACATTTAAATATTTCGAAATGAGTGAACAGGCATAACTTTAAGGTAGGTCAACACCCTCGAGAAAAAAATTTTAGTTTTAGTTCAAAAGTTTTAATTATGCTTTTTGCTAGTGGGGCTTAGGAAAATGTTAAAATTGAGATGATGAAATTGCTAAAAACGTAAAAAAATGAAATTTATAAAAATCAAGAAGCGCCAAAATATGCATGCTGAGCCAACAGTGATAACTGAAAACTTTTGGTGCGACTCAAATGTGACATGGCAGCTCTGTAGTGAAGACCACATGCATCTGTGCATCTAAAATCCATGACTATCATACCTTCAAGCCTAGGTCTGTTATCACAGGAGTGAAAAAGCTGATATTTGGCAAGCTTGTTTTGCACGCAGTTGGCGATATCACAAAAAGTTACCGCTTCTTATCAATAATGCTGCTTGAATGCACAGCTCCTCATATAAATAAATAACGCACAAAACTTTATGTGAAAATATTAGTTAGAAGCAGAGCTATCGTTCGCGCAACACTAGGATGCGAAAAATCATGTTTTGAGAACAATGGCTTAAAAGATTTGAACCAAATGTCCATGTAAGAAAAAAAACATCCAACACGCCTGAACTTCACCAGGCTTATATCTTGGGGCCTCTTTTGGAGTGATACGAGATTTTCTTAAGTGAGGCAAAAGAAGTATTTTTTGCTTAGCTCATTTTCTGTCTATAGGCCACTCTTATCCCCATGTTTTACAGTGGGTCCACGCTTGGCATATTGAATTGGCAACTTGCGTTTCTGCTTGTTTTTTGACATATACTTTGCCATGTTTCATGAACTATAATAATCTTCTTAAAAAGCCAGAACTAAACCCAAGAACTCGAAATGGCATAGAAAACAACACTGACTGCTGAATGAAAATACACGCAAGTTGCCTTGTGCCAAGTAGTGGAAATTTAAAATAAAATGAGAATGTAATGTTCCGCAACTCAAAAACGTATTTAGATAACCTAGCACTACATAATATGCATGTGAAAAATATTTATGACGAGATGATAGGTGTTGTGGAAGCGGAAACATTCAGTTTCTGTTTCAGATGCATCCATCAAGGGTTAAAAAAATGGTGATAATTTTTGAGCGACTCAAGATAACTACATATCTTTCTCTCTAAGTATTCTTGAATGAACAGGGAACTCAAAAATGTCAAATCCCCTCCACCCATTTTTTTTTCAAAAACTGCGTTTTCGGAGGTGGTGACCTGCCATAACAGTATACAACTCCCGTCCCCTCCCCAAAAGGCGGTTTCACTATAGAGTGGGGCTGCTGGCTGTAAAACCACTTATTGGGGGAAATTTGGACTGAAATGAAACCACACTTCAAGGTTAAATGTACACCCGTTAGCAAAAGTATACCCACAAAGGAAGTGCATGTCTTGTCAGCACCGTCTATTCATAAACCGCCTGCTTACGAGAGCATTATTACCTTGACAGAAGAGGTCAGAGAAATGCTCTTGACACCAGATGGTTTCTAAGTTGCTTCCCCTTCCCTTGGAATCAAAAGTATGATATTCGCCTATGCCTAGTAAAAATTCATAAAAATATTGTGTAAGATGGTTGGGCAATGAGAAAAATGATGGCTTTTGTTTGTAATATGCTATATGTACTGTTCAAGCTATTCAATGGTGCTTGAAGTCCAAAAGCTGACTTCTTCTAACCCCAATGAAGGAATATGATAGGTATCTAAACTGAGGGTGTCTGCACCAGTTTCTAGCATTTTCTGACTGATCTCGCACTGATAAAAGCGCACATCTGTGCTCTTTTAGTTCAGGGTGATACACATGGGCACATGCAGTGAAGGGTCATTTTGTTTTTTGTATAGCAATCACATCACATGTGTGTGCATCAGCGTCAGATGGTCGACACGGTCAGTGTGCGTGACATCTTCATGGAACCGCAGTCGAAATGCTACGATGCTGTGAACCTTAGCCTACTATGACACAGCAGGCATCGCAATGTCACCCATGTTTTGTCGACAACAGAGACTTTCAATTGGCTAACTTATAAGACTTGAGCTATACAGCTCATGCGAACGTGGGCAGGAAAACTGATATTGTGCCTTTATAGTAATGAATGAACTCAACAATGAAACAAGCGGAGGTTTAGTATATGATGAACGACCAGGATTCCAAATACACACATAGTTGAAAATTTTTGGAAAATGTGTCACGACCCCTGGGAAATATTTCACGACACGGCTACAAATTCTGGTGATGAGTATACTTGCAAGCACTTAGGAAGCGCTAAAAAACAACACATAAAACAACAATTCAATCGATACACCTTACTTTGCATTCTTTAAATACCCTCCACATGGCTGAAAGTTAGCATTTCGTGTTTCACGTGATAAAAATATGGCATAGTTACTGCGTTAGGTTCAGCACAGCGATTTAAGTACTGTAGCTGCTATGTAGTAAAGTGAACAATACTACTGTGACTTCTGATAACTCTTGCTGTCCACAAGTGTCCCGAAGACAAGAATACCCAGTAGTGGTAGTAGGAGTTAATTCGAAATATGCGCCACAATGAAATATTGAAGGCACAGTTTGGGGGAAGTGCAGAATGCATGATATTTGACTTACGTTTTCCCTTCTGAGAATTAAGATGTTTCAGTGATATTAATAAATTAATGTTTTAAATGCATCCTATTAGCATTATAAGTTCATTTTGTTTTTTTTTTGCCATTATTTTAAGAAAGCTGCAGAGAAACAGCCACTCAGAATTTGTGCACAGGTAATTAATAAAATCACTTAGCTGATGGCAATCAATCACTAACCTTGTGGCTGGTGGAGGGAGCTGAAATAGAGACCATGGGATCGCCCTCATGCTCAGTGAAGACTCCAGGCTCAAGCTGCTGGGTCACGTCGCCGCCAGACATTGATGATCCAGCCGCTGCACGGTGAACAAGCCTGGCCGAGGATATCAAATTGAACAACTGCAAGCTGATTATGTCGGCCAGATTCGCTGATGATGTCTGCACAGGAAGAGATAGTAATGAAAAAGTATTTAGTAGACTTCAAACAATGCACCTGCCATGATGGTAACTCAGCAGATCACGTTAAGCTTGAAACTGTTAAGCTCAAAGTACAGGTCTGATTCTGTCACGACAGCTGCATTTCAATAGGGTGAAACACAAGAACACTCATGTATTTAAATTTACGTGCAAATCACAGAAGTGGGCGAGCTTTCCAACCATTTTATTAGTCAAAGGTCAGCCCCTCTACCATATCTACGTTGAGGATGATCATGTAGGGCTTTGAAATGCACACAACTTGTACTGTTGAGCTGCCTATTTTGGGCAGCGTCACTTTTGCTATCTTCCCGATCATTTTGCCGCCCTTTTAGAAAGTTCAGCAGCCAGGAACAGTGTCCTCGGCAAGAATGGTTCACACATTGCACATGCCTTCTGTTGCATATTGGGTGTTGAACACTATCGACATCTTGGCATAGAAAACACCAGACACCTTTGAAATGCCGCTGCTTTGGCAGCAAAACAAGAGTGCAGCATGTGCAACTGATTGTTCTTGCGTTCTTTCGAGAGGCCCGCGCACCTTTCACACAAGCTTTCAGATCAATATAAAAACACACGAGGTCGAACACAGCACCAAACCCATAGTCTAGGAACATTTGTAGAAACTTTGCATTAGCACCAGCATATATGGAAGCTGGTCATTCCTGCATGAATTGGCAGAGCTGCCCGAAAGTATGCCTGACGTGCTCGTAATTCAGGATTGTCGGAAAATAATCTCAGCAGCGCGCACCTGTGGGTTTTCTCGGCTGAGTCTCACTGCCAAAATTTTAATTTCTCGCACATATACAATTTCACCAGCGAAGTCGTCAGGATGACCATACTTTGGTTCTACGCGGCGAAATTGACCAGCCTGTTCGACAATAGTCTGCGCGACGAAGCTCTTGTTGCGACAGAGGTGCACGCACCTGAGGGTCCACTTGTCGGAACGCCCTGGCCTCACGTTCCATGCGACGAAGGCGTCGAGCCTCGTTTTCGGCTGCACGCACCCAAGGATCCACACGGCGGAGTTGACGGGCCTCATTCTCGGCTGCGCGCACTCGAGGGTCTTCGCGGCGAAGTTCTCGGGCCTCGTTCTCAGCTGCGCGGACCCAAGGATCCGCACGGCGGAGTCGTCGAGCCTCGTTTTCGGCAGCACGCACAAGAGGATCTACGCGGCGAAGATGCCGCGCCTCGTTTTCGGCAGCACGCACCTCAGGATCTTCGCGGCGACGTCTTTTGGCGTAGTTTTCCCGCAAGCGAACCCAACAGTCCTCCCGGCGTCGACGGCGAGCTGCGGTTTGTGCTGCTCTCTGCTCGTCGCTCTGCTGTGCCCGACGTTGCCTGGCCGCAGCCGCTCGCGCAGCTTTACGATCCGCTTCTTCCGCAGCGGTTCTTACCTTGCGAGGGGGCGCCATGACAACACTGAAGCGGAGTCAATTTAACTTGCTCTAGACGCTTGGGCCACGATCGTTATTGTGTTACGCTATGAATCCTATGAATATGAAAATACAGCGCTATCAACGACCAGCACACTTTTTGTCAGATTATGCGCCTGACAACGCCGGTCGGCGCAAGCCGACTTCTCTGCAAAGCTCACTTCTGTGGAAAGCAGTGTTGCCGCATCTAAGAAAGCAAAAATACTTTGACGACAAAAGTAGTATATATATATATATATATATATATATATATATATATATATATATATATATATATATATATATATATATATATATATATATATATATATATATATATATATATATATATATATATATATATATATATATATATATATATATATATATGGGATATGGCACAACGGGAGCGTTGTCAACAAGGATAAATATATTTATTTCCCAACAGTTTCGGGAGGGGATATATATATATATATATATATATATATATATATATATATATATATATATATATATATATATATATATATATATATATATATATATATATATATATATATATATATATATATCTTCATCTCTCTCCCCTTTCTCCCCTTCACCTTTCTGATATCAGTGGTATGGTGGCTAGAGGGCCAAACGTGGACAAACTAATAAGCCACAATCCATGCACCCTCGCGCCGTACATAAAAGACACCACACATTTTCTTCGAGACATTGCAGGTCTGTGTGTGCCGAAAAACTCGTACTTGGTTACTCTTGATGTCTCTTCATTGTATACAAATAGTCCTCACGATGACGGCATAGCTGCATTACAAAACATGTACACAAACCATAGACAATCTAACACCCCAGATTTCTCTGCCATCGCAACTTTGACGAGGATGCTCCTCGAATTAAATTCATTCGAGTTTAACCAAGAGTATTTTCGACAAATTAGCGGGACCGCTATGGGCACCAAAATGGCACCTAATTATGCCAACATATTTATGGGAAAGCTATAATCTGAATTTCTTGCACAAAGTTCCTTGAAACAAATGTTATACAGAAGATACATAGACGACATCTTTCTTATTTGGACCCACGGCGAGGACAAACTTCTCAGCTTTATCGACACTTACAATGCTGTACATCCGAACATAGACTTCACACACACATACTCGCAAGTAACCGTAAATTTTCTTGATGTTACCATAACGATAGAAGAAGAGAAGCTCTCTACAACCCTATATCGCAAACCAACGGATCGACAACAATACCTCCATTACCAAAGCGATCACCCACGCCACTGTAAAAACAGTATTCCATACAGCCAGGCTCACTGGTTTAAGCGAATCTGCTCTAGAGACGCTAACTTTGGCACGAGCTCACAGAGGCTAAAACTTATGCTCGAGAAACAAAAATACCCCCCACATGTAATTAATGACGCTGTTCAAAAAGCGAGAAAACTAAAGCGTGAAGACTTACTTATGAAGCGACCACGGCAAGAAGACCCACAACGAACAAACCTCTGCTTGACTTACAGCACAAACTTCCCCAATGTAAAAAAAAAAATCCTTAAACGACATTACAACATTCTGAAACAAAGTGAACGTCTGAAACGCGCATTTCCATCCGCTCCAGGCGTCGTTTACCGACGACAACGTAACCTCAAAGACACACTTGTCCACTCTCAAATTAACACATCACCCCCCAATAATTCATGCCGACCTTGTTTAAAGCCACGATGTCTTGTATGTAAAATGATGCGAGAAACACACAAAGCAACCAGCACACAATCCAAGTTTTCGATTAACATACGAGGAAACCTAACATGCGATTCCTCTAATGTGGTATACCTACTCGAATGGAACGTGTGTGGTATGCAGTACATCGGACAAACAGAAACACCATTTAGGATTCGCTTCAATAATCACAGAGCCCATGCGAAATCAGCCCCAAGTCTACCTCTATCAAAACATCTTAATCTTCCCGACCATGCATTCGGCAAACTATCAGTAACGCTCTTAGAGACGGGATTTAAATCAAATCGAGAACGTGAACAACGAGAGTCATACCTTATCCACCGATTTAACACCCTCGATAGAGGAATAAATGAGAATCCTGGAACACTTGCAGCAATTAAAGCATTAGAAAAAAATAATGGCAATAATGAAAATAGTAACTGAGTTCACGGCACTGCAGCTACGAAGGGCACTGGACAACTCAAAACAATTCCAAGTGTAACTACTCTTCCTAAGTGCAGCTGTCGTCTGTTTTCTGTTTTATTTTGCTACCCAATCAATTGTGTCATGCATGACATGCCCAACAGCAACCCTGTGCACAGCCGGGAGGCCCCCACTTCACGCGTAATTCAGAAGCGGGCAAGGAATTCGCATTGCGCCCGCTTACCAGCCTCTGCCGCAATACGCGGCATCCCTCTTTCTACGACGAAATGTTGGCGGGACTCCGAGTAGTTAAAGGCTTAAAACTTCCTAAAATGCCCGCTTACCAGTCTCTGCCCCAATACGCGGTACCCCTATTTCTACGACGAAATGTAGACGGGGCTCCGAGTAGTTAAAGGCTTAGAACTTCCTAAAAAAGCTCTTTTTTGCCCCACACCGAACCGCCAGTGCCAGGAGGCGCCGTCTGGTCGGGAAGAATGCGTTAGTGAAAGGAAGCATACGCAGACCACTGACATCAGAAAGGTGATGGGGAGGAAGGGGAGAGAGATGAAGGGGGAAGTGGAAGGAAGAGTGGAAGGGGGCGTCCGAGGGGAGTCCACCTTATATTCTTTTTTTCTTTTTTTCTGTCTTTTTCCTCTTTCCTTTCCCTCTGATTTGCGATTGTATAAAGCTGAGCACCAACAAACTGTACCTTTAATCCTGACGAAGGCCAGACTCTAGGCCGAAACGTCGAAATAAACCACGTTGTGACCGCTCACGGAGGATCTACTGGACTATATGCAACGCTACGGCCACTCAACCACCATGCCTGCCTATATATATATATATATATATATATTGTCACAAGGTCCCGTTAATTAGGGAGGCGATCGCCGGGCTAATTCCAAGGGCCGAAGTATCGGCCCCCCGAACCACACCACGAAAGCGTGGACAATTTAGAAGTGGTCCTATTTGGCGCGCCAGCGGACGCCGGCTGCGGTCCAAAGAACAAGTCAGAGCCGAGAGTTGATAAACAAACAAAATTATATTCTCAATAATGGCAGATAAAAACAATACACAAGTATGCACACTCCACAATAGTTGAATACAATATGTCACCAATCAAACAACGTACTATACAGTACAATCAGCCACACTCGAAACAACGAACACAGACAACAATACGCACTACAATGCAGTCGCATGCATTGAACAACCAAGACACTTAAAGACTAAAGAAATAGAAAACCTGTTCAGTCCAAAGTTCTTGGAACAAAAGTCTGGATGATACTCTTCCGAGGATCACTCACTCAAAGTCCAGCGTTGTTGTCGTTCCGCTGACCCCGAAGTTTCTCTTCCAGGAAACCTCGCGTCTTCAATTGGCCCCCGAAGTTTCTCTTCCAGAAAACCTCGCGTCTTCAATTGGCCACTCTCCAAGCTTCAAACTTCTTCGCCGCAACCACGTCGGCTTCACACACGCAGCTGTTGCCACGCGTCTTCGCTCGATAGCGGTAAACACACACTCTTGCCTGTAGCTCGAGTCGTCACCCCTCAGGTGGAAATCATCTTCTTCTCCTGCTTTGTCTCGATGAACAAAACCTTCGCCGACTACACGGCGGAATCCCTACGCGCTCTGGCGCTAACTTCCGTCTTCTCCTGCTTTCCCATCTCGGCTGCTCGATTAAATACCTTCCGCGCGAGATTCCAGAAAGTTCTCGTCATTTCATCGGCGCGATACGCAGCGAAGGCTGGGGAGAGGGCGAGACGGTTCGAATGCTGTCCGCGACGGATGACTTAACCCGGCATCACCCCGCCCCTTTCCATCTAGAACATTCGAGTGCTTGCTCGGCCGCCGTTGTGGGGTGAGGAGGTTCGTCGGCGAACCTACGCTTCCGAGAGGGGAGGGTCGCGTGCCCGGGGAGTCCTTGGATGCTTGTTTTCTCTTTTTTTTCCGTTGACCTCGCGGCGTTTCTCCCGCGCGTTATCGCAAGAATTTGGCGGCGCGCCCCTTTTGAGCGCTCATTTTGTGACACACACACACACACACACACACACACACACACACACACACACACACACACATATATATATATATATATATATATATATATATATATATATATATATATATATTGCTACGTGCCAGGGCATGGAGATGAAGACGACAAGGCATATAGAATGGCGCGAGCTAATCTCTGTGGCTGGCGCTAGTCTAGATGCTTTGTTTGTTTATCTCCATGCCCTGGCACGTAGCAATATATAAGAACACTTTGTGTACAAAATTAAAGATGACCCTAATTGTGACTCAGCCAATGTGGTATACGAAATTCGCCTTAAGGTGTGCAAACAGGAACATATTGGACAGACGGAAACCACGTTCTGTTTGCGCTTCAATAACCACAGGGCACACGTAAAGAACCTCCCTAACTTGCCACTCTCCAAACATATCAACCTCCTTGGCCACTCTTTCGAACGCGTGAGTGTCATACTCCTAAATTTCGGCTTCCAGACCACACGGGGGCACAAACAGCGTAAGTAGTACTTCATAAAAAATTCAGATCACTTACCCGCGGAATCAACGAGAGCCGTGGGCGACTGACGTGCCTCCGCGAAGTCTCGTAGAACACAGAAAGTGAACTAATCAATAAATTTATTTATACATACGTAAATTCGCACACATAGGGTGGTCAATCTAGCGCGTGAAAATAAACAAATTTGGTGCTACGCGCGTCAACCGGCACGTGTTAGTATTATTAGTTTTTATTTTAATTACTTTTTACTCTCTTGTTTATCCTTTGTTGTTCATTTCTTGAAGAATATTCATTCATTTATTTTGAGTGTGACTGGTCATACAATTTCCTGCAAGAGAGTTGTGGGGGAGGGGGCACATTTAGCTTTCTATCGTGGCTAAAGTTTTTCTAAAGCTGGAGCGGGTCGTATTTATCTCTATTTGTGTGTACGGTCCGATGCCACGGGCCAGCCGCCGAACCACGTGAACTTGAACTCACTTGATTGATATTATATATATACATATACACATATATATATATATATATATATATATATATATATATATATATATATTAATATATATATATATAATTGCAGAGAAATTATTATAATTGGTTATTCTGACGAAGGCCGGTCCCACGGCCGAAACGTAAAGAAACCTTTCCGTTTTTCGACGTGTGTCTTCTTTTTTTTTTCATATATATATATATATATATATATATATATATTGTAGCGATGCTGACGCCGACAGGTTCAAAAAACAAGCGACTTTATTAGGGCGAACTTGTGCCCACGATTCTAAAAACTATGGTCGTCAAGTTCGAGTAGCCGAGTGGCACAGATCTGACTAACTTCCTCTTCCTCGTTGTTGAACGTCCGAACGCGTGGCGCATGCCAGCCGAGCCGGGTCTTGCTGGTGCTGGTGACGATGATTGTGGCGGGCTACTTGAATGTGGCGAACCTGTCGCAGCATTGCCCCCCTCCTCAGACGCATCGTCCCGATGCTTAAGACAGTGAAAAGATACACGCGCACTCTCACTCGTTTTTCGACGATCTGTCATGATAGGGCTTCATGCGGACTACGTGGACCACTTCCGTGGGATTGCGGCGTCTTGAACTCACGTGTCCAGCGGATCTAACTTCATAAGTGACGTTGCTGATACGGTTGAGTACTTCATAAGGGCCTAAGTATCGGCAAAGAAGCTTTTCAGAGAGTCCGCGGCGGCGCACTGGTATCCATATCCACACTTTGTCACCGGGATGATAAAGTGTGTCACTGCGTCGCTTGTTGTAGCGACTAGAATCGACGTGCTGTTGGTGGCGTATTCGGTATCTTGCCATTTGCCGTGCTTCTTCGGCTCTTTGCAAGAAGTCATCTAAGTCAGGTGGATAGCTGCTTTCGTCCTGTAGTGGTAACATGGCATCCAGCGGGGTGGTCACTCTTCGGCCGAATACTAGTTCGAAAGGGGCAACGTGGGTTGTTTCTTGAACGGCTGTATTATATGCGAATGTTACGTAGGGTAATATTTCGTCCCACTGTTTATGTTCAACATCAACATACATTGATAGCATGTCGGTCAGAGTTCTGTTGAGGCGTTCGGTTAAGCCATTTGACTGAGGGTGATACGCCGTTGTTCTTCTGTGATCGGTATTTGTCATGCGCATCAGGCATTGCATTAGGTCTGCAGTAAATGCGGTGCCCCGATCCGTAATAACGACGATTGGCGCACCATGTCTGAGCACTATGTTGTTCACAAAGAACTTGGCGACTTCGGCAGCTGTCGCACTGTATAGAGAGTCAGTTTCAGCATAACGGGTGAGATAGTCTGTGGCTACGACTATCCATTTCTTGCCTGCACGCGATGTCGGCAAAGGTCCTAGGAAGTCCATGCCGACTTGTTGGAATGGGGCATCTGGAGGGTCTATTGGCTGGAGAAGGCTGGCTGGTTTTACGGGTGGAGTTTTGCGCCGTTGACATTGACGACAAGTTTTCACGTAGCGCTGCACTGATGCGAGCAACTTAGGCCAATAGTATTTCAGGCGAATCCTGGCGAATGTTCGGCTCACACCCATGTGTCCAGATGTTGGCTCGTCGTGGCATGCGTGCAGAATTTCCTCTCGCATGGCTGTGGGCACGACTAGTAAAAACGTTTCACCATTAGGTTCGAAGTTCCTCCTGTAAAGGACACTTCCTCGAAGGCAGAACGCGGAGAGCCCTCTGGAGAATATGCGAGGGACTTGAACGTCGAGACCCTGCAGGTGTTGTATAAGTGCCAGCAAATCCGGGTCATCTCGTTGTAGTTGAGCGATTTTGGATGTGTCGACAACGCCTAGAAACGGGAAGTCTTCCTCTTCAGGTACACTTGGATCGACAGGAGAGCGTGACAGGCAGTCGGCATCGCTGTGTTTCCTTCCCGATTTGTACACGACCGTAATATCATACTCCTG